>NC_069793.1:89362029-89672370 GCF_027406575.1 Nycticebus coucang
TCAAAATTTCTTCATTATCATATATTTCATTTTTCTTGTGTCTGGGTGACTAGTCACATGAAGTTTTACATATGTGCTCACATCTATATGAGCTCAGATGCTAAAATATATTTTAAATATGCACATGCAAGGGTATAAGAATTAGAGACAGTATATTTCATTTGTAGATATAGCCTTTGTAATACACTATAGGGTAATTCTATATATGCAAAATATGAAAAATTTATGGAGTTAAGTGTGGCTGTTTTTGCATGTTATCTAGGTATCCTGCATATGCCTCCAATGTAACAAATACAGCAAGTAGAAAAACTTACAAGCCTTTTTATTTTTAAAAACAGCTTTATTAAGGTTTACTTGAAATACAAAGGCACATTTAAGGTGTACAATGTGATATGGTTTTACATACACATATGAATTTATAAAAACATCCCTACTGTCAAGATAATGAACATGTACATCATATCAGGCATTTCCCTCTGACCCTGGGCAATCATTACCTACTATTCACCTTGCCTACATTTTACCATTCTTGCATAAAACTTGATCTGCTTTCAGTACACACTAGTTTGTAATTTCTAGAATTTTACATACATGGAATCATAGAGTATGTGCTCTTTTTGTCTTATTTATTTTTTATCACTTAGGTCAATGATTTTGAGATTCATGATGGCATTTTCTCTTCTAAGAAAAAGTTCATTCCTGTGTGTGAGGAACAGTTAAATCATTGTCCATTAGATAGAATACTGTTTATTCATTCACTTTCTGATAAACATTTGGATTATTTCTAGTTTAGGGTCACTCCAAAAAAAAAAATGCTACAAATATTCTTGTTTTTTTTTTAAAAAAAAACAAGTGAGTGTGTGTGTGTGTGTTTGGGTCCGGGGAAGTACATAGGGGTGAAATGCCTGAGTCTTAGGGTAGATATATGGGAAACCTTTTAATAAAGTGCCACACTATTTTCCAACATAATTTTCTAGTTTTCATTCCCACTGGAAATCCATGAACATGCTTGTCCCTCCTCTTATAAGAATACTTATAATTCCCCCACCTTTTTTTATGACTCATGGGCTATTTAAAAGCACATAGATTTTTTTCAGAGTTATTTCTTTATGGAACTTCTAACTTAATGCCATTGTGGTCACAGTACAGACTTTGTGTAACTTGAATCCTTTAAAACATCTCAATAATTGTTATGCCCCAGAATACAGTCTATCTCGGTAAATGTTTTGCATTCAGTTGGACCAAACATGTATTCTACTGTTTGGTAGGATGCATTAATCTATAAACATCAATTACTTTAAATTGGTTGTTGATTAGGTGGTTCAAAATTTCTATATACAGATAGTACTCACTTTGCAAAGTAGAGTGGGACCGTAAAAATCACTATGCAAATTGAAATTTGTGAAATGATGCAGCCAGCCTATGAAATGATGAAGACAGTGAAACGTTCTCTCTCCTTCAGTCTGCTTGTATCTACCATTTTCTTTTAATATGACAACTAACTTGATTTCTAACAAAACTGAATAACAAACATTTGATGAAGCTATGATGAAACTAAAAGTTTATCACAGATTACTCTTATATTGAGGATTAAATACTAGCTATGTTAGTTTTCTTATAATTTGTCTTCCTATTAAAGAAATTATGATCTCTTCCTCTAAGTTTGCTTCATATTCTACAGTGAAATGATCTGTTTTGATAATAAGTATAGATAAATACCTAATTTTTGCCGAGTTTATTTTCTTTTTATTTATTTTTATTAAATCATGAACACAGATCATGTATACATTAATGCATTTCTGGGTACAATGTGCTGATTTCATATAGAATTAGGAACGCTTACATCACACTGGTTAATACATACCTCAATTTGTTTACTTAGTTATTGTTTTAAGACATTTATACTCTATACTAATAGATCTGACATAATATTAAAAATTTCTGTAATATTAGACCTTTTTATTTATACCTAATCTCTGTGCATTTTCTGACATCTATTTTGCTAAATATGAATTATAGTGACTCCTCAGAATTCTTGCCATCTATTCAAGTACTCAACTCCCCTAAATCTAATTTTTCTTTTTCATAGTATGTGTATTTCAAAGATTGCATATATTACTAGAAATAATAAGGTATGAAATGAAACATTAGATAGGCTCTGGGCTTTCATTTCCTCAGTCAATGAAAAAGTAATACTGAAATCCAGGCTAAATTTTCATAATAAGGTTATTTTGCAATGTATACATTCAAAATTACTGACTTCCAAATATTAGTTTGTTTCATTTTCCATATTTTTATGTTCAGTTTTCACAGCAACATGCAAAATACAAAAGTTAAGGAAAATAAAAGTGATTTGAAAAGAGAATTATCTTCAACTATATGGTAATATGCTGCCAGAGAAAGGAGGAAACAGCATTACCTCTGAATAAATTTCTACTATTATTCATATTTTTTTGGTTATCAAATATTACTACCAGTGTCATATTCAGCCATTAAAATCTCAGAAAACATATCTTGGAGCCAAAAGAGACTCTCCATTGTGGAGAAAAGATAAGTGGAATATACCCAGCAGACCATATTTCCACCTCAGATGCCGGAAATTCTAGCTGAAGTAGAGTCCTCAGACCTCACAGGTCCTGAATCAAGCATGTGGAGGTATCTGGAGGCCACAGGACTACATTGTTTCAGAAAGAAAATTTATACTGGGTCTCTTCCACACTCTGAGACTCTCCCACCCCCTGAAACTCCAGCTGCTGTAGCATGACACCATTTTGAGAGCTAAGCCAAACACCAAGCTACATCCTGTCCATGAACCCCATATCCTCTACATATCCAAATTTGTAAACCTTGTACATGTACCCTCACATCCACCCAGAGTGGTGCAGTGTTATAACTCCTGCTGGATCCATCAGTCCTGGAGCATATCGAGCACCCTAACTTATGTTGTGCACTATACCTCTAGGAATAGATGGTCCAGAACATAAAGGAGTTTGTCTTTGGGAAAAAGGGAGCATAAGAGCCACTTGCCTGGGCTTACCACACTATAATGACCTCACAATCTCCAATGGCAGTGTTTCTGCATGCTCATACTCATCATAAAGAGTATCATCATAAAGAAGCACTAGGATCAACCTACCTAAGGTACACTGTCACCACCACTGGTGCCTATGCAAGCCATCTGAGGCCTAACAACTGGACTGTCCTGAATCCACCTCTGCCAAACTCTACCACCAATACATGCCACTTGGGGGGTTCAAAGCTAGACAGGTCCAACTGGGCACATCACCATTGGCACCTGTGTGGACCACCCAGGGGCTTCAGAAGCAGTCTCCTTTGCTCACCAATACTTTCACTAGTGTGTATTACTTGGGGGCTGGAAAAACCATTCACTTGGGCCCTGAGTTTCCACATGCCTGCCAGTGTTCTCTGCATAACTCATGAATAGCACTGAAGTTAATTAAAGCTGAAGAAATCATATGGAGGCTAAAATACTACTCTCATCCATAACCTTAACTGAAGCACCTCAGTCTATTTACATTATAGATACAGCCACAGGGAAAACCCTGCTCCTATGAAAGCTACTACATAAAATTGGAAGAAACTGTCATTACACTTGATGTGCAGATATTTATTTAGGGTTACAAAGACATGAAAACACAATGAAAAATTATAGTTCCAAAAGAACAAAATAATTCTCCAATAAATCCCAAAGAAAATTTATGAAAGGCCTGAAAAGTTATTCAAAATAATTATCTTTGGAAAACTGTGTAAGATATAAGAGAACAAAGAGAGATGATACAAAATAACCAGAAAAGCAATTCATTTTCTGAATGAGAAATTCTACACAAAGGTAGATATAAAAAAAAAAGAACTCTGGAATTAAAGGACTCAATAAATGAAATTAAAATGTAGTTGAGAGCTTTAATAAAAGTTTAGTTTAAGCAGAAGAAAGGCTGAACAGGTCTTTTGAAAGAATCCAATCAAACAGAAAAAAAATAAAATAAAAAAAGAAAAGGAAAAAATGTCTATGTGATTTATGGGAAACCATTCATTCCTCAGACAGAAAAGATGGTGGGAAAAATCAGAGAAAGGTGGTTTAATGAAACAATAACTGAAAAGTTCCCAAGTCTTGGGAAAGAAATAAACATTTATGTACAGGAAGCTTAAAGATCTTCTGAATAGATTTCACCTAAAAGGTTCTCCCTGGAGCACATTATAGTTAAGCAGTCAAAATCAAATACAAAGAAAGAGAATTCTAAAAACAGCAAGAAAAAAAGTGTTGAGTCACATATAAGCAAATTCTCATGAATCAAACAACAGATTTCTCAACAGAAATATTAAATTCCAGGAGAAAATGAGATGATATATTCAAAGTGCTAGAAGAAAAAAATATTGTTTGTCAAGAATTCTTCATCCAGCTGACTTACTCTTCAAAAATGGAAGCCTAAAGTTTTTTCCAGACAAGCAAAAGTTGAGAGTATTCATTAGTACTAGAGTGGCATTATAAAAAATGCATAAGGGATATATACAATCACGAAAACACATAAAAGTATAAAACTTACTGGTAGAACACAGACACAAAAAAACAAGGGTAAGGAATAAAATATTTTCATTAAAGAAAATCAACAAAAATGGAAAGATAAACAGTAAAAGAAGATAAAAAAAGAAGATAAACAATGCAAAGACATATCTTCAGAAAAAAACAACATGCAAGCATTGTATCTTCATTTATAAATAACACTATTGAATGCAAACAGTGTAAATTCCCAATTAAAATATGTAGAGTGGATAAAGTGCATGACATAGCTACTATATACTTCCTACAAAAAAACTCACTTTACCTGTAAACACCCTCATACACTGAAAGTTTATGGGGAGAAAAGACATTCCATGCAAAACTTCACCAAAAAAGAATAGGAGAATCTATATTTGGAACAGATAACGTGAGCTTTAAATCAAAACCTATAAAAAGAGTCCAAAAGTCATTATATAATGACAAAGATAAGAATCATGAAAAGAATATAACAATTGTGTGTGTACCCAAGACTGGAGAACTGAGATATATAAAGCAAATATTATTAGAGCTAAGGAGAGTGACAGACCTCAATAAGAGAGAGATTTAGACATTTAATACCCAACCTGCAGCATTGGACCAATCGCATAGGCAGAAAATTGACAAAGGAACTTTGAACTAAAACTGCACTATTAACCAAATGGACCTAACGGGCATTTAAAGAACATGTCATCTGACTGCTGCAGAATACATGTTCTTCTTGCCAATACATGTAACCTTCTTTAGGATAGACTTTATACTAGATCATAAAACAATTCTTAAAACATTGGAAAATATATAAACATCTATCAAGTATTGATAGATTTTGGATACTTGTTCCCTCCAAACCTCATGTTGAAATTCAAACCCCCATGTTGGAAGTGGAGCTCAGTAAGAGGTGTTCAGGTGATGGGGGCAGGTCATCTAATAAAAGGCTGGAAGTTCCTGCCACACTAAGTTCTAACTTTACTAGTTCATGGAGAACTGCTTGTTCAAAAGAGACTGGCACATTTTCTCTCTATATAGTTCCTTTTCTCACCATGTGACACGGGTGCTCCCCCTTTGTCTTCTCTGCCTTGATTGGAAGCTCCTTGAAGCCCTCACAAGAAGAATATGATAGTACAATGCTTGTTGCTCCTGTGAGCCACATAAAACTCTTTTCTTCATACATTTCAAGATGTAGATATCTTCTTTATAGCAACCCTAAACACGCACAAGTATATTCTCAGAACATAATGGAATAAAACTAGAAATTAAGAACAAAAGAAACATTGAAAACTGTACCAATACATAAAAATTATACAACATTATTTTTAATGACCAATATTTAGGTAGAAATTAAGAAGGAAATAAAAAGAATTCTTGAGACCAATGAAAATAGAAAATAGAAATACAACATAACAAAAGTCAAAAGATATAGCAAAAACAGTCCTAAGAAGAAATTTTATAGTAATAAGCACTCTGAATTTTTTTTTATTTCACAAGAATCACAATTTTTTTATTTCAGATTAATAGGGGGTACAAATGTTCAGGTTATATTGTTTCCATTTCTAAGGCAAAGTTCAAGTTGTAGTTAAGTCCTTCACCCAGGTGTCCTGAACACCCTCACATTTTGCACATTAGGTGAGATCTCACCCACTGACTTCCCTCCTTCCCCTCTTCTTTCCTTCCTCTCTGTTCCCCTCACTAGACAATACTTGTTTTTGTTTGTTTGTTTGTTTGTTTTCTCTTTTGGACATGTAGTTGTTTACACATTGGTTTTTTATTACTACTGAGTACATTGGATTTTTTTTCCCCATTCTTGAGATACTTTACTAAGAAGAATGTGTTTCAGCTCCATCTAGGTAAACACAAATGATACAGTCTCCATCTGTTCTTCTGGCTGAATAGTACTCCATAGTATACATACACTATAGTTACATACACTACAGTTTGTTAATTCATTCATGGGTTGATGAGCACTTGGGTTGCTTCTACATCTTGGCAATTGTGAATTGAGCTACAGTAAATTTCTGGTGCAAATGTCCTTGTTTGTTCTTCTGGGTAGATAATTAGTAATTAGATTGCAGGATCAAATAGAAGGTCGACTTTTAGTTCTTTGAGAATTCTCCACACTTCTTTCCACAGAGGAAGAATCACACTTTTTTTATATCTGTATGTATTCTCAGTGGGAATATTTTTGCGTGTCAAATACAAGAGTGATACTAGAAAGAATCTTACTCTCACCATTTTCCACTGTTTTCCCATGGAGAATGCTAAAGGGGTAACAAGGAGTCGAGTCAAACCTTGTATTCAGGTCTTACCTTCAATTCTAAAAGTGCTTTTTTAATATCAAAAACATCAAGTACATTCTGGCTCTCAAATAATTGCATCACCTTTGCAATTATTTGACTGAATAATACATAAATCATTATTCTTATTGAAATGGCACTTGCTTTTTCAAAAGGCTGCGTTTTAATACTGTGCCTACCTGAAAGAACAAGCAAAAGGAAATCTAGATCCTGTGTGAAAACTATTTTACTAACTCTAGCAAAGCTTTTTCTGGGTGCTCAGTGTTTTGTTATATAATTGAACTGTTACAAACTTTTCCACTTCTCTTCTTATTTTTTCACTCTTTCCTAATTTCTCTTGATATCCATACAATCTTTAAATTTTCTTTCTCTTTATTCTTTTTCTCCTTGCAGACATTCTCATTTAATCAGGATACCGAGAAATTATAAATCTGAATTCTCTCAATGGAAAACCTTCTTTTTTTTTTCTGACACCTACAGTCTTGGTTAACAAATGCAAAGCTGTTGAATTGTAGTCTGACTAATTTATTCTTAGATCAAATGCTTGGATATATAATGGTGTTCTCACTAATCAGCTCTTTGGAAAGTAAAGGCCTCTGAATTTATATCCAGTGAGATTCAGTGTATGCTGAGTTTTGATAACTGTCAGCACGACTGTAGAGTATGCTTAGAAATGTGAAGGTTCAGGAACATACCTAGTTTAAGTTTTGCAGAGCCCAAAGATAATTTTCACAAAGTCAGCATTGTTTAATAGAAATGTAATGTATGCTCCATATATAATTTAAAATTTTGGGAGACTCATAGTGAAAAGTAAAGTTAAAGAAGTAAAATTAATTTCTATGATATTTTTATTTGACCTAACATATAAAAAAGAATGTCTTCCCAAGGTGTATTTAAAATAAAAATGTACTAAGATATTTTATCTTCATTTTCTCATACCAGATTTTTCAGTCTTTGAAAACTGTTATGTTCTTGCACTTGTACCACATATCAATCCATACATTAAATTTTCACTGATAAAAATAAAATACAACACACTTTGTGGGGACAGGACACAATTATAAGAGGGACTTTACCTAACAAATGCAATCAATGTAACCTGGTTCTTTGTGCCCTCAATGAATCCCCAACAATAAAAATAAAATAAACAATGGAATACAATCCTACCAACACGATAAATTTGTACTTATAAGAATAAATATTTTATGTGGCTTTGCTCTGTAAATTTAAATTTTAAATTAAGTGTTCACATTCTCATTTTCCCTAGCCTCATTTTAGGTGCTCAGTGGCTCAGATTACACATGGCTAGTTGGATGACAGAGCTACAAATACTTTTATTTGGGCCAAGCCACCACTTGCTTCATGAATGTGCAGCTCCACAGGCATTTCCCTTTAGAAGAGTTTTATGCTCTGCTGTAGATGCCCTGAAATCTATAATTTAAACCAGCTGCCTTGAACTTGTATTTTGCACTGGGATTTGCAAATTAGGTATCCAGTCCTGTCCCCAGCATGGATCTGATGACTTTGCATTTCAATCAGCCACTAAATCTAACAATCTACTACATAAAGATGACATGTGATGTTTATGTGAAAATTACTTCAAGTTTTTGACAAATGGATCTAAGAAGAATAAATTCCAAAGAGGTTGGCCTATAAAGGTAGTAGGTGGTACTTTTCAAGGGTTTAGCATGCAAAGAAAGAATCATTTCTTAAGGAGGAATGCTGCATTTAGGAAAAGAAAGTGTTTAGTTTAATTCAATATTCTTTCTCTTTTTTTCTCTACCCTCACATCTTCTATTAAGTGACTTATTTCTTACTTTTTATCAGAAATAACTAGAGTTAGAAATTGTTAGTGTTAGTTATTTTTCTCTTTTTCAATTAACGTTTTCTTTTTTTCTGTTACTATTTACTTGAATGACCTGCTAAATCTTTATCTGAAATAGCTAATCTCTTCCAAAGGCATGATGTTTTCTGATAAATTTGCCCTGTTAATCCTTAAGATTATTGAGAGAATTGTCAATTTTTTTTCAAGTTTTGTTGTTATTTGGCTCTTGTAAAACTATCAGTGGAAATTAAGTATTCCCTGGGGCAACTAGAAGGGATTTTTATTTTCACATTTTGATATCTCTGTTAAGGTTATTGATTTGTGAGTTAATATAAAGATTTTCCTCTTGTGGGCTTTGACCTTATGGCATCTCCAGCAATCAAAATTTTTCAGTGTGTTGCTCCAAGCTACCACAGGAGGTCTTGAATGTAAAAACAAATTCATTCATACACATACACGCACTTACACACAGAGTTTTTTAATAAGCTTTATTAGATGTAAACATAAAATTAATGAAGAAAGTAAAAAGAATGACTTCCTAATTGTAGTCATCACTGTTTTGTTTATAAAATAACAAAATAAATCAAACCTAACTAACATAACAAAAATGCATGTTGAATGGTCCAAACCTCAAGAAATCTGTTAAATCTCCATTGGGAAAAAAATGAATTAAATAACTTAATCATCACATAATTTTCTCATTTCTATAAAATATTGACTACTTGATCAATTATCAACTTGAAGAGCTGGGAATTATAAAATATGCCAAGGAAAAGAAGTGAGAGTTTATATTGGCATCCTTGAAATGCAAATGTGTATATTGGGACTTGAGATAGTAATAATATAATTTGGAACTCATGAATAGAGAAAAATGATAAATCTCAGGTGGCACAGTTTTTGTTTGCAAAATACAGCATAGTATAGTGAAAGAAAAGATGAAATTGTTTAATGAGAAAATCAATAATAATGATAATGTAAATTAGATAGTTTATGTGCCACAGATGATTTTAAATCCCTATGTACATTCTTTCTTTCTCCTTGTAACAACTTTGTGATATACGAATCATTGCTATTCTCATTTCATTTATGATGTGCTCTAGTCATTTCAAAATGAAGTAACTTACTCAAATTCATACATGTAGAAAATGTTAGAACTGGTATAATAAAGGAAGAAAAATTGATATAGATTTACAAATTTTTGAGGCCGTATATGAAGAATTAAGAATATATTTTTAAACCATGGAATATGGAACCTGATAAATAAATACATTATTATTTCTTTAGAAAATTACAAATATTCCTGTCTAGTAAGAAAAATAGGGAGAATTATATTCTTTGGTATTATTTTGGAATATTTCCTAATAATTTAAAAGATAGTATAATATTTCCTATTAATTGGTCATTAAATATGAAATGTTCAATTTTGAATGAAAAGTTTAGTTTATTATATCTCAAACAAGAAGAAGCACCTAAATATGAACCTAAACCATCAACACAGTTTTGCCATCTTAACAGTTGTTTGTCTATGTCAGCAGTGAAGAAGCCTGGAGGATAATTGGTGATGAAATTATGAAAGGCTTTTTCCACAGCTCGTTGAGAATTAAATATTTTTCATTTCCTTCTGAGGCCTAGAAGAAATGGTATGCTATTGGTGCGAGGGCTGGTGAAGATGGTGGATGAGATAATTTATAAGTTCAGCTTCTGTAGTTTCAGCAGCATTGTTTGTGCAGCATATGGTCAAGTGTCATCTTGCAAGAGGATTGGCCTATCTCTATGGATCAGTCTTGGCTGCTTAATCACAAACATCATCACAATTTCATCAAATGGTTGCAGTAGACATCTGTTATAATCCATTGGCCAGGTTTTATGAAGCCGTGGTGGATAATACCAGCACTGGACTACCAAACAGCCACCATTAGCTTTTTTTGATGAATATTCAGTTTTGGACTATATTTTGACACTGTATCCAACCATTGCATCAAAGATTTATGGTTGTCAGAAAGAAATATTCTGTTTTTCATCCTATATTATAATATAGTGTAGAAATCCTTCTCCTTTACCTCATGACAGCAAAGAAAGGTAAGCTTGAAGATAGTATCTCTTCTGATATGCATTTAACTCATGCAGAACCCATCTATCCAGCTTCTTTACCATGCCAGTTTGTTTCAAATGGTCCAGGATTGTTGGGATAGTAATGTCGACCCTTGCTGCTAATTCATGTGTAGTTTGAAATGGATTGTCTTTCCCTACATCTTTCAGCTCATCCTTATCCACCTTATCACCCACGTGGCTTATTTTCAAGATTAAAATCATCCCAACAAAACATCTCAAACAATCTACGTCCTGTGTGTTCAGTAGCCACATCTTTCCTAAGCACTTCCTTGGTATTTTGAAGTGTCCGTACTGCCTTGGTTCCAGGACAGAGCTCATATTTGAAAATAATACAAACTTTTTATTTTTTATGTTTTCAGAAATACTACTCTAGAAAAACAAAAGATAATAACAAGCCAAATGTGCGTTTGAAAGAATGAGAATGTACCCTTATGACAAAACAAAACAAGTGTCAAATGGAGACAAATTTGAGGGAGGTGATGTGTTGGTCTGTTTTTGGATGCTTCTTTTGCATTTTTATAATGCAAGTAGGTGATTCTGAACCCACACCAACTGTATTATAACAAGATAAAATTTCATGGATAAATCTGCTTAAACTTTGAAAGGGGGTTAGATGCCAAATGCATAATGTCAAAAAATATGCTCTTTACTCAGTGGCATGTTTCATAATTATAAATAAATTGTATGTCAATGTTTCTATCTAATCAGCAGACATGCGATCATCCAGAATGATCACATTAAATTTCACGATTGGGGTACAAAGGAAGATGGAGAACACTGGTAAGGATTTCACACACATAAGACTAACAGTAGGTGCTGATGAAATCATTTAAGCCAGAGTGGTTGCATGAATCCTGACAGCCTGAATCCAAAGATGACAGAAATTGAGCAATGAAAATTGACAGGAGAAGCTGTCTTGAGAGTAAGCAATGCCAACATACTGTGTAAACCTACCATGTAAATGGAATTATTTCAATTGTATGTGTCTCTGCAAATAGAGTGGGTCTGGTATAGAGAGATCATGTATTTACATGCATTTATTTTTCTCTTATTTGATAATAATTTCCTAGAATATCAAAATTATACTTAAAAAAAGGATGAGATCTCTAAACATTTGAAAATATATTTTACTACATAATTAATAATAATATAACTTCAAATTATATTTTTTCTTGCTAGCCTGATTGAAGGGTCAACAAAGATAAGATCCAGAAATTAGGCAATTTTTGCACATTGCTAGTTGAATATTTCTCTTGAATATTTTAATATTATGAAGGAAAATGTCAAATATTTTGATTGTATAATGACTTTTAATTATTTTCCCCAATGTAATATATATGTGAAAAAGTAGGGTCACCAAACACTTTTATTAAGGGTGAAAAAGATAGGATAGCTATATAAGTTCTTAAATGTAGAGTATAGGTAAATAATTAACACAATCATGCCATTGACTATTAGAATGTTATCAATAGTTTGGAAATTTATAGATGGAAAGGATAATTCCTATTGTGAAATTAGTAAGAAAAAGGAATATACATACATAATTTTATATATTGAGTTGTTACATTTTTTACATATACACATAAAAACATAAATACCTTATGTCAGAGATTTCACCTGTGAATGTTATAGACCAATGTATTTAAAATTATATAACAGATACTCATGCAACCACGCTCTAGCTTTCCAAATAAAATATACATAACATAATTATATTTAAAGCTTTCCATTCCTCCTATAGAAATGCTAGGTAGAAAAATGTGTCCTCCCACATCTTTAATCCTATAAATAATATTCTAAGTAATATAGTTAAAACAAAGATGTAGGAAAGAAAGCTCTGATTCAACTCCACCATGCATACTTAAAAATGAGATTCTGTGCATAAATTACAGGAGAAAAAGTGCTGGTGGAATAAATTATCTAAGTGATAATACATGAATTTGAATTTCTTCCCTCAGGTGATTCAGAAAAATAAATTCCAGTCGTATGAAATCTTTAAATTGAGAGACAATAGTGTCAGTGCCCGCTGTGGGCACCCCATCCCTGGGCGAATAAAAACAGCCAGCACATGGATTGAAGGGACAAGCCTGCAAGAGGTGGGCTTCCCATAGGTACAGGGAGAGCCCCAAGCAACCTCCATCATGGCCTTTTACTGAAGCATTATACAACAGATGTGAGGGGCCCACACACCGGAGCTACGTGCTTATGGTCACTATGGGCTCTTTCCCCACAGGCTCAACTCCCACCCTGTTGCACCACAAATGTCCAAAGTATAACACCTGCTTGCTAAGGAGTGACGATCTTATCTCGTTAACACATGCAGTTGCTTGAGGTTTGTCACTGGGCTGCAAAACATCTCCATGCTAGCTAGGAGATTGTCTCGCTCCCAGCACTTCTCTCAAGAACTGGTGACTGCTTCTGTAAGCCTGGTGGTCAGTCTCCTACATAATAGATTAAAAATCTTAAAAAGATAATTAGGCGCTGGATAAAATGAATTAAATTATATCAAACTAACTTTGATCACAGAAGAATGGTAACCATTGAAGGGGGTGATAATATGACATTGGTAAAACAATGACATTGGAGAAAAAAGGTACGGAGGACTTATAGTTCATGATCAACAAAAGAAAAACAACTTGTGAAATGAGCTCCATGTTCACACCACTTTGTTAGTTAATGAGATTCTTCCCAAATTTCAGCAGGATGGGAAAGGTAATACGGATAGAAACTAGCAGTTTTACTGGACTGAGAGAGTAATTATCAGATTTGGGGGATTGTGAAGTGATTGGAAATAGGGGCAAAGTCGTAGAGAAGACAGAAATGCAGAAAAGTTTCATGAATCTATGGACACCCCTCCACACACAGGCATACACACAAGCTATAAGCTAAGCATGTACAGAACAAATATCCATAAAGCATGGAAGAGATATACAGCTGGTAAGCGAAAGAGAAGAGAAGAAATTTCAGCATTTCTGAGAAGAAAAATTATTGAAAACCTAATTAAGTGGCAGGGGTTTGGTAAGTACAGTTAGTTCTCATTTGAGATGCTATAAAGAAAAAACTCTATAAGTAATAAGCAGGTCTTATACATAAGAGCCAAATCTACAGCTAAGAGTAAAAGAAAGTCTAAATATAAATTTTAAGCCTTCTTGGAGAAGGAAAATTCAATTCAATTCAATTCAATTCAACTAGTATTTTCTTTCCCTCCCGCACAAAATACTCAACACAATTTTTTAAAAGGACAGAATATTCACAAAATAGACAATAACAAATAATAATAGGGGCATTTCTGCAGGTGATTTGAGATAGTTTGAAAATCACGTTATCTCACAGGGATATTAAAAGAACTATAGTAGATTAAAAATGTAAGTAGAGATTGTCACTTTCTCTCTCAGTAATGAAGAAAAAGGAGCAAACAAAAACAGAACTATTGTTAAGTATAGAATATTTGTAAAGTAAGGTTACCCAAATGTACATAATTTGCCTTTATGGACTATTGCACTAATAACTTTTGCTTATGCATGTTTTTAGGAGCTCATTTCAGTTACCGAAATGGACAAAATATACTAATCTAACTATTATCATCAGATTTCAAATAATTAAATAATACCAAACATGTTCTTCAACCATAGTAATTTAAAAAGAGAATAATTGAAGGAAGATAATTATAAAGATGTCCAAATATTTGAAATTTAAGTCATATATTTCTAAATAGACTATGAGATTGCAAATGAGAAAGTATTTTGAATTGAATGATAAAAAAGTATCAAAACCTGCAAAATGAAATTAAGCAGGGTTAAAGAGGGAATTTATAGCTTTCAATGAATATATTAGAAAAAATAAAAGTTGAAAAATATGGAAAAGTAAGAACAAAAGCAAGTATAAAACCCTGAAATATATATTACTAGCCAAATTTGTTATTTTACAAGATTAACAGATAGCCATACTAATTAAGAAAAAAAGAAAAACTGTGCATATATTAACAGATGAAAAAAAATGTTAAGTCTAACTTAAAACCAAATTTACAAATAAGAAAAGGCAAATTCCTAACTCAAACATTAGAACTAAAATATGGAAAGCATATGGGTATATATAATTTCAATAAATTATCCTAATATCCTTTTTATTTTGAGACCAAGACTCACTTTCTTTTCCCCAGTAGGGTGCTGTAGTGTCATAGCTCACAGCAAGTTCAAACTCTTGGGCTCGAGCGATCCTCCCAAATTAGCAGGGATTACAGTCTCCCGCTACAGTGCCCAGAGTCTCACTTTTGCTTAGGCTGGTCTCGAACTTGTGATCTTAAGCAATTCACCTGCGTGGGCTCCCAGAGTGTGGGGATTACAGGTGTGAGCCACCACACCCGGTCCTATCCTAATATCCTTTTATTTTGCATAGGAACATTAGTAATATTGCTTACATTTGGACTGTTCTTATTATATAGTATAAAATTGAACAGATTAAAATTAAACAAAATAGATTTATAATTTTTAATCTACTAGGGGTATGAACAGTATAATAAAACACATGTATTTGATTAATCCATAAATGACGTACATGAGAGAAAGAAAAATAAATGAGGTTGAACAATTAAGTTTGTGAATTCATCCTAAAAAAGTGCTACATAGCTCATTGCTGAATATCATTATGAATATCAATATACTTTTGAAGTATTCCCCTTTGCCTTCTGGTGACTGTAGTGATATTCAGCAATGAGGTATGTAGCACTTTTTCCAGAACGAGTCAGCAAACTTAATTGTCTGAACTTGTCATTGATGACAGCTCTGATGGCCATTCCAGGAAAAGTTCCAAAATTGCTTCGAAGGTGGACTAGGTGCCGTTGTCAGTACATAGCTTCCCAGGGGGAATATTTCATGGTGATATTCAGCAATGAGGTGTAAAACTTTTTCTAGAATGACTCAGCAAACTTAATTGGCTAACCTACGTATACAAAGGTCAGGAAAAACAAAAACACAAAATGAGGTTATAGAAATAGTTTCATATATCTCGGTGATGGAGTAAAAGGTAATATACAAGACTCACTAGTTAAAGGACAGAGCTTGTTGAACTTGATTTAAAAATCAGCTGTATTTCACCAGATCAACTTATCCACAGGGAGATAAAAAGATTAATAAATAAAATACATAATTTGAGCGTAAATGTTAAGCAAATCATTTCAGTATCTGCTCTCAACATACATCTAAAAATCAATAAAAGTTTGAAATATATGTACTATTTATGCAGTTTCTTCCAGAATCTCTTCATTTCAACTCATTCATACTATAGGTACCAAATATAATTATTATAAATTCCTTAGTATTAATTATAAAAGCACCCAATTTTCACAAATTGTTTGCTTTTTGTTATAATATCACTGATCATAAAGAATTCATTTGACATATAGGAGGGAATCCTATGTAGGCTTTTCTCCATAGGAATAGAAGTTAGCATTTGCAAAGCATTATTTAATTATAACATAAACCATAATTACTCGTGTTAGAAAATACTCATATCCTACCAATTCAGGAGGCAACAAGTTAACTAGATTACAGCATACTGTTAGCAGCACAGATCCCTGTTAAATGGCACTTTATATATTACCTTCATAAAGAAAACAGTGTTCAGTTTCATTATAATAGCACAATATAGGCTTTATATATATTTAAACTGTTTGTATCTATAATTAGTTTCATAGTGCTTATAAATTGACATGTAATAATTCATCTCAAAATACATGCTGACTGTATTTGGGTTAATTTAATACCTTAAAATATAGTAACTACCTTTTTCTTTTTGCATTTTCTGTTGATATATAGATTAAAATTCACAGGGAAATTAAAAAATTTTAAAGTTAAAAGTTCTATGGTGTGTTAAAAATTGTGTAAAAAGTTGAATATATTTGTCCCTTGTTATCCATGGGGGAATGGTTTGAAGACCCCCATGGATACTAAAATCTATTGATGTGTAGGTCTTACATAAAATGATGTAATATTTGCATCTAACCTAAGCATATTCTTCCATAAATATTATAAAATCCTTTTAGATACTGGGTGGCTCATTTTGTCCTCAACTCTTTCCCATGACCCCTCACCTCCAAAACCTATACTATTTAGGGAGTCATAGGTTAGCCATTATTAAATTAAAAGGCCCCCCTAATTCCCACATCAAAAATAATCCAATACAAACAGAAACTAGAAAGGCATAGAAGTCTTTCTAACCAGAACATAAAAAAACATGAATGAAGTCATCAATTCAATATTAAATGAGATTATTTAATCCCTTCAAAGTGATAATATACATTCACTTTTATCATTACACAAGACCTCTCCAAGGCTTTGGGTATTACTTACCATCTCCATTGCTCTTGGAGACCTTAGTTTTCAGGAAAAGTAGAGTGGGCAGAGAGGACAAGATGGCAGACTGAACCCAGCTTTCAACAGAGGCTCCCGTCCAGAAGGAGAGTTAAGGGACAGGAATTTAGTAAGTATCCTGGTGGACTTGAGCCTCACCAAGACAGAAGGTTGAAACACCGCTGAGGCAAGCTGTGACCACAAGGACGCAAACAAAAGGTACAAAATCCACCACCAAGCGGACGGGAGTCCCCCTCCCCCGTGAGACCGGCTCAAGAGCCCCACAATTAAACAAGCGGGTGGAAATTAAAGGCCCTCCCACTACACTCCATGGGAGAGACCTTCTAAAAACTGGACCTACCTCCCCTACTGGGGTGCTGTGGCGTTCTCCTGCCAGGCATAAAACTGAATAAAACTTTAAAAATCCTTTGCCGGCAACCCTGAATCCCCAACACTCCCCTCCCGCCCACTGAGGTCTGGAGGCCTTTCCCCCAGGAGTTCGGATCCTTGAGTGATTTCTCAAGGGGAGTGGACAGTCCCCGAGTTGCGACTGGTCAGCATTGACTCTGAGGCATGCGAGTGAGGAGAGGGCACCGGGCTGAGAGGGAGTCACGCCTCGGCGGCACTTCCCTGTGGTGCGGTGCAGCAGCCCTCCCCGTGCATCAATACAGCCAGACATAAAACTGAATGAAACTCTAGCTTCCCCCCCACTCTCACTCGGGGTCTAGGGACCTGTCCCCCAGGAGTTCGGATCCTTGGGTGATTTCTCGAGGGCAGCGCACAGTGCCCAAGCCGCGACTGGTCAGCGCTGACTCTGAGACATGCGGGCGAGGAGAAAGCACTCTACTGAGGGAGAGTCACACCTCGGCGGCACTTCCCGGCGGATTAGGTGCAGCAGCCCTCCCCGGGCAACATTACAGGGCCAGGCACAAAACTGAATAAAACTCTAGCTTCCCCGCTGAGAGCTGAGAGCCCCTACTCTCACTTGGGGTCTGGAGGCCTATCCCCCAGGAGTTCAGATCCTTGGGTGATTTCTCGAGGGGAGTGCACAGTGCCCGAGCTGCGTCAGGTCAGCGCAGACTCTGAGACACGTGAGCAAGGAGAGGGCACTCTGTTGAGGAGAAATCAAGCCTTGGCAGCACTTCCCTGTGGTGCGGTGCAACAGCCCTCCCCGGGCAGGCGTAAAACTGAATGAAACTCTAGCTTCCCCCCCACTCCCAATCAGGGTCTGGGGGCCTATCCCCCAAGAGTTTGGATTCTTGGGGGATCTCTTGAGGGGTGTGGACCCAGCATAAACTGCGGCCGCTCAATGCTGACTCTGGGGCGTGAGACAGAGGAGAAAAGGGTCAGCTGAGTGCCCACACCAGAGCAGCAGTTCCCTGGAGGTAGATCAACAGCCGTTTTTTCTTTAACGGAAGAACGCTCACTTCTGGATATTCTGAGGCCACACCCCCTGTCTCCCTGGGCAACCAGAGGAGGCCACCCGTGAGCGGGGGATTTCCTGACACTGCTCACAAACCCGTGAAGCTTCCAGGGCGGGGCTGACCCAGAGAGGTGAAACCTCCAGCAGCAAAGACGTTTGAACTCAGAACAGCCCGTCTTCTGTAGGCGATTTCGGCAGGAACAGAGACAGAACCCCGCAAAGTTGTCTGTTCTGTTCTGTTCTGTTAGCAGCATGCATCAGGGACGGGGCTAAGCCTAAGTGAACACCTCCTTCCCATCACCTGCATCAAGCACTCAAAGATGTCAGGCCCCATCTCCTCCTGCTAGATAGCGGCAGTCTGCGGGGGCCTAGCAGACTTCCTTGCGATTCAGGCAGGTGCAAATCCCTGGAGTGTCTGTTCACTGCAGGCAACTGGGTTAGCCATCTGCAGAGATACCAGTGACTGGGTCCGATGGAGGGGCAAAGTGGAGAAGGAGACGTCAACCTTCCTAGACTGCTCTGTTTTTTGGGTGGCTCCTCCTGACTCCACGCTGCACTGGGGTGAGCCGTGTCAGAGGAGTCACCAGGCCCCTGTGATCCAGTTCCCAGAGACCTCTTGAACTCTCCCACCCGAGATAGGTGCTGATTGAGACAGTTGATTTGGACCTTTTGAACTGGGCTAATAGACTGAGGACTTTTCAGGCGGTGCCCTGGGTGTGAGGTTGTAGGAAGGTTTGATTCTCCTTTTCCAACTGGGGCCAGAGGTGGGCGGGCAAGGTGACTTAATTGCTGATTTTTCCACACAGCTGAGACTTCAAGCCAGAGTAGAAGTTGCAATAGGATCGAACAGAAACCAGCTGAAAACAAGACAGAACCACTTTGCTCCACCACACCAGACAGGGCCCCAGTTTCTCAGGCCACAACACTGTACGGCCCCTCGATAAAGCCCCAGGGGAAAACCAAAGGGAATAAAAAAACCATGAGGCAGAATCAGTGGAAAAACTCTGGTAACATGAATAACCAGAATAGATCAACCCCCCCAAGAAAAGATACGGCAGATGTGATTGAAGATCCCATTCATAAACAACTGGCTGAGATGTCAGAAATCGAATTCAGAATTTGGATTGCAGACAAGATTAATAAAATGGAATTAGGAATTCGAGGAGAAATTCAGAAGTTGTCTCAAGAATTTAACAAATTTAAAGACAAAACAACCAAAGACTTAGACACACTGAAGCAAGAATTTATAGTCCTCAAAGATATGAAAAATACAGTAGAATCCCTCAGCAACAGAATGGAGCAAGCAGAAGAAAGGATTTCTGACATAGAAGATAAAGTCTTCAAACACTCCCAATCTCTCAAAGAGGAAGAGAAATGGAGAGCAAAAATGGATCACTCACTCAGAGAACTATCAGATAATTCGAAAAAAAGCAATATAAGAATTATAGGGATTTCTGAGAATGATGAAGTGGCCTCCAAGGGCACAGAGGCCCTTCTGCATGAAATTATGAAAGAAAATTTTCCAGACATGCCTAGAGAATCTGAAATTCAGATAGCAGACAGCTTCAGAACCCCAGCACGACTCAACCCCAATAAGTCATCCCCCAGACATATCATAATTAGCTTCACTAAAGTTAACATGAAAGAGAAGATTCTCAAAGCAGCCCGGCGAAAGAAAACTATTACGTACAAAGGTAAGAATATTAGAATAACTGCAGATCTCTCTGCTGAAACTTTTTAAGCCAGAAGAGGGTGGTCATCAACTTTTAATCTCGTAAAGCAAAATAACTTTCAACCCAGGATCTTGTATCCAGCTAAACTGAGTTTCATCTATGATGGAGAAATTAAATACTTCAATGACATTCATATGTTGAAAAAATTTGCCATAAGTAAACCAGCTCTTCACGATGTTCTCAGACCTATCCTCCACAATGACCAACCCAATCCTATACCACAAAAGTAAACTCACTCAGAAACTTCAGATCAAACTCCAACTTCCACACTGGCGAAAGGATTAAAAATGTCCACTGGACCTTTGAAAAACTCGATACCTAAAATTCCACCAGACTTATCAATACTCTCCATCAATGTGAATGACTTAAACGGTCCTCTAAAGAGGCATAGGTTAGCTGACTGGATACAAAAACTCAAGACAGATATTTGTTGCATACAAGAGTCACATCTCAACTTAAAAGACAAATACAGACTCAGGGTGAAAGGATGGTCATCAATATTTCAGGCAAATGGTAATCAGAAAAAAGCAGGTGTTGCAATTTTATTTGCATATACAGTAGGCTTTAAACCATCAAAAGTAAGGAAGGACAAGAATGGTCACTTCATATATGTTAAGGGTAATACTCAATATGATGAGATCTCAATTATTAATATCTATGCACCCAACCAGAATACACCTCAATTTATAAGAGAAATTCTAACAGACATGAGTAACTTGATTTCTTCCAGCTCCATAATTGTCGGAGATTTCAACACTCCTTTGGCAGTGTTGGATCGATCCTCCAGCAAGAAGCTGAGCAAAGAAATCTTAGATTTAAACCTAACCATCCAATATTTAGATTTAGCAGACATCTACAGAACATTTCATCCCAACAAAACTGAATACACATACTTCTCACCAGCCCACAGAACTTACTCCAAAATTGACCACATTTTAGGTCACAAGTTTAACCTCAGTAAATTTAAAGGAATAGAAATTATTCCATGCATCTTCTCAGACCATCATGGAATAAAACTTGAATTGAGTAACAACAGGAATCTGCATACTCATACAAAAACATGGAAGTTAAATAACCTTATGCTGAATGATAGCTGGGTCAGAGATGAGATTAAGAAAGAAATCACCAATTTTTTGGAACAAAATGACAATGAAGACACAAACTATCAGAACCTCTGGGACACCGCAAAGGCAGTTCTAAGAGGGAAATTTATAGCACTGCAAGCCTTCCTCAAGAGAACGGAAAGAGAGGAAGTTAACAACTTAATGGGACATCTCAAGCAACTGGAAAAGGAAGAACAGTCCAACCCCAAACCCAGTAGAAGAAAAGAAATAACCAAAATTAGAGCAGAATTAAATGAAAATGAAAACAAAAGAATAATACAACAGATCAATAAATCAAAAAGTTGGTTTTTTGAAAAGGTCAATAAAATAGATAAACCTCTGGCCAACCTAATCAGGAAAAAAAGAGTAAAATCTCTAATCTCATCAATCAGAAATAACAAAGACAAAATAACAACAGACTCATCAGAAATCCAAAAAATCCTTAATGAATATTACAAGAAACTTTATTCTCAGAAATATGAAAATCTGAAGGAAATTGACCGATACTTGGAAGCACACCACCTTCCAAGACTTAACCAGAATCAAGTGGAAATGTTGAACAGACCCATATCAAGTTCAGAAATAGCATCAACTACACAAAACCTCCCTAAAAAGAAAAGCCCAAGAGCAGATGGTTTCACGTTAGAATTCCACCAAACCTTTAAAGAGGAATTAGTACCTATATTACTCAACCTGTTCCAAAATGTAGAAAAAGAAGGAAGACTACCCAACACGTTCTATGAAGCAAACATCACCCTGATCCCCAAACCAGGAAAAGACCCAACAAGAAAAGAATATTATAGACCAATATCACTAATGAATATAGATGCAAAAATATTCAACAAGATCCTAACAAACAGAATCCAGCAACACATCAAACAAATTATACATCATGACCAATTTGGTTTTATCCCAGGTTCTCAAGGCTGGTTCAATATACGTAGATCTATAAATGTAATTCAGCACATAAGCAAATTAAAAAACAAAGACCATATGATTCTCTCAATTGATGCAGAAAAAGCTTTTGATAATATCCAGCATCCCTTCATGATTAGAACACTCAAGAAAATTGGTATAGAAGGGACATTTCTTAAACTGATAGAGGCCATCTACAGCAAACCCACAGCCAATATCATATTGAATGGAGTTAAATTGGAATCATTTCCACTCAGATCAGGAACCAGACAAGGCTGCCCATTGTCTCCATTGCTTTTCAACATTGTAATGGAAGTTTTAGTCACCGCAATTAGGGAAGAAAAGGCGATCAAGGATATCCATATAGGGTCAGAAGAGATCAAACTTTCGCTCTTCGCAGATGATATGATTGTGTATCTGGAAAACACTAGGGACTCTACTACAAAACTCCTAGAAGTGATCAAGGAATACAGCAGCGTCTCAGGTTACAAAATCAACATCCATAAATCGGTAGCCTTTATATACACCAACAACAGTCAAGTTGAAAAAGCAGTTAAGGACTCTATCCCATTCACAGTAGTGCCAAAGAAGATGAAATATTTGGGAATTTACCTAACGAAAGACGTGAAAGATCTCTATAAAGAGAACTATGAAACTCTAAGAAAAGAAATAGCTGAAAATGTTAACGAATGGAAAAACATACCATGCTCATGGCTAGGAAGAATCAACATTATCAAAATGTCCATACTACCCAAAGCAATATATAATTTCAACGCACTCCCAATTAAAGCTCCCCTGTCATATTTTAAAGATCTTGAAAAAAATTACTTCGTTTTATATGGAATCAGAAAAAAACCTCGAATAGCCAAGACATTACTCAGAAATAAAAACAAAACAGGAGGAATCACACTACCAGACCTCAGACTTTACTACAAATCGATAGTGATCAAAACAGCATGGTATTGGCACAAAAACAGAGAAGTAGATATCTGGAACAGAATAGAGAACCAAGAGATGAATCCAGCTACTTACTGCTATTTGATTTTTGACAGGCCAATTAAAAACGTACAGTGGAGAAAAGATTCCCTATTTAACAAATGGTGCTGGGTGAACTGGCTGGCAACCTGCAGAAGACTGAAATTGGACCCACACCTTTCACCATTAACTAAGATAGACTCTCATTGGATTAAAGATTTAAACTTAAAACATGAAACTATAAAAATACTAGAGGAGAATGCAGGGAAAACCCTTGAAGAAATTGGTCTGGGTGAGTATTTCATGAGGAGAACTCCCCGGGCAATTGAAGCAGCTTCAAAAATACACTACTGGGACTTGATCAAACTAAAAATCTTCTGCACAGCTAAGAACACAGTAAGCAAAGCAAGCAGACAGCCCTCAGAATGGGAGAAGATATTTGCAGGGTATATCTCTGACAAAGGTTTAATAACCAGAATCCACAGAGAACTCAAACGCATCAGCAAGAAAAAAACAAGGGATCCCATCGCAGGCTGGGCAAGGGATATGAAGAGAAACTTCTCTGAAGAAGACAGGCGCATGGCCTTCAGACATATGAAAAAATGCTCATCATCTTTAATCATCAGAAAAATGCAAATGAAAATTACCTTGAGATATCATCTAACTCCAATGAGACTAGCCTATATCACAAAATCTCAAGACCAGAGATGTTGGCGTGGTTGTGAGAAAAGGGAACACTTCTGCACTGCTGGTGGGAATGTAAATTAATACATTCCTTTTGGAAAGATATATGGAGAACACTCAGAGATCTAAAAATAGATCTGCCATTCAATCCTGTAATTCCTCTGCTGGGCATATACCCAGAAGACCAAAAATCACAACATAACAAAGATATTTGTACCAGAATGTTTATTGCAGCCCAATTCATAATAGCTAAGTCATGGAAAAAGCCCAAGTGCCCATTGATCCACGAATGGATTAATAAATTGTGGTATATGTATACCATGGAATACTATGCAGCCTTAAAGAAAGATGGAGACTTTACCTCTTTCATGTTTACATGGATGGAGCTGGAACATATTCTTCTTAGTAAAGTATCTCAAGAATGGAAGAAAAAGTACCCAGTGTACTCAGCCCTACTATGAAACTAATTTGGGGCTCTCACATGAAAGCTATAACCCAGTTACAACTTAACAATAGGGGGAAGTGGGAAAGGGGGGGTGGGTAGAGGGAGGGGGATCGGTGGGATCACACCTGTGGTGCATCTTACAGGGGTATTTGCGAAACTTGGTAGATGTAGAATGTAAAGGTTTTGGCACAGTAACTGAGATAACGCCGGAAAGGCTATGTTAACCACTGTGATAAAAACGTGTCAAATGGTCTATGAAGCGAGTGTATGATGCCCCATGATCATATCAATGTATACAGTTATGATTTAATAAGAAAAAAAAAAAAGAAAATTAGCGTGGGCAAATCAATATTTAAAAGAAACTGTTGGGAAATTGACTCAGGAAACTTCCCATCCCTGGCTCCAGGTTACACCTGCTGCATTTTGATGACCATGACTGTACCTAGTTTTAAGTTTCAGTCCCTTTAAAATTTTATGTGTGCTACCCTTTCTACAATCAGATTCTCTAAAATATCCTGAATTCCTATCTTTCTGTCAATATGCTACTTCCCTCCATGGATTCCAACAAACAGTTTCTGAATTTGGAGTTTCTAGACCAAGCACAATAGAAACTCAACATTATTTTTTTCTTCCACGTGCCTAGGTTCTTTTGTGATCCAGTAAATATAATAATCCCCAATGTCACTTACAGTCAATCTTTACTACCTTTTATTATTCTTTATCTCTAAGATGTTTATTTAATTTAGCTAATAAAAATTTAGAAGTACCTTGGGTGGTGCCCGTGGCTCAGTGTGTAGTGCACTGGTCCCATATACTGAGGGTGGTGGGCTCGAACCCAGCCCCGGCCACGCTGCAACAAAAAGTCGGGCGCTGTGGCGGGTGCCCGTAGTCCAGCTACTTTGGAAGGCTGAGGTAAGAGAATCACCTAAGCCCAAGAGCTGGAGGTTGCTGTGAGCTATGACACCACAGCGCAACTCTACTGAGGGCAACAGACTGAGACTCTGTCCCTAAAAAAAAAAAAAAAATAGAAGTATCATGCTTCCAATAAACATTTGGTTCTATTTCCTTTCCTAATATTCCTGTACTTAATACTTTTAAGTCCTACAGTCACCTAGACTGAAATTTAATACTACTTTTGCCATTGGAACTTGAACAAACTGACAGCTTTTATTTTTTATCAGTTTCATAGACAAGGTATACCACCAGGATAAAATATAAAGTGTGTAAAGTGAAGCGGTTCTGATTTCCATTGCTATCCAGAGTTCAAATTTTGTGCCTGTGAATAGGCTTCAGGAAATACTATGCATAATCCACACTTGTAATAATTCAGGTGTATATTCAGAAGCCCATCTCAGCAAGCAAATGAGTTCAGGGGAAAAAGACCAGGAACCCCAATGGAAATAAAAGCCAGCACATACCAGAGTTCAACCAAGCCATCTGGAGTCAAGGCAAGAATCCAAGTTCGTAGAGAAATTAGAGGGCTAAGCAGCTGATGTTAGAAATCCCATCCTGTAGAATGAGCACCAGGGTAAGGAGAGTTGACATTGCCACACAGAATTGTGTGAGGTATCTAGTGTGTCAAATGTGGAACTTTGGAAAGAATAACTGTACAGAAAGCCCACCTGATAAGATCATGAACAAAGCAGCCTGAGATGGTTTGGGGGTGGTTCCACCTGAGCACACAGCCTAATCCCTCTCAGAGACGAAAACTGTACAGGACATGATAATCTTTTGCCCTGAGCTGGAGGGACTGTATTCATTCTTTTGTCAATGCACTCAGTAACTTTGAAAAGATGTTTTTCTATCTACCAACTCCTGGCCACCTTGTAATTCTCTAGACCTGATACCCCTAGATAAAGAGCCCACGTAGAGACTCTCCAGTTAGTTCAGCTCTTCCCCCTTTCAGAAGCTCTGGTGCTTTTTACTTCTTCTATATTCCTTTCTAACTTTTAATAAAAATCCTGTCTTACCACTGATCTGTGGTCCATGGGTTCATTCTTTGAATCCCCGAGACCAATGACCTACTAAAGAGCAAAATTCCAGTATCAAAGCCATAAGAATAATTATTTTGTTGCTGTTGTTTTTATTCTAGGACCACAGAATTTACTAGTTTCACATATGATTTATCACATGAAAGTTGCATATGCTTGGGGTTTGATTACCTTTACTTTGTCTTTACTAATTAATTACCTTGTTGTCTTTAATTATTGCCTTCATTTTCTTCATATGGAAAGAATTACTATCCTATTTTCTGAAATTAAAACTATGTGAACATCTACTTTGTTTGTTAATATTGGAAAGGCTAAAGGAATCTTCAGAACCTTGCCTCTCCAATTTAATATTACTATTTTCTGTGTTTTTCAAATTGGGGTACATTTCTCAGTGGGTTACTGAATTCTTTGAGTAGTTAAAGACAGTTACATTCTACTAGGACAATAAAATGTTCATGCTTACCCATGCTTACAAGTACACCACACTTGGTTTACTGTTCTGTGGTTCCTCTCTTTTCTTAATATTTTTATTTTGAAAAGTAGATCTACACTTCCATTATGCTCTGGTACTCACAAATTATGTAGCTTTTCTTAATAGCAGGCATCTCTATAATGGAACTTAGCCACAATTATTTTGAAAAATACTTGCAAATGCAAACAATGCAACCTTATCATTTGCACCTTCATATTAATCTTAAATTTAAAAAATGGCAAATTTGTATACTTCCAAATACAGATAAGCATGTAAGTATACCCACTCTTCATCAAACTTGTTGAACTATTCTAAGAATTGTTCTGCCATCTGTGATTCTTCCTATTTGCTTTATCCATCTATATCCTCCATTATTGTCAGACCTGCTTTGTACATTTTAGACTCACCCTGCCTTCTCCATTCTCTTCCATGAATCTTGCACAGCTATTTTCCCCAATAAATTATTTGCAACTCTGCCCTTACATTGGTTATTGCTTGTCTGAGGTAGCAAGAGGCAAAGGGAGTCAACTCTGCTCCAATAGAAAATCCCCTTCCTTTAAATTATCACACTAGCACTTTTTTTAAAAGGCCAACATTCACATACACAAATTAACATATGACCAAAAATTACCAGGCATTTCAGGAAAACAAATAAGTAAATATAACAAAAATCTTTATCATCCATACTCTAATAATTCAAAAAGAAGGAATAAGAAGAGGGGATGGAAGAAAATAATACAGAGTACATTCCCACAACAAACAGAAAAAATTAAAAGATAAAATTTTAAAAACACAAACTGAAAATAGCTTCATACAAATTTATAAATGCCTATTTAAAGAAAAGGAAAAATAAAATCTGAGAGATGAAGAAAGAGAATATGAGGAAAGGGAGAACATGGATGAGAATATTGATGTCAGAATTGACACTGGTATTCTTTTTTTTTTTTTTTTTTTGGTAGAGACAGAGTTTCACTTTACCACCCTCAGTAGAGTGCCATGACGTCACAGGACTCACAGCAACTCCAGCTGTTGGGCTTCCACGATTCTGATTCTCCTGCCTCAGCCTCCCGAGCAGCTGGGATTACAGGCGCCTGCCACAACGCCCGGCTATTTTTTGGTTGCAGTTCAGCCGGGGCTGGGTTTGAACCCGCCACCCTCGGTATATGGGGCTGGCGCCCTACTCACTGAGCCACAGGTATTCTGATGGAAATTGATAGCCAAAGAAAGCAGGAAAATTCCCAGATAAGTAGAAATTAAATAATACACTCTTACATGCTAGGTCACAGAATAAATCATATGGGAAATTAGAAAACGTATTGAAACAAATGAAAACACAACATATCAAAATGTTGGTGTTGTGATGAAAACTGTGCCAACAGGGAATTTATAATTATAACTATTCATGTTAAAAAGAGGAGAGATTTCGAATCCAAAAGCCAACAGTATACCTTAAAGTACTAAAAATATAAGTAAAATCTAAAACTAGAAGAAGGAAGGCAATAATAAAGATCAGAGCACAGATAAATAAATAAACATTAAAATACAACAGAGAAAGTCAACAAAACTAAAATTCAATTCTTTGAAGCTCAGCAGAATTAATTCATCTTTAGGCAGATAGCCTGAGACAAAAAAGAAATAACCCAAGAATTAAAAGAAAGTATTACGAATAGTTGTATGTCAGCAAATTGGATTACTGTCTTAGTCTGATTGTGCAGTTCATTAAATTACTACACATGGGATAATTTATAAATAATGTAAATTTATTTCTCATAATTCTGGAGGCTAGTAAGTCAAAGATCATAGCATTGACTAATTCTGTTTCTGGTGAGGGCCCAGTTTGTTTTCAAGACTGTACCTTGAACACTGTGTCCTCACATAGCAAAGGAGATAGAAGGAAAGAAAGGAACTATCTAGCTTTTTCCAGCTTTTCCATAAGGTAGTAACACCATCCATGAAGTCAGAGCTCTTATAATCTATCATCTTCTAAAGGTCCCATGTTAGTAGTTTTCAACATGAATTTTGGAGGAAGGGACACAAACATCCAAACAATAACAATAATCTAAATGAAATGGGTGCTTTTAAAAATACAAACCTACCAAACTTGAGTCATGGAAAAAATTTTAAAATATGAATAGACCTACGGTAATAGAGAGATTAAATCAGTAATCAAAAATCTTTCAACTAGGAAAGTCCTGGACAACATGACTTCAGTAATAAATTTTACAGGGCATTTAAAGAATAACATTTTTTTGCAAGATCATCTAAAAATTAAATAGGATACAAGTCAAATCTATCAAATATAAAACATAAATGTCTTAACACAATAATTAAGTAAATGGGGTGAAAGCTATATTAATTAGTTCAATGTAAGCACTTCAAATGTATAAAAAATCAACACATTGTACCCCACAAATGCATAAATGTATTCATGATCTATGTGTATATGACTTTAAAAAATAAATAAATAAATAAAAATAAAAAATTAATGGGAGATATACCTTTCAATTCACTTTAAGAGACTAGACCTACCTTGTTACCAAAGATAAAGAAAGGCAGTAAAAGACAACTATGGACCAGTATCCCTAATGAACAATGATGCAAATTGTCAATGAACTACTAGCAAACTAAATTCAGCAGCATATAAAATAATTCTACTTCATGACCTGGTGAGGTTTATTCCTGGAATGCAAAGATGGTTCGACATAATAAAAATAAATCAATGTACAATAATACATTACATTAACAGAATGATGGGAAATGTATGGTTATCTTAAGTGATGCTAAGAAACTATTTGACAAAGTTTAACATACTTTTTTGATAAAAGCACTCAGCAAATTAGAAATAGAAATAACTACATTGACATAATGCAGGAGATACATGTAAAGCCCATAGAGAATGTGATAATCCATGCTGAAACACTGGAAGATATTGTTCCTATAAGATCAGAAACAGAACAAGTAAGTTCTCTTTCTCCACTTCCAGTCAATACAGTATTGGAGTTCCTAGCCAAAATGAGACAGCCAGAAATAGATATAAAAGACAGTCAAGTTGCAATAAATAAAAAGTAAAATTATCTCTGTTTCCAGATGACACAATCGTATATTTAGAAAACACACTACACAAGGAAAAAAGAAAAAGAAAAAAAAAAACAGTGAAGACTAAAAACATTTTTGGCAAAATTGGGTACAAAAATCAGCATGATCAGCATGCACTAACAGTGAAACATTCGAAAAAGGAAAATGAGAAAAATGATATACTTACAATAGCATAAGGGTACTAACAATTTAACTTAATCAAAGAGGTGAAAGACTTTACACTGAAAATTATTAAACATTGATTAAATAAATTAAAGCCAGTAATAAATGAAAATAAATCTTCTGTTCTTAATACTGTTAAGATGCCAATTTTAACCAAAGCAATCTATAATGTGCATTCAATGCCTATTCAAATGCCAATTACATTTTTTACCCTAATAGAAAAATTCAGCTTAAAATTCATATGAATTCTTAAGGGAATTTAAACCCCCAAACCAATTTTTAAAAGGAAGAATAAAATTGGAGCGATCAATGAGAATGAAACAAAATAGGAAATATTGATGAACAGAGTAACTAAATAAATTTGAGTTAATTCTATGTAATTGCTCATTTGTAATGAGAAACTTTTCTATCAAAATTACTATGATATGGAACTAAATTCCAAAAATATTTCACTTTGGGCATGGTATGGTTGAAAAATGCAAAGAGGAAATTTGAAAATATTCTATAGATCTGAATTATCTTAGATGTCTATAGAATTATAAATTGAAGGTTCATTCTATGTACAAGATTTAGGCTTTCTCTTCTCTTTGTATTAATCCTTGTTCTTGAGGAAATGTATATTTGTGGGAGTCTGTATCTTCGTGTGTGTGTACTGTGAGCACTTGTGTTTTCTTCTTAGGGAAATTTATTGTAGAAAATACAGAAAATATAAATGAGACAGCTGGCAGATAATTCCTCTTGTCCTGGAGCTGTAGAAATTGTTCTAAGAGACACCTAGGGCTACTTGCTTCACATTTGCTAGATCCCTATCATACCCATTATGCTGTTATTTAAAATGGAAAAAAACAGAACATGGAAAATGTATTGTTATTAAAATACTGTGCTCTGACATGTTTTTTAACTCACACTGCTAGAAAACAAATCTATGAGCAGAGAAGAGTTGAAATAAATAAGATTCTAAGGCAAAAAAAAAAAGAACTTAAGAAGTTTTCTCCTTCTCTGGAACCATGAGTGGTTTTCTTGTGGATTTGACATGGAAATGTTAGAAATTTATGGAAAATTAGAATTGCTTCATTATAAATTGGCTTTGCTATTGCTGCATGACAAGACACAGGTAGAAATGGGATCCTTACACCAGGATGGGCTAGATACAATATGAGAATCACATAATAACTCTACTACTTTCTCTTTTGTTTTTCCATACATTTTTCTTTATATTTCAGTTTATTGTGAGGAAATTTATAGGCTGGTCACTGTTGTATTGTGCGGAGAAAAAAAGACTATATTTTACTCGGCGAGGAGTGGCAATACATTTACTTACCATTTCTTCAATGTTAAAAAATGGAATGTATTCTTTAGACCTGGGTAGACAGTCATTTCTCTCAATTTGTATAAACCTTGAGTTTTCCTCCATTTGCTTTTTATTTCATATTTTTTAAATGTATCATATTCTCAGTTAGTTTCTTGTGTATCTCCCCTCTCGATTATGGTTACTTTGAGGTTAGAGATAGTGTCTTTCTTTTTTTGTACATATAAACTTACATACAATTTGCGAAACACCCAATAAAAATTCTTAATAAATATTCTCTGCATGAATGAATAAATGTATACAGATGAATAAATGTATACAGTTAAGCAAATAACATACAGAATAAATATTTTCTGATTTAAAAAATTAATGTAGTCAAAGCACTTTGAACATGTTTTTTGGCAGATGCATGGATATAAGAGCATTACTGAATCTTCCTTGTTCTTAGAATACTCTGGGATTACACATAGGAATCTAGAAAAGATAGGTATGAAACTCTGATAAAGACTCCATAAGCCTTGCTTTCACATTTTTATTCTGCATGGTTAGGGGAACATCAGTACTTCCCATGGTAGAAGGAACTGGAAGAATATTGACTAACAGTTCTGTTTCACCCCTGCAACTTTCATCAGAGGGGAGAATACCAGTCCCTTCACTGATAGGATCAGAGGGATAGATTCATAATCTCTGGTAGTAATAGTACAATGTGGGGGAAACAAGTCTTCCTGTCCTGTTTTACCGTTTTAGAATTCATCATTCAGAGAGCATCTGTGACTCCCCTAGCTCATTAGGAGACCAATGTACCAGTCTCGTGATTGCAGTTACATAGCATTGCGTATTGCTTATTCCCTTTTTGGAAGGCCACAAGAAAAATCTAAATCTTCGGTGGTTAACTTCTATCTCTTACATATTTACAAACACTTTGATGCAGACTTAAAAAATAATATATTTTTTGACTCAAATTTATATGAGAACCGAATGACTCACAATAAGCAATTATCTCTAAAAAACTGTTAGGAAAATTGAATTTGGCTATGTTTTCTGTAAGGAAAATGACAATATAAGATACAATTAAATTGAAATGCCCTGGAAAACAATCTGGAAAAGGATTTTACTTTTCAAATGAAGGAACTTAGAGTTCCCCAAGGGAACTAAAAACTCCTTCTCTAAAATGTCATAGCTTTAATAGTACCAAAGAACTCATTCTGTTAATCCTTACTGATCCTCAGGTTTCTCTGAAAATTGCCATTCAAAATGGATTAGAACAATTATTTTTAAATTTTAAAAAGTGTAAACTTACAAAAGGAAATATTATAGTTTTTTGTTCAGTATGAATAAATGGAACTGAAATGCTACCTTTATAACATGTTTCTAGGTAATACCAAAACTGCTGTTGCTTGGACCACATAATTAATAATGGGAGAAAAAAATGGTAGTCTATATTCTTAAAATCATTCCAAATGTTTCCTAGGATAACAATGTTTTGGGAGGTTTGAATAAAAATAGTGGTAATATGTATGACAACAGAAACCAAATCACAGGCTAGGCAAATGAAAGCACGTTGTTGAAAGATTGTTACATTTTATATGAAGAGATATAATATTATATGAAGGTATACTATAAAACTTTAATGACATACATTGTAAATCTATAGTAACACTAAAAAATTAAAACAGATGTATAGTTAATAATTCAATAGAAGATTAAATTTTTGATAGCAATCAATTCAAAAGAAGATAAAATTAGGAAAAATAGAATTTGAAAAGGACACAGTAAAATAAATAGTAAAAGTTAGCACTAATTGCTAATACATAGAACTAGTTTCAGCATTCCAATAAAAAGGAAAACATCATCAAGTAGAATATAAACAGAAAAATCCAAAAAAAAAAAAAAAAAGCTTTCTAAAAGAAGGGCCTTTTAATGGAAAATATCAAAACATGAAAGGATTGGAAAAAATGTTCCATTAATTAATAAAATACTAATTACAATATTGGGCAAAGTAGAATTCAGAATAAGTAATATATTTGTTTATAATTAAAGTGCCATTTCATAAAAAAAATTGATTTCTAAAATATGCTACCATATAAAATTATATCAAAAACTGCCAGAATTTAAAGAAGGAACAAATCCAGAAATGTAGTTGAAGATTTCAACATTTCTCTCTTAGCAATGGATAATAGTAAAAAAAAATTAATGATATTCTCAACTTTAATTCATCTTTATAGCTTCTTGCTCTTTAAGTTGCCGTACCTCTGGACTAGGGTTTGGATGAGTGCTTTTGGTACAGGACCAGAAGGATGAGAAGATTGAAGAGCAAAAAGGGAAAAAGAAAGAGAGAAAAAAAAAGAAAGAAATAAAAAAGAGAAAGGAGAGGGGAATGGGTAAAAGGGAATATTGACAAAAAGAAGAGAGGCACAGAAAGAGGGAGACAGGAGAAATATAGATGTACAGTAGGGTACTTTGACCCAACCTTAAAACCCCCAATCTCTGGGGGTGCTGGGTTGGGTGGTTCCCTTGAGGTCAGCAACTCTGTGCTAGCCTGTTTGGACACAGTATCCCACCTCCACCAAGTAGAGAAGGAAGATAAAAATGCTATAAATGAAACCAAAACAAGCAAACAGAAAACTTTACAGGATAAAATTGGGGGAAAAAACAAATAATAGGGGTAGAAACACTAGTTCTAATTGTTGAAAAAGGCAACAATGGAAAATTATATTTAAACTAGAAAAATGAAGAAAGAAAAAAAGGAAAAGAAAAATCTATAGGGAAAATGTTGAAATTTAAAAAACCAACAACAACAACAAAAACAAACAAACAAAAAACAAAACCAAAAACAAAGCAGCATATATATCTTGCTGAATGTTGTCTGGGCAACAGGTGATCTTCTGGGGTATGAGATGTTAATCACAATTAACGCCTGATACGCCTGTACAAGATGGAGACTGGAGGCCTCTGCTGATTTCTCAAGCCCTGCAGGGTGGAGAGCCTGAATCTCTCCTCAGCCTGCTTAAAAGTCACTTTAAACTTCTAATCTTGGCTAAGCAGAAGCTTTCCCAGGAAAGTGCTTGTCACTGGTATCACTCCTGAAGTGGCTGTCCACTTACCCAGTGTGCCATAACTGGTCTCACTCTATGCTCCTAAGGGCTAAGTCTGCAAGGCATCTCAGTCCCCGCCTTTAGGCTGCTCAGTCACTGGATTACTGGCTCCCACCTCATCCCTGCTCTGACCCTGAGGGCAGAGCTTGCCAGGGCAGTTCTACCACAATGGCTCTGTGTGGCCCACGGCTGAACACTTAGCTCTATCTGGCTCAATGGCTCAGTCTGGGGCCCCAGACAATGCTTAAAGTCCTCCGCATTCTTGCCCAAGTTCTCCCAAGGTAGTTCAACTGAGTGCCAAGTCCAAAAAAACCCAAACAGCTCACAGGTAAGGTCTTTCCAGTTTGCAATCTCACTGCTGCTGTACTTACAGCTGCCAGCGGGGAATGAACACACACAAACACTTGCCAGTTCTCCACTGCTTTTGTTCTCCTCATGGGGTCCAGAAGTCTCATGCTGACCCTGTGTCCCCAAGGGTATGTTTCTGGGCAGATCCCACCAGCCAGAGATGTCTGGAGTCTTCTCTCCCTAGATTCACTGTGCCATTTGCAAGGAAACTGTTACTCGGCTGCCATCTTGCTCCATACTCTCCTAATTACATATTTTTTAAAGTTTAAGAAAACCGTTGAATGACTTTTAAATTTATTCATTTTTATTTCCCATTTTCATAAAACACTAACATAATTTGAGTGATAAACTAAGACAAACCTAATTAAAACTCCTCTTTAAATGTATCATTTGTTCATGGCAAGTAACCAATCAAACAAACATAGTATTCAGCTTATTAAAAGTAAGTCACTAAATTTCAGAGGATATTGCATTGAGCCAATATTAAACATCATTTTCTACCTTTCAATCAGTGCTTACATTGTAAAGAGTTTATCAGTCTTCTGAAGGAGAAAATGTCATGAAAGTCAGCATTTCTGCTTGCGGCAAAGAAAGGAAGAAAAATCCAACCCATGTCAAAATTTTATTGGTTTTATTTAAACAAATTTACACAAGGAAAATTAGTTCTTATAAGAGAAAATCATTCTGGTTCATCTGTTACACAGTCAATGAATTTAGCAGAACGTATTAATAGAAAGAGCATATTGCCTCTGTATATTTCTCTAAATTTCTTTGCTCTGGCATTTAAATTCAGAGATTATCAAGGAGTAAGTTTCTTAAACTAGAACTAGTTGTTAGAAAAGTTTTTCATGTAACGATGTTATAGAAACAAATTATTGTATATCTCTTCATTGCTATCATAGCTTCCCTAATATTGCATCTTAGAAACATCTAGGAATCTGTTAGGGTATATATATTTATTTCTTATTGCTAGTCATAAGGAACATGACAGCAATGTACTACACACATAGAATGTATAAGCAAACATATAGAAACCAATATTGAACATTTTAAGCAGAGAGGGAGATTTTTGATGACTGCAAGCCACAATTTACATCAATCAACAGAATTAAAGTTGACAATTTGAAGTTTAAAGTTTAAACACGTTTTATGAAATGAGGAAGTTAGTCTAGAAATTAATATAAGAACATCCCAACTTTAAAAGTACTTAAGTCGAATCATAAGGTGTAATGCATGGAAAATATTGAAAAGAGTTTCAGAGTCCTGCCCTTCTCGTGTTATTATTGTCAGTATGTGCTGATGGTGTCTTTCTGAAAGAAGTTGTGGCACTTTGAAAGTTTTTCTTTTGGTCTTCCAAGATTGTGGGAGCATTGTCCCCTCTGTTGCAGTTTACTGGACCTCCCAGGTAAACAAAGGGAAGTAAATATTGCATTTACTAGTGGGAAGAGCCACAAAGTTGCCTGGTTTTAAGTGTGAGTACAGAAAATTCAGACTGTATTTAAAACCAAGCTATCAAGTTTAATCTTTGACTCCAATCATTCACAAATCTCCAACAGCTGAATATACTCAGCCTGCTCTTAGGATTCCCAAAAGTCATGTCCAGTCTTAACAGCAGTCTTAGTGAGCCAGTATCTCAGGGTCTACATCAGATCTGGATGTGGTCCTTCAGATAAGGCTTTTTCTGAGTCAGACTTCTATGAACTGAAAAGACAAGTCACATTCCCCCCACTTTAATACTTAAAAACAGAGTAACAGCAGTAAACACCGCCTTTCAAAAAGGAAAGAAAAGAGACCTAAATGTCAATGCCGCTGATCAGTACAATTTTGAAATTTCACCAGCCAGGCCCCCTGGTCATTTCCCTTCAGGGGAAGACAATAGGCCTTGGTTAGGTCTCTGCTTTAGAGCAAGCTTCAGTCCTTATTCTAGGTGGCTTTGGGCTCCAATGGGGGAGGGGGGAGGGGTCCAGCCAGGACTGCCTGAGCTGAGGGGAGGACCTGGTCTTCGCCTTGGGGATGTTGGTGGCAGAGGAATAGTGCGTTGGGGGGGGGGGGGCACAGGAGGCTCCAGTGGCTGAGGGGCCAGATAACCGCTGGGGGACACCTCCAGGTTGCCAGCTCAGGGAGCACGGTGGTATCTCTGACCAGGTTCTGTCTCCCTCCGATTTTACTTATAGTTGAATAAGGAAGTCTGCATTTCCAGGGCCTGGTCCATTTCATCTAAGTTTCCTAGGCCTAGTCAATTTCACAAAGGGACCGTATCCATTCATTAATGAATTCATCCCTCATTGGTTACCAAGTCCCGGCCAAATATAACTCAAGGACCCATGTGGCTATATATACCCCTAAACAAAGAGCCCAAGCAGAGAGGAGATTTTCTGACCTAAGTCTTTCTCTGTGCCAAGAGCTTTGGTACTTTTTTCTGTAAATCCTCCTTACCACTGATCTGTGGTCCATGGATTCATTCTTCGCATCCCTGAAACAAGGACCCAGTGTAGAAGGAATTCCGGTATCAGGGTGTCTTTTTATTTTTGTTCTTTCTTTTTTCCCTGTCTTGCCTTGACCACATTTGAAATGCAATCAGGAATTAGGCCTTTTGAGAAACTTTCTCAACCTTCTCATATTCTGTAGAAAATTGGAGGGTCATGGTGGGGTTTTTAGTTTTTATTTTTTAATCATTTCATTGTTGAATTATGAACAAGATCTGAAAAGTTAATACAGCACTTTTAACAATTCTCAAAAAAATGTATTATTTGCCTATGAATTTTGTTTAACCACAGAGTTCATTAAATTTAGACGATCCTTACTCAGATGTAATCAAAGCTACCTTACCTATAATAAATAACCTTTCATTGTAGGCCAGTGGTTTTAAGACTTTTATAAGCACTTGTTTACAGAATTTCTAATGGAAGCCACCTTAATTATTTCAGAAGTTTTACAAAATAAACAGATTCTACTTCAACATATTTGATTTTGAGGCTTAGCTCCTATCTATCCAACAGCACTCTCTTTATGATGTTAGAACTGAAAAGCTGAATATGAGAAATGGTTATTTTCCAACTCAGTAAGCTCTGACCACTCTCTATTCCTTCTAAATTATACCTACCATTTCAACTATTTGTCTTTACTCTTTTGTATTTGGAAACATCATCATGCAGGAATGAATGTTGAACATCTTTAGTCTAAAAACCCGAAATTTGAAATGCTCCAAAGTCTGAAACTTTTTGAACACCAACATGATACCGTAAATGGAACATTTCACACCTATGTAACTAAATAAAAACTTATTCTACATGCAAAATTATTTAAGATACCATATTATATACATTTTTCTTTAGGTCACACATATATAGTGTATATGAAAGAAACATAAATGAATTTTGGATTTAGACTTGGGTTCCCTCCCCAAGATATTTCATTATGTATATGCAAATGTTTTGGAATTCAAAAAAATAATTAAATAAAAATCTGAAATACTTCTTGTCCCAAGCATTTTGGATAAGGGATATCCAGCCAATAAAAACAACTAGCTGGTGCTTTCAACATTCTGCCTCAAAGTTTCATTACCCAAAAAATTCACTAAATAGCTTCCTATATTTCAAGTTGCAAGAAGAAGACCTGCTTACAAATTGTTTCAGGATCATATATTATGAGTTGCCATTTTTCCAGTAATTTTCTCTAGCCCCCTGCTACTCCTCGAAGCTAATACCACCTATTTTAGGTATTTGTTATGACAATACCTCTCTAGTCCCAGTTCTATGTCAAGTAGCTCTTGCATTATAACAAACTATGACAAAGCTTTTTGACTTAAAGAAATGTATTCTTGCTATCTCCAAGTTCATTTAATTAGTTTAAAATATGCATTTGTGGTTGTTAATGCATCAAAAATGATTCTGTATGATTACAAATGGTTCAATATACTAAAAACTATAATAAGGCACAAATAATTGGCTAAAGTGAACATACCAATAACTATTACCATAAGAAACGCACCAATGTTAGAAAAGTCATATGATATTCTGACATGCACATACAAGCAAGCAAAAGAATTACACCTGCATCAGATTCCAGGGTAGTATATTAATCATGATAACAATGGAGCATCATGCTCAAATAATTAAAAAATAAGAATCTATCTCAAGGATATAATATCTAGCAAAATTCTCTTCTGAGTTCTAAGATTATTAGTAAAGACATAGTTGTGAATAGGTAAAAATTAAAATAATATTGTAAACATGAGCTTCCTTGAAAGATGTACTAAAAAACATGCTCCATTTAATCAAAAGAGGTGTGAGAAAACTTCCGCAAAAGTATTGCTGGTGGGCATTCAATATAGTTAATCGCAATTTTAAGATTAAAACAAAGATGGAGGCAAAAATGAAAGAAAAATGCTTAAATGTCATGTTCAAATGAAGTAGAAATAATGTACATTAAAAATTATGAGGGGTATAGAAACAGTATAGTATAATATGCTCATTGATTGTTGCAATGACAAAATAAACAATTCAGATAATAGACTGAAAGCACATTAATTAGTGATTAGATGGGATGATGGAGATATTTATTCTACGAAATGTCATAAAAATATACAGAGTAACTTTTATTAGGGAAAGTACCTAAACAATTCAGACTGTTGTAAATAACAATGATTCAGTAAACTAAAATATTTGTATTTATTCCTTCAATTTTAGAGAGGAAAACTGTGGAAGCCAGATGTGGTTATTTATTCAGCCATCATGCAAATACTTGATTCGGAAATACTTAGATATTTTGCAGAAACTCAGTACTCATCTCCCTGTCAGTGAAGACATTGTTGAAAGTACTAATAAAAGACTCTGAATTGCCTCTCTTTAAAGTCGTCAAGATTATTCGTACATCAAAAGCAATACTGCATCCAAGTAGAAATTCAGAGATTATCATCCCTCTCCAAACTAACGAGGCAAAGTAGGTGATCACACATACAATTCACTATTTAATCCTTTAAAATCCAGTGAATCATGGAGCCTATGCTTAATGTAGTATCTTTACAGAAACAGATCAATATAAATTTCTGATCTTCAGTATGTCCTATTGACTTAGCAAATGCCTTACTTTCAATTCCGATCAACAAAAAGGCTGAAGAACTCCCCTATTACGTGGGAAAATAGGGTAACGCGCATACTATTTTAAAATTTTGTGCAGTATAGGGATTCGCTGTGGTGATGAAAGAAATATTGAACATAGTGAATGTGAATTTTACTATGGTTGACCTTTTAATATACATGTGCTAGAAAGTGAAATATATAGGACATTTCTAGCAAAGATTCCCCACGATTCTGGAGAAAAATCATGATTTGGGCATTTATGAAATAACTGCCATTTGAAGGGCAAATCTTAGAACAATATTAGTTAAGTCTTTGTAAAAGCTGAGCGCCTGACTACTGATCATCAAGTGGTGATGTGCCCAGGGCTGCACGTTAGTATTTTCAATGCACTTTGCCATGAGATTGAGTAGGGACAGCAGCAATACTTTGTATCATGGAAATAGGACATTTGAGACAATTCATCAAATATTTCAGGGGACACCAATAATTTTCAGGAGCAGGTGGCCCAGAGACCTATGTTTCCTGTCTTTGTTATAACAACATCCTTCCTTCAATGCACATCAATTGCCTTACACAAGGCCCTCTCTGATGAGTTTCTGGAGAATAAGACACAATTAAGCTTGACCAATACTAGGTTGTCTTAATTAGTCAAACTGAGTACTGCTCCACTCAGGGCATGGTTATACCTCCAGGGGTGTCCAAAAGAACAGAGTCAAGGAAACATTTCCTGTGTCAATAGAGTACTTCAATTAGTGGTTTACTATATAGAAAGAGACAATAGTTTAGCATGTGGGTGTGTCAAATTATATTAATCTGCCCAAGGAAGATGACTTGGTTGGCTGTTCAGTAATCTGAACAGAGGGAAACTGGAAGATTAGAGATAAGAAATTATGGAGAAGAGGCAAGTTAATTAACCTATGTACGACATTAGACATGAAATGGGGAAATAAATAAAGCTCATATTATTTAGCACCTGAAAGTATCTTTCAAAAAGGAGATATTTGATGATGAGGTAAACAGAGTAACTCATCCTGTAAATAAAAACCTTTTCTATATCTAACCTCATGAACTCCAGCGTTGGCTCCACAAGTCAAGAATGAGTGGCCATGATGGCAGTAATGGTGCGTGTATACAAGCACACAAAACATAGGCTGTTCCTTCCCAGTGTTGCTCTAGTAACACACATTGCTCAAAGCTCTGCCTGTTAATAACCAAACCCTTTGTATAATATAATCCATCAAGGATATTAGCTAGCTATTGAATAGCAAAATGATTATATTGTACCTCTTCTAAAAAGGGGCAATTGGTACTTTTCAGAATTGATGGCAACTCAGATATTGATTTGCCTGTAAGGACCTCAGTGTTTCTGTCAGCACTCCATGAAAGGGCTTGTTAACCATGTCACTGACACAAAACACTGCATAGCACCATGGGATTTATTTTATGGCAAATAAGTTTCAGTGATGGGCTCCTATTTTTGGATCCAGGACCTCAAACATGTAGAACCTATTCCCATCACGCAACGAGAGACAAATTCCTCAAATAGGTTACTATGATTATTTCCATCCTTTGGATTTTGAACTCCAATGCTCTACCTATTTGGGAATAGAGCTACATAATGTTTAATAATTTTGCATGTGTACTATGCTCCTGAGAATAGCACCCTGTAATTTTACCTCCAAGATGGCACGTCAGCTGCGCCTTTAATGAGTTTCTTTTGGGCCAGAGGATGCTGTGAGGCCACATGTGTTAAAACCTGTTGCGTACTCACACTCAAATTCCTTTTCTGTAAGTTAGTTCCTGTGTCTCATGTGTCACTAAGTAAAACCCCAGGGAAGTAGATCTAATAATCTTAAACTCTTGAATAGTAATTCTATGAGACTTGCACCTTCTAAATATATTCATCTATATATTCTAAGTAAATATATATTCTCCTTCATGACAAAGATGAAAAAAGGTACATTCATCAGATCACTGGCTAGTCACATATTAGGTATCGAAAACAATCAGAAGAATCCTGAGGGATGATAGAAAACTACTGCAGTAGAAGCTGCAATGTGGTTCTAGAAAAAAAAAATACCTCTGTATAATTTTTGATCCCTTCCTGCAATTCTAGTATTTCCTACTTCACTTTGAGTGTCATCACTTCCTCCAAGTCTTTAGATGGTATCCTAATCATGTTTTGTTATTGTTTCCTAGTATTTATGCAAGAATTTGAAGACTCATATCCTAGCAGAGAACTCTCAAATATTTTATAAACATTCCCTATACCATTTTATATTCTGTCCATTTTGATTAGCATTCTAACATTATAGTTCTATATATTCTCTCTGGGCTCCTTCCTCTAGGTGTTTTAGGTTCAGCAGAAACTTTAGAGTCCAGAGTCCATGCTCTCCTAGCAATTCCAGCCTTTCTTCAGTGGGGTTATGTTGCTGATACAGAGTTCCCCAATTCAGAGCTGCAGAGGATCCCCAGTATTCTAGGCCTGGGCAAACAAGCCTTTTTCAAACTGCATTCTCTAGATGCAAGCAGGGCCAAAGACAAACACCTTGATTGCCAACTCCTCTGGTGAGCTCTCCTGGAGCGGAAAGATACACCTTGCTATGCATCTGGGACAGGGACTATAAGAATTGCATTAATTTGCTAATACATCCATTTGCTAATTGGGTCTTTGCAGGCCCATTGTGACATGTCTGAACATGCATTTCTGAGACCCCCTATTCACAAGTTGTGTATGAATCCCTGGACATAAGGCACACAGGGGCTTACTACTTGGGTAGGTTCTGTTGACCTTTTTTACCTTACCTATGTCTTGCTCTGTCAATAAACTCTATTTGCTTATCTGTATGGTTTATAGTTTCATCCTTTGAACCCCAAGATGAAAAAGACCCAAAACAGAGAAATTCCAGCAACATTGCAACTTAACCTAATTATCAACCAAATGTCTGAGGAACTATAAGAGGAGCAGATTCCCCTGAGAGGGGGTGCATTTTTATTGTCGTTGTTGTTGTTGTTTTGTTATTTTGTTTTATTGTTCATTTTTGTAGTTTAGGAACTTCTGCACCATACTGGAGATAGAATGAAGCTCTGACTGAGAAGGTTGTAAATTCAGTTCAAAAAACCTGGAGATTCAAAAATTTTTTAATACCTCAGTTTCAATGCCCCATATCTAAGGATTCTATTCTTTCTCAGTCAGGGTCCTGACTTTGGCTTATCAGACATGTGAGTACTGAGAATTTATCTAATACTTATTATCTATTTTTTGTAGCAATCTCTGTCTTACAGCTGCAAATATGAAGTTACTTATATACTGCCACCTAGTTTTAATCATCCTCAGCATTTTATTGGCTTTCTCAAAATGTCAATTTTCCCTCACAATAGCCATTCGATTCCATCACTTCCATTGTCCTTAAACTACATAATTAATATTTCCACCACTAATTAGGGTAATTCCTTCTACTTTAACACATGTTAAGATTTAGGGTTTCAGGTGGTATCTTGTGCCAGGTAGTAAACAAGCTCCTTTTATAACCAGTAATGTGGACCCTATTTTCTAGCTGCACAACATATGGCTTTGTTCCAAATCCCCACCATGGCACTGCTTTCTTGGACCACAGCTTGTAGCAAATACTACAGATTGGTTCCCAAGGAAACACTCTGAGTTGGAGGTTAGCATACAGGAAGTTTATTAAAGAGTGTTCTCAGGGTCAGTATCTGTATGGGGAGAAAGGAAAATAGTTTTGGGCAGAGGGAGAAGCTGAGCTGCAATTGCGATGTCGTCATAATAATGGGTTAGCGTATTCATGAAGGGTTATGAAGCTAGCATTGTCTTAGAGTTGGGGAAATTTGGGTTGAGGTGGCTGGACTTTTATAACCCTGCACTGATCCACTGTGAATGTAGGCTTTCCTAGAAGAAAAGCATAACTTTTTAGAAGATAACCCCTCTTCAGCCAAGGTGAGTCCCCCCAAGGGGGGCACTATCAACCAATAAACTTGCCTAAACTGTGGGCAAAAATCCTTCAGTCCTGAAGAGACATCTGTGTGATAAAGTGGACCACCTGTGGCAAATACCTAAATGTGAAACTAAAGCAACCACTTATTTACTTTGTGTTCCTCAAGCCATCTGACCAGAAGACAAAGGGAGAAATTACTTCAGGGCAGAAGAAATAAATTGTAATTACCTTCAGGAGCCAGGGTTGATGTCACACAACAACGGAGGCCTGTGTGAACTTGAGAAATTCGATGTTGAATTCCTTGTTGCTTCCATGCCTAGTGAAAATGGTGAATGGATAACTGCAGAAAACATGGACTTGTAAGGGCAAGACAGGTAAGAATCCTAATCTCAGAAGCATGAAGTTTTCAGCTACAAAACCAGGCAAATTTATTTTTCCAGCTGCGGCCTTTGTCGAAAGCTATGGACATGTAGGAGAGGTAGTAGAAAAGGAAGAGGATGACTGTCAGTAACAGTCACAGCACTGGGATCCACAGCACGCCTTTCTATTCTTGTGTATTAAGCCCTAGGACGAGATTTCATCCCCTTAAAGCATCATTGCCTTGAGAGTTTTTATATGGAAAACAAGGGCATATAAGCATGGTGAAAATGGTAGCCTGCTTCAAGGACCTTTGCTAGCTAGCATCTCATTTTCTCAACTCCACCTCTGACTTCAGGCAACTGGGACTAGACTATTCCCTGAAGGTTTGAACTCACTCCAGCTAGAAAGCGTCTTATCTCTAGTTTGTGCGCTGCATCTCTGCTTCTTGCCTTAGGGCTCTTCAGACACTGCAGAGAATGTCAGAACTTGCGCATACAACTTATGGAGGTATTAACAACCCAAGGGTCAAGACTCAACCAAGGGGAGATGATTCGTAATGAATAAATGTTTCCAACTCCTATTATTTAGTCAGAAAATTCTGAGAGGCATTCCTTATATATTAAGGTGATTCCAGAAGAATTGACCCTCCCTCCCTACAGGTCCATTTGCACAAACGCCTTTTGATGCCTGTCTGTATTATAAACTGCGAAGCAAAAATATCTGTGAGTTTGTTAAGCCTATGACAATCTGAAAGCTGTTTTCATGAGTTCTGAGACAGAATCTAATTGTGTTGTTTTGACAGGAAAAATTCTGAAAGTTCTGCTGTTCAAATGTAAAAACTTCTTTCCCCCTATCCATTTCTAATGTGAGAAATTCATATGCTCAACTACTTCCTTGGCCTTTTCTTTGATATTCCGCCCTTTGGTCTTAAGTCTGTCATTGAAGGAAGAGACCACTTTGAAGACTGAGTTCTTTTGAAGGCAAAAGACTTCTAGTCTTCCCTCCCTGGGCTGAACTCTCCTCACTTCTGTACTCCTGTGTAACACTGCATCACAAAGAACGCTCATTGAGTTCAAAGAAAGCTTTACCACATGGATGGAGAAGGGAGAACGTATCAAAGAACCGAATCAAGGACATGTATATGCTACCACTGTTTTCCTACTTTTTTTTCTTCTGGCAATATCAGTGGGAACTATTTCATCCAGTGAAAAGCACACATTAAAAATGGAACAGTATAAAATTAAGAAAATTCTCCAGAAATTTTAAATCTACAATTAAGAAAGTATACCATGTATGATCAGTTGATTTAATCATAACAAAAAAATGCATATTCACTTATTGACACCTTTCAGAAATTTAGATGCCTTTAGTAAAATATGTTATTTAATGAAAATAGGAAGAAAATACAGCTGATAAAATGTGGAAGGTAATTTAAAGTCAATATTGTGGATATTTCTATACTGAATATTTTCTAACCACTACTATTTTTATTTATTTATTATTTATTTTCTATTTAGAAAATCTAGGGGGTGAAAGTGTTTTTATTACATGAATAAGTTGTATCATGATGAAGTTAGAGATTTCAGTGTATCCATCCCCAGAATAGAGAATATTGAACTTGATGGGAAGATTTTTATTCCTCACTGCTTTCTAAGCCTTCCCTTCTTAGTTTCCAAAGTCCATTACCACTCTTTATGACAATATATATCCTTCGTTTAGCTCTGACTTAGAAATGAGAAGACGTGGTATTTTTTTTTTTTTCCATTCCTGAGACACTTCATGTAGGGTAGTATATTCTCCAGTTCCATCCCAGTTGCTACAAATGACACTATTTCATTTAATTTTATGACTGAGTAGTACAGCGTGGTGTATTACGTTTTCTTTATCCACTCATCTACTGATGGGCACTTAGGTTGGTTTTCTATCTTTGCAATGTTGAATTCTGCTGAAATAAATGTGGGGGCACATGTCTTTTGTATAAAATGACTTCTTTTCCTTTAGGTATATACCCAGTTGTGGGACTGCTGGATCAAATAGTAGGTCCACATTTAGTTCTTTGGGGTGCCTCCATGTTGCTTTCCCCAACATTGTACAAGTTTGCATTACCCTCAATAATGTGTGTTTCCTTTTCACTGCAACCATGTCAACATCTATTGTTTTTCTACTTTTTAACAGTGGCCATTCTAACTGAAGTAAGGTGGCGGTTTTAATTTTCATTTCCCTGATAATTAGTGATGTGGAGCATTTTTTAATTTTTTTTTTTTTTTTTTTGTCAATAGTCTATCTGCTTTTAGAACACCTGTTCATGTCTTTTGCCCACTTTTTGATGGTTTATTTGTTTTTTCCTTGCTGATTTGTTTGAGTTCTTTGTAGATTCTGGATATAAGCTCTTTGTCAGATTTATAGTTTAAAAATCTTTTCTCTTATTCTGTATGAGGTCTATTGATTCTGATGATTTTTCCTTTGTTGTGCCGAAAATTTTTAATTTAATTAAGTCTGTATTTGCTTTTGCAGTGTTACTCATTAATTCTTTGTCAAGGCCGATATATACAAAAGGTTTTCCCACATTTTCGTCTAGAAATATTATGGTTTCAGGACATTTGAGTCTTTAATACTTGTCGAGTGAATTTTTATGTACAGTGAAAGATAGGAATCCAGTGTCATTCCTCTGCATGTAGCAATACATTTTCCCCAGCACCATTTATTGAATAAGGGATCCTTTCCCCGGTGTATATTTTTGTCTGTTTTGTCAAAAATCAGGTGATCACAACTACCTTGTTTTATTTCTGAGTTATCTATTGTGATTCACTGGCTATGTGTCTACCTTTATATGAGTACTATGCTATTTTGCTTGCTATAGCCTTAAAGTATGATTTGAAGGGAGGCAATGTGATGCTTCCAGGTTTCTTCTTTTTGCTTAGCATTGCTTTGGCTACTCAGGCTCTTTTGGAGATCTATATTAAGTTTACATTATTTTTTCTAGACCCATGAAAAAATAACACTGGGCTTTTGATGATAATTGTATTGTATTCATCAATCATTTTGTCAACATAAACAATCTAACAGTGTTGATTCTTCCAATTCATGAGCATCAGATGTTTTTCCATTTGTTTGTATTGTTTATGAGTTCTTTTTACTAGCACTTCATGGCTCTCCTTGTAGAGATCTTTTATCTTCTTGGTTAAGCATATTCTTAGATATTTAATTTTCTTTGTAGCTACTTGACATGATATTGAGTTCTTGATTTGAACTCAGCTGCTATTAATCTATAGGAATGTTATTGATTTGTGTACATTCATTTTGCTGCCTGAAACTTTACTAAATTTATCAATTCTAGGAGTTTTTTTTTTGGTGGAGTTTTTAGAGTTCTCTGGGTATAAGATGATACTATCTACAAACAGAATAGTTTGGCCTCTTCTTTCTCTATTGGTGTGCTTCGTATTTTTTTTTTTTTTTTTTTGTAGAGACAGAGTTTCACTTTATTGCCCTCGGTAGAGTGCTGTGGTGTCACACAGCTCACAGCAACCTCCAACTCCTGGGCTTCGGCGATTCTCCTGCCTCAGCCTCCCGAGTAGCTGGGACTACAGGCGCCCGCCACAATGCCCGGCTATTTTTTTGTTGCAGTTTGGCCGGGGCTGGGTTTGAACCCTCCACCCTCAGCATATGGGGCTGGTGCCCTGCTCACTGAGCCACAGGCGCTGCCCTGCTTTGTATTTCTTAATCTTGCCTGATTGCTCTGGCTAGAACTTCCAGCACAATGTTGAATAGAATTGGTGACAGAGGGTATCCTTTTCTAGTTCCAGTTCTTAGGGGGAATGGTTTCAGATTTTTCATTGAGTATGATGTTGCCCAGGGGCTTGTCACGTTATGGCTTTTATTATTTTGAGATATGCTTCTTCTGTGCCTAGTTGTGGAGGGCTTTTATCCTGAAGGGTGCTAGAATTTAATGTTTTTCTATACATATTGAGATGATCATATGGTTTTTGTTTATGCAGTGAATCATATTTATCAGTGAATCACGATTTTCCTATATTGAACCATCTTTGTATCCCTAGGATAAATTACACTTGATCTTGTTGAATTTTTTTTAATTATTATTATTAAATCATAGCTGTGTACATTAGTGCATTCATGGGGCACCATACACTGGTTTTATAGACCATATGACATATTTTCATCACACTGGTTAACATAGCCTTCCTGGCATTTTCTTAGTTACTGTGTTAAGACATTTATATTCTACATTTAGCAAGTTTCACATGTACCCTTGTAAGATGCATCGTAAGTGTGGTCCCACCACTTACTTTTTTTTAATGTGCTGTTGAATTAGGTTTGCTACTATTTTGTTGCATATTTTTGCATCTATGTTCATAAAGATTATTGGTCTATAGTTTTCAATTTTTGTTGTGTCCTGTCCTGACTTGATATCAGGGTGACACTGGCTTGGTACAGTGAGTTAGAGAAGATGCCCTTCTTGATGTTATAGATCAGTTTTAATATAATGGATCTAATTCTCCTTTGTGGTTCTGTTATAATTCATCTGTGAATACAACTAGATAGAGGATATTTTTTGTTTTTTTTTTTTTGTTTTTTTTTATGCTAACGTGAGTTTATTTATTTATTTATTTATTTTAAATTTTTTTATTAAATCATAACTGTATACAATGATATGATTATGGGGCATCATACACTCACTTCATAAACCATTTGACACATTTTTATCACAGTGGTTAACATAGCCTTTCTGGCGTTATCTCAGTTACTGTGCCAAAACATTTACATTCTACATTTACCAAGTTTCGCAAATACCCCTATAATATGCACCACAGGTGTGATCCCACCGATCCCCCTCCCTCTACCCACCCCCCCCTTTCCCACTTCCCCCTATTGTTAAGTGAGAACACTCAGAGATCTAAAAATAGATCTGCCATTCAATCCTGTAATTCCTCTGCTGGGCATATACCCAGAAGACCAAAAATCACAACATAACAAAGATATTTGTACCAGAATGTTTATTGCAGCCCAATTCATAATAGCTAAGTCATGGAAAAAGCCCAAGTGTCCATTGATCCACAAATGGATTAATAAATTGTGGTATATGTATACCATGGAATACTATGCAGCCTTAAAGAAAGATGGAGACTTTACCTCTTTCATGTTTACATGGATGGAGCTGGAACATATTCTTCTTAGTAAAGTATCCCAAGAATGGAAGAAAAAATACCCAATGTACACAGCCCTACTATGAAACTAATTTGGGACTCTCACATGAAAGCTATAACCCAGCTACAACTTAACAAGAGGATATTTTTTGTAGGGGTAATACAATCTCCATTTCAATTTCGTTGTTTATTATATTGTCTATTCATGGTTTTATTACTTAGTGATTTTGACTTCAGAGGTTATTTGTTTCAAAAAAATTTATCTATCTGCTCTAGATTTTCTTGTTTGTGTAAGTTTCCATAGTAGTCATGGATGATATTTTATATTTCTGTGCCATCAGCAGTGTCTTTTTTTTTTCATTTATGATTGAACTTATTTGAGTCCTTTCTCTTCTATTTCCATCTGATTTAGATTTCCTTTTTTAAATTTCTTCAAAGATCAGCGTTTTATTTTGTTGATACTTTGTATTATTTGTTTTTCTGTTTCCTTTTCATTTAGTTTTGCTCTGAGTTTTATTTTCTTTATACTGCTGATGTTTTTAGTTTCTTTTGGTGTGACATAAGGTTGTTAATTTGTGATCTTTCTGCCTTTGTCATATAATTTCCTGCTATGAATTTTCCCTGCAACACTGCTTTTGTTGTATGCCATAAATTTTGGATGATTGTGTCATGTTTGTTGTTTAGTCTAAAAATCTTTTAATTGCCATCTTAATTTTGTAATTGACCCACAGATTGTACAGTAGCAAGTACTTTAATTTCCATGACTTTGTGTTGATTTAAGTGTTCCTCTTGGGGTTGATTTCTAGCTTTATTACATTGTGATCTGAGCTGATACATGGAATGATATCAATTTTTCTGGATTTGCTGAGAATTGTTTTATGGGCTGAGTTATGATTTACCTTGGAAAATGTCCCATATGCTGACAAGAAGAATAGATATTCTTCCGTTCCTGGGTAGAATGTTCTGTAGATTTTGGTTAGGTACATTTGTTCTAGGATACTGTTTAAGTCCAGTGTTTCTTTGTTGATCTTCTTCCCTGATGATCTGTCCAGGTTGATCAGTAAAGTGCTGACATCCCTAACAATTGTGATGTTGCTATTTATTTCTTTGCTTAGCTCTAGTAGAATTTCTTTAATGAATCTTAAAGCTCTGATTGTAGGTACATATATATTTAGAGTGATTATTATATAGTGTCTTTCTAAATTGCTCCTTTGTCATCATATTAGCACGTCTTTGTCTTTTTTTTACTATTATTGATTTAAAGTCTATATTACCTGCTATGAGAATAGCTAGTCCTGTTTCTTTTGGTCTCTATTCTCCTGGAATATTATTTTACATCCCTTTATCTTGAGATTATGAATATCCTTGTAAGTTAGATGAGTTTCATCTATATATTTATGTTTAAATATTCAGAACAATATATACTTGGGGTGTTTTTTTTTTTCATCCATTCAGCTGATCTATATCTTTTAAATGAAGTATTAGGAACAATTATGGTCAATGTTAGTATTGATATTATTCTATTCATCATATTGAATGATGTGGTTATGTGGCACTTCCTAGAAAAAGATATTTATTTTCCTCTCTCTTCCCATTTGTACTTTTAGATCATTACCCAATCATCTTATAATGAATAACTATACATTTTCTTGAAGTTAAAGTTCAACTTCAAACTCTCCCTTAAAAATTACGTATGTAATGAAAGGATAGTGTTAAATGCATAACTTATCATTGTTTGCGTAAGTCATTGTTTGAGTAATGTCATGTTACAGAATATGTAAGCTAAGATGAAAACCACCCAGAACAATGGACAAAATTCCTGGATCCTGGATTAAGAAAACAAAAACCCTGTGATTTCATTTCTGTATGCAAATACTTGAGGCAGTTTGTTGTACCTGTGATTGAAGACATGGAAATTGCATTTGCTACTGAAATTATGTTAGACAGGAGTATCTCTTCTTTTTTTGTTTTTTATTTTTTAGGCAGGAGTATCTTTGGCATTATGGGAGAAGGTATATGTGTGTCCATACAGTAGATGCAAATAAGGTGTTCTTCCAAATATGTGGCTGGATTGTGGCTATTTGATCCTAATTAGAGAGACCTATTAAAACTAAACTAATCAGGTTGTTTCATACATAAGCTAAAAATTAACTGGAGTTATACAAAAACTCAGAACTGTCAGATCTTGTCCTCATTGATGCTTTGTTGAGTTGAAGTTTATTCTTGATTTTAGGCAACTATAGCTCCAGCACTTAAAACTGTAATTGGCACATAATAGGCATTTAAGAAAACTGTCTTGAATGAATGAACAGATATTTATAAAATACTCAGTTGATAAATTAGGGTAAGTCCTGGTAATTAAATGAAATTGGTGAAAGAACCAAGCAAAAAAGGGGGATTTATACCCATGTAATGTATAGTCTATTAATGAGAAGTAATAACCTAGAAACAATAAAGCATTAGAAAATAAAATAAGTAATGAGGACTTGAGTGATAAGGGGTAGAATATCACGTACCTGTGCAGGTGGGAAAGACATCTGTGAGGAGGCTGATATCTAGATATCTAGATAATGATATCCGTTGGCTTTATGAGGATCTATGAGCAGGGCATTCAAGAAAGATGGAACAAAATGAGCCTAATGTGAGAATTGAGACAGGGGTCTTCCAGAAAATGAAAAAAATGTCAGTATTGGTAAATATTATGGTATAAAAGAAGAGAACCCATTAGGGAAACAGACCAGGTCAAGTAGGGTGGCATGGCATTGCTATGTAAGAAAACTGAATTTTATTCTAGTTTTAATTGGTAGCTACATGAAGTTAGTTTGTTTGTTTGTTTATTTATTTTAAGATAGAGTCTCACTCTGTTGACCTGAGTAGCAGGCCATAACTCACAGATATGTCGAACTCTTGAGGTTAAGCAATCCTCTTGACTCCCATGAAGCTGGGACTACAGATGCCCACCAAATTACCTGGCTAGTTTTTCTATTTTTAGTAGAGCTGGAGTCTTGCTCTTGCTCAGGCTTGTCTTGAACTCCTGAGCTCAATCAATCTACTCTCCTGAGACTCCCAGAATGTTAGGATTACAAGTGTGAGGACTGTGCCTGGCCTACATGAAGGATTTAAAGAAGGGAAGAAAAACTGCTGCTGTCCACTGGGCTACTGGCTGATGACGCAGAGGTGGCAACACAGAAGAAATGTATAATTTAAAAAGGGATGGCTGCTGCTCGCTCAGGCACATCAGCAATCACTTGTCTTTATTCACTTTCTTATATACCCAAACTCTTGAGATAAAAATAATCCAAGAATAAAGAAGACAAAAGGTAAAGATTCCTTATCAGTGTTAATACAGCAAAGTACATGCACACCTTTCTAAACTAAGAATATCTTATTGGAAGATAAACAACAGTGGAAATGAACCACAAAGGGCTGGGTTGTCTGTTCTGTTTGCCCACTTCCCTATGTGACTAACTGAAAGTTATAGTGTAAATAGAGGTAGGGGATTAAGTGCAATGGTTCATTGCCCCAGGCAGATGATCTGTCTCCAGCTTCGACTTGGCGAGGGCCCTCCTGCACACTTTTTCCTTTAAGGTGTGACTGCCTGCATTTTTCAGCAAAGCTCCTTATGCGAGCTGGGGAAGAATATCCCTCAAAACTCACATCTAGCCCAAGTACTAGAAATGTTTCTTCTCAGAGCCTCATACTTCAAGGAGCACAAATGAGACTGATTCACCTTACAAAGGTGCAGGGGACTGTGTCCCTTCAAATAACTGAGGCATGTTGTGAAAGTATCAGTCTTATCACTATTGACTGGGGGACAAGATAGGTAATTTTATTGCTTATTACTTAACTTTGTGAACCATTCTTATGTGGTCTCAATAAGACCTTTCTTTTACACATAAGCTAGCTACTATCTATTGCTTTTCAAATAAAATCATCTAAATTTATGCACTAAATAACTTACTTTTTCTTTGTCAGTTTATTAGTTCTTTAATAAATATCATTCATAGATAAACAGCTTTACCAATTATATAACTATTAAATGTTAATGCTTGGCTCTTTGACGTGGATTTTTCTTGTCTAATTTCAGGCTGTAATTGGGCATGGACATACATCAAATAAATTCTTTATTATTCATATGTATATGTAGATGATGTAATGCATGTATATATAATCTAAAATTTATTTTTCTTTTTCTGTGCATGTATATTTACAATGTGCTATTTCACTGCTTCACAAAGACACTCTGCATTAACTAACTCCATTGACTCTGCTGTGCAGTCAACCCTCAGCTGTCCTGTAAGAGATGGGTCACTGTTGCTGTTTAGAGAGGGAGACAGGCTAAAATTGCTTATCTCTTTTTCTTGCCCTTTATTTTTAAGTTAGTATTTTTGTTTTGTCTTTTCCTAATAAAGTTGCTTCTGATAAAAGAAGTTTGTAGGTAGTGAAGAGTTTCAGGATATCTTTAATTGTTTCCAAGCCATTTGGATACCAAAGCAAATTTAAGATGGAAATTAAATGCCAAAAAAAGTTGGCAAAGGGATATAAGACTCTCTTCCCCAAGTATTTTTCCTCATGATATCTCTTCCTAGACTCACCCAATTTTATGGTCTTATGAATTTAATAATATCCATAAAAATATTTACAAATGTGTAGTACTCTAAGACAGAAAAGTAAAAAACCCATGACTAAAATTACACTGCATAGACAATCAAACTCACAAAAATAAGATACTTATTTGAAATTGTTTCCTACAAAAATGTTCTTGCATTTAAAAGCAAAGGGGAATTTATTACATAGTTAACTGAAAGTTAAAATGTATTTGTAAAGCCATGTGTTGGGAAAATGTAATCCATCTAATGGAATTCTGCAGCACAAACACTCTCTACCTTGTAGCAATATATTATTTAAGTTCTGTGAAAACTAAATGTTTTAATGCACATAGTGCAATTGATCATTATAGGTTTTTGACATCTTAAAAACAGGTTGCGTTGACATCGTGGGAAAATAGAGATAAACAAACATATTGAAAACTTAAGTCTCTGCTGAAAAAATAGCTTTCATTTTAGAGGTGTTTATTCTGAACAGCAAGCTTTCTACAAATGATTAGGATCAGGCTGAAATGGTATTGAATAACTTTTGCCTGAGTTTACAGGGCTTTACAACTGTTGACAGCTCTGTTCACTAAAAATACAATGGCATTCAAGGAAATGATGGAATGAATCACCTTTTTTTTTGGATCCACAAATTCTGTTGCTAACTGTGTAAGTGTAAAAGCATACAACATATACTGTACCTTATTCCAAATACTGTACCTTATTCCAAATCCCCTTCTCCTTAATGTTTCAATAGGATTGCCTACAGAAATGTCCTTGTTCTGTCTGAGGTAACCTTTGTCTCTGTCCTCAATCCAGGAAATCAATCTATATCATTCCCCATGCTCAACGTTCTCGTTTCCACAGTTACTTACTGGGGATATACCATATCCAAGACAAATAATAGGCCCTATGCTTCCAAAATAATTGACTATCAATTCTATTCTTTTCACTTCATCATGTGAATATACATATACATTCACAAATATGTATTTTCCTCCCCCCGCCAAAGTGAATAACAAAATGGGGGCATGAATAAAATATTTTGATAATGCAAATAATGTAATGTACTCCTTGGGAGAATTAATCTAATATTTAAGGTAAAGTATTGATACATGCTTGTAAACTGATGTATTTCCCTCTTTACCACCATGTGATATTATGAAAAATGTGTAACGTCTGTACATGAAAGACTGAATAAGGAATTTCACACACCACAGAAAGCCATAATGTGAGGGAAGATTTTCAATACAGGATGAAGAGAGAAGTTTTCATGTCTACCATATTCCACCAAATAGGCTATATTCTGTTTTCTTGGAATAAATAATTACTCTATGTAAAGGTCTTAATTTAACTTTAATCTTGATAGACATTTCCCTCCAGGGGCAGGAAGTCATGTACTAGGTATAATGAATTAAGGAGGCATGATCCAACATTGGAATATTATGTTATTACAAAACAGTATTATATCAACTTAAAGAGACAATCCAATAAAATGTCTAACTTGCACATAAATATAATTTAATTATTTAGAGGTTGACAAGCGATCAGTCAACCCTGAGTGTTTTCCATGAAAGCTCTGTTTTTTCTTATAATTTATGTTGTCTGCTCTTATATCTTTGGGGCATCAGGGTGTCTCTGCTCTCGTAGATTATGCTTTAGTCTATCAGTTATCTTAACTAGAATATTTTTTTGCTCTGTAATTTTGAAGAAACAGCTACCCATCTTCTTTTCAACATATATCATAGAGATATTTATTGTTTTATCAATAGTCTACCTTCAAAATCAAGGTGGATATGTATGTATCTACTTCTTTTTAGTGCTAACCTCTGATGCTCTCAGTTTCTATAATTGCAAATGACATTTATGTAAATGGAATGTGGCTGGTGATTGTTACATTACAGTTAATGCTGTGATTTATACAGATTGGCACGTGCTGAATAGTCCTGTGAATATTTGCAGAAAAGCTTTTAGGAATACAGAGACCTTTTTAACACTCACACTTTAGGAAAGTGTTGATAAGATGCAAAGTGCATGAAAATAATAGATAAAATAATGGCATATTCATAGGCTTCTGAATTTTAATTAAGAATCTTGTGAAGTTATATTTTGTAATAAGAAGGCTTGTAGGTTCTATGGTATATGGAAAGACTAAAACAAGATGAAGGAAAAAAAAACATAGCCCTTGGGAAAGGAGATTGTAGGAAAATATCAAAATGTGGCACACATTTTAGAGATGAGGAATTAAACAGAAATTCATTCACATCCTGACATTATATTTCATTACATGCAAAATTTTGACCATACTTCTGAACAGACTACTTATTTGAAAACATATACATAATAGTAACTTTTTTTAAGTAAGTTGAAATTAGTGTAATATATATTATTAATACCAGGTGACCAATAATAATAAGTTCCTTTACTTCCCTCATTTGAGGAGAACATATAGTTTAATAAGGAAGATATAATTACAGTAGTTAATATTTAGAAGAGAATGTGTAAAATTTTGTAAGAAAAATTTTTTAGTGCTTTGACATCTAACTTCTACTAAGGATTATTTGGCTTTTACAACTATAAAACATTCTTTTATTCTACTTAGGATATTAGTAAGTCTATGTGTTTATATGTGCATATACTACATATATACAGTTTATTCTGCTCGTCTTACATAGAGTTAATCATTTGCAAGTTCTAGTCAAAGGTCTGAAATTTTCCAACCACTAAGCTGTATAGCTATATATTATTTTTCCTTGCTGTAATTGCCACATATGTCAAATTGATTTGAGTATTTTTTGACAAATCTTATTCATGGACATTTTGGAGGAATAAGTAAATCGATGTAAAAAAATTGTAAAATTCAATAGCTTGAGGATGTCATAATGATGTTTTGGCATTAATAAAATAATTATTATGGACCTTTTAGCACTATGCACATCTTTAATTGTTAGATTGCTGAGATAGTTAACTCTAACCAAGATTTGGTCTTGCGGCATGCCTATTAAATTCTTTTTTTAAATTTCCGATTAATGTGGTGGTACAAAAAAATAGGTTACAATGTTTGCGTTTTCAGGTAAAGTCCCTTTTGTAATTGAGTCCCACACCCATATACCCTTATATTGTGCTCGTTAGGTGGGAGTTCCCCACAGCAAAGCATTCTACCCTATACAGTAGAACCTCCATAGTTGACCACCTCCCTACATTGAGCATCTCCCTAAGTTGACCTAATTTTCATAGACTAGACTTGCACCCCATGTGTATATCAGAAAGCCTAGTTTCTCTGTATGTTGATCATTTGTTCTTGGGTGGTCCACTTACAGAGGTTCTACTGTATTGGTATATAATATCACAAACTAAAAACAGTCAAACAACTTGAAATTTCAGTGAGGCAAGATTTCACCACTGGAAAGAAAACTTAATCTTTCGAAAGATGCATGTAGCAACAATATTTATTTAAGGTAAAGTGTACTAATGTATGCAAGTTACTTTCAGATATATTAAACATGAGATAGATTGATGGAAGGATTGAATAATAAAACGATGGATATATAAGAGCAAATCACTTATAAAAAAATGCTTTGGGTAGAATCTTTGAAGTAAGTAAATGAGAATTCATTCTAAAAATCTTTCAACTTTGTCACAGTTGTGAAAGTTCTCCTCATAAAATTATTTTTGTAAGGATCATTCATGAAAAATTATCTATTAGAATGTGACTCTATTTCACATACTATGGCTTTCAGTATTTATTTCTTTCAGCATCTGACATCATCATATATGAAACCCCCCAGCCCCACTCCTCACCCACCTCACCAGCCCTACCTTTCATCTTTGTCTATGGTTTGGGAAGCTTCCTTCCAGAGCTTACATATGCTTCATTTTCCTGGTCTTATCGAATTACTGATGTCAGTTGTGCTGCATTAAACTCTATACCTTTATCCAAACTCCCTTCAGCATCAACGCTCACATTAACTAGGTCTATATACCCCAAGGACAGAAAATATGAGACTAAAAAACGTGACAAAACAAAACAAAAAAACAAAGCATACAGATACTTATCATCCTATAAAAAGTCAATTTTCAAATAGAAAATATAAATACACACATATTAGAAAATGCTAATGGTATATTCTAATAAAGTGTTTTTATAACTACTTACCAAGAGGCTGACTTTCAGAAATTCTCAAATTTTAACAAATTCTCAAACATTTTAACATGAAATGTTTAATATTTCAACAGCCCTTCCTTTAAGTTGGCTCCCATTTATTTTAATTTTAGGGTAGATGAGTCAGCCAGTGGTAGATTGCTTTAATTATTCTTATTTGTTGCTGTTATTTTTTCCATGCTTACTGTGATCAAACATTTATTAAGACTTTGAATATGGTAGGCTACCTATTCCAAATAATCAGATGTTTTGATGTATGTTAGTGACAGATTTTTATTTTCTTCTCTGTTTGAGCTATTTTCTTTTCCATTCTATTTAAACAAAACCCTGTATTTAGCATGTAAAACTATAATCAATGACAAGTGATTAAAAAAAAAGAAAACAGATATAGAATGGCAGCCAGAAGACAGAATTTCTAGGAAATGATTAGTTGCCCACTTATATAGTTCATGTGTTATACAAGTAATTTATTTCTTCATTTCTTTTTTCTTTCATAAATTCAGAAGGCTAATCTAAGAGATTCTTAATGTTGATTCCATTTCTATTATAATATCCATTTGTTTGTTCTATTTGACTAAAACCTTTCATTTTATGAAGCAGGTATTAAACATTTAGAGAAAACAAAACAATCAAAATCAAATTCCATTTACGAAATAATTTGTGTGCCTATTTCTTAATTTTGATAGACATTTATTCTGTTCTTTGGTATTCAAACTGTTAGCTAGCATTACAGCCATAATAAAGTTTCCTGGTGGATCATTATATTCTAAGGTTGATACTTATTTCTGTATGTCATTACGCATTATTTTGATAGCAATCTGAAGAGAGGTATATACCAAAGGACATAAAGAGTTCCTTGTTGTTTGGCGGGGGAGAGACAAGATGGCGGACTGAAGTCAGCTTTCCACAGAGGCTCCCGTCCAGAAGGAAAGTTAAGGGACAAAAATTTAGTAAGTATCCTGGTGGATTTCAGCTGCACCAAGAGAGAAGGTTGAAGAACGCACACCAACACCGCTGAGGCAAGCCGTGATCACAAGGATGCAAACAAAAGGTACAAAATCCATCACCAAGCGGATGGGAGTCCCCCTCCCCCATGAGACTGGCTCAAGAGCCCCACAATTAAACAAACAGGCAGAAATTAAAGGCCCTCCCACTACACTCCATGGGAGAGACCCTCTAAAAACTAGACCTACATCCCCTACTAGGGTGCCATGGTGTTCTCCTGCCAGGCATAAAACTGTATAAAACTTTAAATATCCTTTGCCGGCAACCCTGAACCCCCAACACTCCCCTTCCACTCACACTGAGGTCTGGAGGCCTGTCCCCCAGGAGTTCAGATTCTTGGGTGATTTCTCAAGGGGAGTGCACAGTGCCCGAGCTGCGACTGGTCAGCACTGACTCTGAGACATGCGAGCGAGGACAGGGCACTCTGCTGAGGGGGAGTCAAGCCTTGGCGGCACTTCCCTGTGGTGCGGTGCAGCAGCCCTCCCCAGGCAACAATACGGCCAGGCATAAAACTGAATAACACTCTAGCTTCCCCGCTGAGCTCCCAGCACTCCCCCCTACTCTCATGCGGGGTCTGGAAGCCTGTCCCCCAAGAGTTCGGATCCTTGGGAGATCTCTCGAGGGGTGTGGACAGACCATAAACTGCGGCTGGTCAGTGCTGACTCTGGGGCGCGAGACAGAGGAGAAAAGTGTCAGCTGGGTGCCTACACCAGAGCAACAGTTCCTAGAGGCAAATCAACAGCCGTTTTTTCTTTAACAGCAAAATGGCTCACTTCTGGATATTCTGAAGCCACACCACGTTCCCTGGGCAACCAGAGGAGGCCACCAGTGAGCAAAGGATTTGCCTGACGCTGCTCACAAACCCGGGAAGCTTCCAGGGCAGGGCCAACTCAGAGAGGTAATTGGACACAAACCTCCAGCAGCAAAGTCGTTTGAACTCAAAACAGCCTGTCTTCTGCAGGCGATTTAGCAGAAACAGAAACAGAATCCCACCAAGTTGTCTGCTCTGTTCTGTTCTGTTAGCAACATCAATCAGTGACGGGGCTAAGGCTGAGTGAACACCTCCCTCCCACCACCTGCATCAAGCACTCAAAGATGTCAGGCCCCACCTCCTCCTGCTAGATAGCAGCAGACTTCAGGGGCCTGGCGGATTGCCTTACAATTCAGGCAAGTGCAAACCCCTGGAGTATCTGTTCACTACAGACAACTGGTTAGCCATCTGCAGAAATACCAGTGACTGGGTCCGACGGAGGGGCAAAGTGGGGAAGGAGACATCAACAGGCCCAGACTGATCTATTTGCTGGGTGGCTCCTCCTGACTCCACGCAGCACTGGAGTAACCCATATCAGAGTAGTCACCAGACCCCTGTGATCCAGTTCACAGAGACCTCTTGACTCTCCCACCCAAGACAGGTGCCAATTGAGACAATCGATTTGGACCTTTTGAACTGAACTAATGGACTGAGGACTTTTCAGGTGGTGCCCTGGGTATGCGGTTGTGGGAGGGTTTGATTTTCCTTTCCCAATTGGTGCCAGAAGTGGGCAGGCGGGGTGACTTAATTGCTGGTTTTTCCACGCAGCTGAGACTTCAAGCCAGAGTAAATGTTGCAATAGGATCGAACAGAAACCAGTTGAAAATAAGACAGAACCACTTCGTCCCACCACACAAGACAGGGCCCCAGTTTCTCAGGCAACAACACTGTACTATGGGCCCTCGATAAAGCCCCAGGGTAAAAATCAAAGGGAGTAAAATAACCATGGGGCAGAATCAGCGGAAAAACTCTGGTAACATGAATAACCACAAGAGATCAACCCCCCCAAGAAAAGATACGGCAGATGTAATTGAAGATCCCATTCATAAACAATTGGCTGACATGTCAGAAATCGAATTCAGAATTTGGATTGCAGACAAGATTAATAAAATGGAATTAGGAATTCGAGGAGAAATTCAAAAGTTGTCTCAAGAATTTAACGAATTAAAAGACAAAACAACCAAAGACTTAGACACACTGAAGCAAGAATTTACAGCCCTCAAAGATATGAAAAATACAGTAGAATCCCTCAGCAACAGAATGGAGCAAGCAGAAGACAGGATTTCTGACACTGAAGATAAAGTCTTCGAACGCTCCCAATCTCTCAAAGAGGAAGAGAAATGGAGAGCAAAAATGGATTATTCACTCAGAGAACTCTGGGATAATTCGAAGAAAAGCAAATGAACGAATAATTGGGATTTCTGAGAATGATGAAGTGGCCTCGATGGGCACAGAGGCCCTTCTGCATGAAATGATGAAAGAAAATTTTCCAGACATGCCTAGAGAATCTAAAATTCAGATAGCAGACAGCTTCAGAACCCCAGCACGATTCAACCCCAATAAGTCATCCCCCAGGCATATCATAATTAGCTTCACTAAAGTTAATATGAAAGAGAAGATTCTCAAAGCAGCCCGGCGAAAGAAAACCATTATGTACAAAGGAAAGAATATTAGAATAACTGCAGATCTCTCTGCTGAAACTTTTCAAGCCAGAAGAGGGTGGTCATCAACTTTTAATCTCCTAAAGCAAAATAACTTTCAACCCAGGATCTTGTATCCAGCTAAACTGAGTTTCATTTATGATGGAGAAATTAAATACTTCAATGACATTCATATGTTGAAAAAAATTGCCATAACAAAACCAGCTCTTCAGGATATTCTCAGACCTATCCTCCACAATGACCAACCCAATCCTATACCACAAAAGTAAACTCATTCAGAAACTTTGGATAAAACTCCAACTTCCACACTGGCGAAAGGATTAAAAATGTCCACTGGACCTTTGAAAAACTCGATACCCAAAATTCCGCCAGACTTATCAATACTCTCCATCAATGTGAATGGCTTAAACTGCCCTCTAAAGAGGCATAGGTTAGCTGACTGGATACAAAAACTCAAGCCAGATATTTGTTGCATACAAGAGTCATATCTTAACTTAAAAGACAAATACAGACTCAGGGTGAAAGGATCGTCATCCATATTTCAGGCAAATGGTAATCAGAAAAAAGCAGGTGTTGCAATTTTATTTGCAGATACAATAGGCTTTAAACCAACAAAAGTAAGGAAGGACAAGAATGGTCACTTCATATTTGTTAACAGTAATACTCAATATGATGAGATCTCAATTATTAATATCTATGCACCCAACCAGAATGCACCTCAATTTATAAGAGAAACTCTAACAGACATGAGTAACTTGATTTCCTCCAGCTCCATAATAGTCAGAGATTTCAACACTCCTTTGGCAGTGTTGGATCGATCCTCCAGCAAGAAGCTGAGCAAAGAAATCTTAGATTTAAACCTAACCATCCAATATTTAGATTTAGCAGACATCTACAGAACATTTCCTCCCAACAAAACTGAATACACATACTTCTCACCAGCCCACAGAACTTACTCCAAAATTGACCACATTTTAGGTCATAAGTCTAACCTCGGTAAATTTAGAGGAATAGAAATTATTCCATGCATCTTCTCGGACCATCATGGAATAAAACTTGAACTGAGTAACAACAGGAATCTGCATACTCATACAAAAACATGGAAGTTAAATAACCTTATGCTGAATGATAGCTGGGTCAGAGATGAGATTAAGAAAGAAATGGCCAATTTTTTGGAACAAAACGACAATGAAGACACAAACTATCAGAACCTCTGGGACACTGCAAAGGCAGTTCTAAGAGGGAAATTTATAGCACTGCAAGCCTTCCTCAAGAGAACGGAAAGAGAGGAAGTTAACAACTTAATGGGACATCTCAAGCAACTGGAAAAGGAAGAACATTCCAACCCCAACCCCAGTAGAAGAAAAGAAATAACCAAAATTAGAGCAGAATTAAATGAAATTGAAAACAAAAGAATAATACAACAGATCAATAAATCAAAAAGCTGGTTTTTTGAAAAGGTCAACAAAATCGATAAACCTCTGGCCAACCTAATCAGAAAAAAAAGAGTAAAATCTCTAATATCATCAATCAGAAACAACAAAGACAAAATAACAACAGACTCCTCAGAAATCCAAAAAATCCTTAATGAATATTACAAGAAACTTTATTCTCAGAAATATGAAAATCTGAAGGAAATAGACCGATACTTGGAAGCACGCCACCTTCCAAGACTTAGCCAGAATCAAGTGGAAATACTGAACAGGCCCATATCAAGTTCAGAAATAGCATCAACTATACAAAACCTCCCTAAAAAAAAAGCCCGGGACCAGATGGTTTCATGTCTGAATTCTACCAAACCTTTAAAGAGGAATTAGTACCTGTATTACTCAACCTGTTCCAAAAGGTAGAAAAGAAGGAAGACTACCCAACACGTTCTATGAAGCAAACATCACCCTGATCCCCAAACCAGGAAAAGACCCAACAAGAAAAGAATATTATAGACCAATATCACTAATGAATATAGATGCAAAAATATTCAACAAGATCCTAACAAACAGAATCCAGCAACACATCAAACAAATTATACACCATGACCAAGTTGGTTTTATCCCAGGGTCTCAAGGCTGGTTCAATATACGTAAATCTATAAATGTAATTCAGCACATAAACAAATTAAAAAACAAAGACCATATGATTCTCTCAATTGATGCAGAAAAAGCTTTTGATAATATCCAGCATCCCTTCATGATCAGAACACTCAAGAAAATTGGTCCAGAAGGGACTTTTCTTAAACTGATAGAGGCCATCTACAGCAAACCCACAGCCAATATCATATTGAATGGAGTTAAATTGGAATCATTTCCACTCATATCAGAAACCAGACAAGGCTGCCCATTGTCTCCATTGCTTTTTAACATTGCAATGGAAGTTTTAGCCACAGCAATTAGGGAAGAAAAGGCGATCAAGGGTATCCATATAGGGTCAGAAGAGATCAAACTTTCACTCTTCGCAGATGATATGATTGTGTATCTGGAAAACACTAGGGACTCTACTACAAAACTCTTAGAAGTGATCAAGGAATACAGCAGCATCTCAGGTTACAAAATCAACATCCATAAATCGGTAGCCTTTATATACACCAACAATAGTCAAGTTGAAAAAGCAGTTAAGGACTCTATCCCATTCACAGTAGTGCCAAAGAAGATGAAATACTTGGGAGTTTATCTAACAAAGGATGTGAAAGATCTCTATAAAGAGAACTATGAAACTCTAAGAAAAGAAATAGCTGAAAATGTTAACAAATGGAAAAACATACCTTGCTCATGGCTGGGAAGAATCAACATTATTAAAATGTCCATACTACCCAAAGCAATATATAATTTCAACGCACTCCCTATTAAAGCTCTGCTGTCATACTTTAAAGATCTTGAAAAAAATTACTTCGTTTTATATGGAATCAGAAAAAAACCTCGAATAGCCAAGACATTACTCAGAAATAAAAACAAAACAGGAGGAATCACACTACCAGACCTCAGACTTTACTACAAATCGATTGTGATCAAAACAGCATGGTATTGGCACAAAAACAGAGAAGTAGATGTCTGGAACAGAATAGAGAATCAAGAGATGAATCCAGCTACTTACCATTATTTGATCTTTGACAAGCCTATTAAAAACATTCAGTGGGGGAAAGATTCCCTATTTAACAAATGGTGCTAGGTGAACTGGCTGCAACCTGCAGAAGACTGAGATTGGACCCACATCTTTCACCATTAACTAAGATAGACTCTCATTGGATTAAAGATTTAAACGTAAGAAATGAAACTATTAAAATACTAGAGGAGAGTGCAGGGAAAACCCTTGAAGAAATCAGTCTGGGTGAGTATTTTATGAGGAGGACTCCCCAGGCAATTGAAGCAGCTTCAAAAATACACTACTGGGACTTGATCAAACTAAAAAGCTTCTTCACAGCCAAGAACACAGTATGTAAAGCAAGCAAACAGCCCTCAGAATGGGAGATGATATTTGCAGGTTATGTCTCTGACAAAGGTTTAATAACCAGAATCCACAGAGAACTCAAACGCATCGGCAAGAAAAAAACAAGGGATCCCATTGCAGGCTGGGCAAGGGATTTGAAGAGAAACTTCTCTGAAGAAGACAGGCGTGTGGCCTCCAGACATATGAAGAAATGCTCATCATCTTTAATCATCAGAGAAATGCAAATCAAAACTACTTTGAGATATCATCTAACTCCAGTGAGACTAGCCTATGTCACAAAATCTCAAGACCAGAGATGTTGGCGTGGATGTGGAGAAAAGGGAACACTTTTGCACTGCTGGTGGGAATGCAAATTAATACATTCCTTTTGGAAAGATATATGGAGAACACTCAGAGATCTAAAAATAGATCTGCCATTCAATCCTGTAATTCCTCTGCTGGGCATATACCCAGAAGACCAAAAATCACAACATAACAAAGATATTTGTACTAGAATGTTTATTGCAGCCGAATTCATAATTTCTAAGTCATGGAAAAAGCCCAAGTGCCCATCGATCCACAAATGGATTAATAAATTGTGGTATATGTACACCATGGAATATTATGCAGCCTTAAAGAAAGATGGAGACTTTACCTCTTTCATGTTTACATGGATGGAGCTGGAACATATTCTTCTTCAAAGTATCTCAAGAATGGAAGAAAAAGTACCCAATGTACTCAGCCTTACTATGAAACTAATTTGGGGCTTTCACATGAAAGCTATAACACAGTTACAACCTAACAATAGGGGGAAGTGGGAAAGGGAGGGGAGGGAGGGAGGTAGTGAGTAGAGGGAGGGGTATTGGTGGGATTATACCTGTGGTGCATCTTACAGGGGTATTTGCGAAACTTGGTAAATGTAGAATGTAAATGTCTTGGCGCGGTAACTGAGATAATGCCAGGAAGGCTATGTTAACCATTGTGATGAAAATGTGTCAAATGGTCTATGAATCGAGTGTATGATGCCCCATGATCATATCAATGTACACAGCTATGATTTAATAAAAAAAAAAAAAGAGTTCCTTGTTGTTGAGACTAATTAAAATACTAAAAGACTCTGTCTTGCCCCTTTCCATATTGTAAAGAACAGTGCATGTATTTACCACAGCATTATACAGGAGAGAGAGTACAATTTACCTTCAAAGTCTAGTTAAAAATAATTCTGAGAGGAAAACAGAGTAGAAAGCAATAGAAATCCATCTCCCTCCTAGATGTGTATTGCATTGGCAGACTTTGTCTGATGTTAACCACTTTGGAACTCTGAGGCCTAAGGATAATGTGCAAGGTAAAGCTCCCAAGGCAAACTGTGGTTACTTTCCATCAATTTCCACTCTCAGCACAGTGGCAACTACCCATTCCCCACCTGCCAGGCAGCAGTGAATTCTTGGAGCAACCTGCACAAAGCTTGTGGGAGGTAAAATGGCAAAAAAGATGCAGTCCTCCAAATACCAGGAATCTGTGCTTAGATTACAGATTGGCTGCTGCTGATCAAAGAGGTGCAGAGACGTGGGCAGCACTGTCTCTGAATTTCCTCCCACTGTTGCAAGCCCTTACACCTGTAGCTGAAGTGACTTTCAATTATTTAAAGTCATTTTAAATTTAAAATTTAAAATTTAAATTTAAAATGACTTTAAATGACATTATTTAAATTATTTTCCCCTTTTTCTTCCTTCATTTTTCTCCCCCACCCCTGTTTTGAGGAGTAAGACATTAGAAACTAGAACCGGGTGTTCAGCTGGGGCTGTGGGTCACGTGCTGCTGATTTCCTAAGGACTTTTTACGCTTATCTATGGTGTCAGATGTCAGGAAAAGTATTTGGGACTTTTTTTTTTTTTTTTTTTTTTTGCTAATCAACTTTCCTTAATGTTGTGTATTTGCCATGTGACCCAAGACAACTCTTATTCTTTTGATGTGTGGCAGTGAAAAAAAAAGGTTGGACACCCTTGAGAATATTCAAAAAGGACTCCATGTAAGAAAAAAAAAAATTAGAAAATAACCATGCAAACCCAAGGAAATGTGCACCCTCAAAAAGGACCTGAGAATAGATTAAAGTTATACCTCAGGCTGATTTTTTTGTCAACTATTCAGACAGCCTACAAGAATTGAAAAAAAATAAATAAATAAGAACAATAAAAATGAGAACAAAAAATCCCTGGGGAAGAAGGAGAATCTGCTTTCCAGAGTTACTATAATGTTAGATTCAAGTGCCTCGCTTTAGCAATAATGACAACAGGAAAACCACAGAGCAGACAAAGAAACAGGAAAGTATACCAGACCACCAGAGCATATGAAGAAAAACCTAAGAAACTATAGGGAGAAACAGAGAGCTCAATGATAATAGTTGAAGACTTTAATACCTTATACGTACTAATGGATAAAACAAACAAACCAAATAAGTTAGGAAATAGAGGACATAAACAAAAATACAATAAATCAACTAACTCTAACAGACATATATCCTTTCTCATCATTTCTTTTTGACATCATAGAAGTCTCAGCTAATGCATTAAGATAGGAAAAAGAAATAAAATATACAGATTAGGAAGGAAGAAACAGATCTGTTTTTGTTTGCCAATGACTTGACCATCTATGTAGAAAATCTGAAAGAATTAAAACCCAACAAACAGAAAAAAAATAAAAATAAAAAATAAAAACAACTCCTGGAACAAAGAATTATAGTAAAGTTATAGGATATTCGATTAATAAACAAAAGTTAATCACTTACTTATATCCTGGCAAGGAACAAGTGGAATTTGAAATTAAAATCACTATACCATTTAAATTCATTCCCCCCCAAAAAAAATACTTTGATATAATAAAATATGTACAACATGCATCTGATATCTGATAAAATATGAAAATCTAGGTGAAAAAAATCAAATAACTAAGTAAATAAAAACATAGTATGTGTCCATGGGAAAGAAAATTTAATATTGTGAAGATGTTAGACTTCTGGGCTTGATCTATAGATTTATTTTAATGCCAATAATAACTGAAATAAATTTTCTGTGATCAAAGACTGATTCTAAAGTTTATAGAAAAATGCAAAAAATCCTCAAAAGCCAATTTGATGCCGATGAAAATGAACAGAGTTGAGTGGTTGACAGTATCTAACATTACGATAAAGTGATCAAGACAGTGTGGTGTTGGTGAACAGAAAAACATGAAACAGAAGAGAGAGAGAGCTCAAAAATAAATCTACATAGTTATTGTAGTCCATAGTCCATTGGTATTTTACAGTGGAACAAAGGTAACACAATAGTGAAAGGATTCTCTTTTTAAGAAATGGTGCTAGAAAAAGTGGATACTCACATGCAAAAATAAAATTAACCTAAACACGGATGTTACACACTCACATATTAACTTAAAATGGATCATAGACCTAGATGTTAAACAAAAAGCCATAAAATGATTAGAATATAATTTGGAAAGAAAACTTACTTGATCTTTGGTATGACAATAACTTTTTATGTGCAACACCAGAATTGTAATTCATGAAAGAAATAATAAGTTGGGTTTTGTTAAAATTAAAAACTTCTGCTCTGAAAAAGTCAGTGTCAAGAGAATGAGAAGAAAAGCTGCAGACCAGGCAAAAATATTTGCAAAAGACACACCTGAGAAAACATTGTAATCCAAAATAGACAAAGTACCCTCAAACTTCAACTATAAGAAAATGAAAAATGCAGTTGAGAAATACACAAAAGCACTGAACAGAATCCTTACCAAGGAAGGCACAATCATTAGTCAATCATTAGGAAGCATTCTCAACTAAATGTCATTAGAGCATTCCAAATTTAAACAACAAAATACCATTTACCGCTATTAAAATGGCCAAGTTCAGAAGTTCAGAACAGTGACACCACCAAATGCTGGTGAGGATGTGGAGCAGCAGGAATTCTCATTCCCTGTGGGATGCAAAATAGTAAAGCCACTTTGGAAGACAGCTTTGCAGTTTCTTATAAATGTACTTTTGCTATATGATCCAGAAACTGCACTCCTTAGTGTTCATCTAAATCAGAGGTTCTCAACCTTCCTAAATGCCACAACCCTTTAATACAGTTCCTCATGTTGTGGTGACCCTGAACCATAAAATTATTATCATTACTACTTCATAACTGTAATTTTGCTACTGTTATGAATCATAATGTAAATATCTGATATGCAGGATGGTCTTAGGGGACCCCCCCAAAGGGGTCATGACCCACAGGCTGAGAACCACTGATCTAAATAAATTGAGAACATGTTGGCAAAAATCCTGCACAGGGATGTTTTTATAACAGCTCTTTTGTTGTTGTTGTTGTTGTTGTTGTTGTTGTTCCTAAAACTTGGAAGAAATAAAGACGTCCTCCAAGAGGTAATAGGGAAATAAAGTGTGGTACATTCAGAACACAGAATATTATTCAGTTTATATAAAGAATTGATCTCATAGGCCATGAAAATAATGTGGAAGCAATTTAAATGCATATTATGAAGTGAAAGAAGCCAATTTGACAAATTTATATGGGGTAGGATTTCAAATATATGACATTCTGAAAAAGGCAAAACTATAGGACAGGAAACAGATCAGTGGATGCCACAGGGTCAGGGAGAAGAAGGGATGAATAGGCAGAGCTCAGAGAGATTTTAAGGCAGTGAAACCATTATATAGAATATGAGTGGTGAATATAAGTTGTTAGACACTTGCCCAGACTCACAGAACATACAATACCAAGAGTGAGCCCTGATGTAAACCATGGACTTTGAATGGTTACAATGCATCAAAGCAGATTTATCACTATAACAAATATATCACTCTGGGGACGTTTATAAAAAGGAAAAATATACAGGTGTGGAAATTTCTATCACAGTTTTGCTGTTAGCCACTTTAAAAATTCTTTAAAATAGTGTGTTTTGAAGCCATTTGATAATAAGTTATATGTATACATATATATTTTTACATATAATGAAAATACATATAATTCACAACGTTTGATCCAGAAATTCCATTTCCTTCATCAATCTATAGGAAATAAATAAATACCTGGAGAACATAAATAAATTCAGATATTTGGTGTTAAAGAAATTGGAGCTGGTAGACAGCCTCTCTCAATGACAAATCACAGGACATCTGTGTATGTCACATATGATTATATGAGATTGGTGTCAAACTTTTATAAACAGAACCCAAGAGCCCAGACTTAGCATATATAAAAGGCATATAAAAGACCTCTGCACTTTCTTTTTATACACAACAACAATAAGGGGGATGCATTTGGGTGGAGGGTGCTAGCCCAGGGATGTAGGTACACACACTGTGTTGAATAGATAAGTTCTTAATTCCTCCACCTGTTTGCAATAAACCTAAATAGAAGCACCCACTTATTTTATTACACATACCAACTGTGGCTGAATGTTCTTCACAAATACCTGGTTTTCTCCTAGCAATTAACCTATTTATCGTTCTAACCTCAATTGAAAGTACGTGGTTTAAACATTTGCCAAGCATTATCAGCATTGCATGTTCTGGGAGTTTAGTTAAGCTGGAGATTTCAGGGTTAACTATTTGGCTACAAAGATAGATTTTCTTGGAACAGAGCTCAGTTTCTGGTTGAATAGAAAATGTACACTATTGCTTCTTAGCTGGGCATGTACCAGCCTCATGTCAACGTATGTGCCTGGCATTCGAAATGGCTGTTTGCCAATTTAAAAGGATTTTGAAAAGGAAAAGGCCTATTGTGCATTCTTTTCTTTTAAATTACAGGAAAATGTACGGCTTGTGGAGCAGGCTCCATGCCAAGCGATGAAGAAAAGTTTGTCTTTTTCTATGTTTAACCTTTTGTCTTTTCTGTGGGCCATCAGTTGGTGTTTGTGGGGTGGGGCGGTAGCATTCTGGCCAGGAGATCGGCTAACACTTGGGGGCGATGAGCACAGAAAGCACTTAGCAGCATTCACTGTTTTACTTAGTCAATACAAGAACCAGAAAGTGCTTTGGATCAAAGCTATGAAAACAGAAAAGGCGGATCAGATAAAGATAAAATGAAAAATATAAAGCACAAAATAACACAAATTACTTTTCAGGATAAAAACAGGTAGTATATGACAATACTTAAGAGCTGGCTTTGAGATTAAAATTTATGCAAGAATAGCCTTAGCTGTAGCAGAAGCAACAGTAGAGATAAGAATTAAATCTACAGTTTCTGTGTGAAAATTATGAAGGACATGAAGAGCTGTAATATGTGTATGGAAGAAATTTCTTGGCTTTACATTTGATTATATTTCAATTTGTTTGGAAAACTGTTTCATTTAGAACTCATAATCACATGCTATTTTCATGCATAAAATTTTGGCCCAGTGATTTTCAGACACATACGCGCATAAAAATTCTAACCATATAAAGTGATGATAGACGCACAGTGATGTAAACCAATAAAAAGGTAACTTCTCTTGCTTTATCATGAGCTCAGAATTTAGATTTTGCCAAATCTATCCTAATTGGTAGGTAGAAAATAGATGTGTTTATTTTTGTTGTGAAATAGTATAGAAAATATTATGTTGTCCTTAAAAAAAATTTTATCTTTACTTAAAAAGCAACGTGAATTTTTTTAAAGATCATTTTTGAGGAGGAATATAGCTTTGATAACTAGACTAAAATAACCCTTAGAGTAACTATGGTAATTATATTCCATAGAGAAGAAAATGCCCTTAATTAATCCCACAGACTTCTTTCTGATTAGCTATTTTCCTTACAAAGTTTGGAAGAAGTTTTCCTTATTGTTTCTTGTATGAATGAAATCCATCGTCGTCTGAGACATCATTAACTGATAATATTGATGTTAGACAGGTGCAAAAATCACACTCATTTCATGTCTATTAGACTTTTATGAGGATGCCTGATTTCCGTAGGAATTTTATATATTCTCCATGGCAAACATGATCATTTTTATATTAGGAAGAAAGAGTCATATGGATCCATGCTGCTCTTTATGGCTCTGCTTTTCTCAAACGTCTGCAGCATGATATATCTAATGACGGGGTACTCATACTTATACGAACTTCACTGCATTCTTTTGATTGATTTTTAAAACCTTTGGTATATTAACATCTTATTGTTTTAATAAACTACGAAGATGCCTACTGAGTTTTTAATATAAGATGTGAGTTTTTTTCCTTCAACAAACTGAAATTGGAAGGTGTTAAGAGATCTGGGAGATTATTTTAATCAATAATCTGGACAGAAGTTGAGTAACAGCTATATTGTTATTTGCTCCATATTTCACTCGACCAGTTTTATTGTGCAGTTTACACATGATTAGGTAACCCTAGAAAAAGAGTCCTGGGTATTTAGGCTTCTCACACAATTTACTGACATGGGGTATTGGGAAAGCATAACAAGTAGGCTGCATACCTGGACCCTTCTATGATACCTTGGACCACATCCACTCCAGTGCCACAATGTTATCAAGTGCAAAAGGATTGGAACATGAGTCAAGAAAGATACCCTTAGTCGTCTCTTCCTGGACTTCACGCTACTTACATTCAGGGAAGAGGAGAGGAAGACTATCAGTGGTCTAATGGCAACTTAGACATTTAGTTGCTCAGGTCAAAAACTTTGGAGGCATTTCTCACGCTTCTCTCAAAAGCACTCATCTAAAACCGTGCTGCTTTCAAAGTAGAACTGATAATCAGATCAGTTCTCATCACCTCCACTGCTACCACACAACCATACACCAGCGAAAGAGCTTCCTCAGATGATTGCAAAACCTCCTCCACTCTCCCAGCTCCATTCTCCCTCATCCCTTACTGTTTTCAACAAAGGCTGTAGGTAAGCCTTTTAAAATGTAGGTTTTATCGTACTTCTGTGCTCAAACGTCTCTGATGCTTCCTATTTTACTCTCAATAAAGCATTGACATACACTTTCTTACAATGTCTGCAAAGCTGGGATCAGTTTTCTGTTGCTGCATACCTTGAGTAGGCTCGAAATGGCACAGGCTGATCATCTCACAGTTCCAAGGGTCATTAGTCTGCACACGGCTTATCTGGGTGCCTCACCTCAAGATTTCACCAGCTGCACTCCTGGTCCTGACTGGCCCAGTGGGTTCATCAGAGGCTTGTGTGAGGAAAGATCAACTCTAAACTTCCTCAGGTTGTTGACAGAATCATTTTTGGTTTGTTGTTGGCTGGTAGGACTGAAGTCTTGCTTTTCTTTGTCAGAAGCAGGTCACTTGCTGTTCCTTGGCACACTGGCCTCTCCATAGGACTTATTAAAATAAACTATCTTATTTCTTCAACTCTAACAATGGAGAAGGAGGATCTATAATGCCTGATAGCAAATTTATATGTATGTCATATACAATACTTATTATATATATGATATATTGATATCTATACATACACACATATAGAGAGGGTGCCAAAAATGTATACACATTTTAAAAAGAGAGAAAATCGATATTAAATTATAATAACCAAGTTACATTTGACTTCTGCAATTACAAAAGATACGAGACATCATATACAAGATAACAAATGCTATTGTATACAATGAGTATTGAATTTTTAATATAGTTTTTTCCTTTCTTAAAATGTATATGTACATTTTGGGGGACCCTCTGTATAATCATCCTATAAACACAGGAGTGACATCTCAATTTTACAATCTTTTAATAGTGAGTTACAGGTACTGCCCACATTCAAAGGAGAGGTTTATACATGGAAGCCACCAGGGTGTCTATCCAGGAGCAAAACCTTCCATGATCTCCCCACTCACGGTTTCTCTGACTTCATCTGCTGCCACCTTCCTCCAGCCCATTTTGCTCCAGATAGATCAGCCTCCTGTTCCTTGAATTACAAAAGAAACTGCTGATTCAGAGACTTCATGACCACCCTTCTTTTAGGAGGTAAATCTTCTTGTGGAAACAGAAATTCCCATAATAGCCATCTACACAGCCTTCATGTCTGTGTTCAAATAAAAACTTATCAAGTAGGACAACTCTAATTATGCTATAAAAAGTGGCAATCTCCATCCTCCTCATTCCCTATTCCTGAAGTATTTTTCCTCATAGAAATGTCACCCCTAGACTTTTCATTTATTTTTAATTTTGTTGTTGGCTCCGTTACCCACATGATATGAGAACACATTTTTGTTTACCATTGAGTTTCTAACATGAAGAGCAGTGCCTGCTGTGCATTTATTGAAGACGCTCTCAATAAATATGTATGCAATGGGTTATTAGGTTGTTTCTCTGCCCTCTGAATCGGGAATGAATTAGATTGAAATAAAGACATCATTTCTGAGAAAGAATAGTATTTTGATAAATCATACATAATATTGAATATGACTTTTGGTTGTGTGAGGTTTATCTTTATTGTGTGTGATTTCCTCTTCAATTTGATTGATGGATTTGAAGTTTAGCATCTATGAGTCGATTTATTCACTGTGCCTGTAACTTGGTAGTACACATAAGTGCCTTATTGGAAGAAGTCAAGAGGGACTTTACCTAACAATTGCAATGAGTGTAACCTGGCTTATTGTACCCTCAATGAATCCCCAACAATAAAAAATAAAATAAAATTAAATTTAAAAAAAAAAGAAACTGTAGGTCCTAGATCTGCTTACAAAAATGTGTACAAGGTATTCCACATGGTAAGTGTTCAATAAGTACTCACTGAAATATATAAGGCTTTGTGCAGCTCTGCCACCTTCAATTTGCTAGAAATGATAGTGATCACATAGATCTGTTAACTGTGCCTATTTTTATTACATTGATTACACAACAATACTTATGAGTAGTTATGAATGCATGACATTACATCAAAAGTTTTGCTATTTATATATCTGTACATTAATTTGAATACAGTTCAAGTGCAGTTTGTCAGTCCTGGTCAACTTAAATGTCTATCAATAGCTAAATCGCTAGAAGGAAAAGAAAATGTACACACACACACAGACAATGGAATACTAATCAGTCTTTAAACAGAAGGAAATGTTGTATTTGAAATAACACAGATATCTAGAGGACATTATACTAAGTGCAATAAGCCAGGCACAAAAAGAAATATGCCACAATTATAAGCGGAATTCAAAAAAGTAGTAACATTCGTGAAAGTAGAGAATAAAATCATTACCAGAAACTAAGAGAGGGGGATGAGGAAACGGGAATTACTGGGGAAAAGGAATACAATCTTTTCGGACCTATTTCACATTGTAGTCAATAATAATGTGTATTTCGAAATAACTAAGAGAATAAACTTTAAATTCATAAACACAAAAAATGTGAAGTTAGTGAGGTGAGTTAATCAATCCACACTATACGCATATATTAAAACATCACTCCATAAGTGTAATATAATTGCAACTTGTCATTAAAATAATATAAATAAAATTTAAAGAAATAGAATTGCATTTATAATTGTGTTTGCTTTATTTTTATGGATGCATTATAGTTTCCAAGAAAACATCATATACACATATTCAAATATACATATCCAAACAAATAAGACTTGGGACTCCAAAGGGATATTATGCTCATGAAGCTGAGACAATGTAATCTATACCTTGGAAATCAGAAGGAATCCTGAAAAGAATAATTGGGATCAAGGTTGTGAATAAGAAATTAAATTAAAGTGTAACTGCATGATAGGCCAAGATATTAAAACGTGCTGCCAAAATGTATTTCCAGGAGAACATGAAGATCTGGAACCATATTAAAATAATTATACAAAGGGATATAATATTACTAGAAAAAAGACATTATTATGAATTTGATTTAATTATAGGTTATATTGGAGCTTACAAAGAAAGGGGATGGTGGCTAGAGATTTTTCTTACAAAATCAAGAAAGGAAGAAACGCAATTAACATTACAATAATTATAACACAATCTTTGATAATAGGATTACTATAAGTAATCAATGAGATTCTCGGTGTTCTCTTTAATTAGTGTCAGTACTTCTAAAAAATTGGCTCTTATGAATTCCCAATAAACCATTTAGATCCATTCTGTGTGGTAAAAAGTATGCCTCAAACTTAACATGTAAAAATCTTCACCTTGAAAAAAGTTATCGTCATATGCTGAAGAGAAATATTAAATTGCTTCAAAATCTTGAAGGAAGATTTCACAATACTTATTTAAATCTTCTATTCACAAATCCTTAACCTAGCCATAGTTACTTTCCAAAAGGAAACCCAACAATAAATGAAAAAAGGAATAAATTCCGTGTTGTTCGTTATAGCATCGAACGTAACAGAGGAAAATTATGATTAAATCAAGCTCAATGATTGTAAATTTGTAGAAGTTTTAAATGAAATATCATAAACTATATAATACTATGCAATATTTTTTAAAACAAAAGTAAAACACAATGTACTGATAGGAAAATATTCTTATTATGTAATAAAAACAAAGCATGACAAAATATAATTTTATGTAAGATAATCACATTTTATTTATTTAAAACGTATGCACATTGTAATTATATAATTATATATTTATCATACGTATATGATATGTACATCACATACAAAGAGGTAGAAGGGACACATGTCTGTTAATTTGTCTTTTTTGAATGGAATATTGGAATATGTGAGTCATTACAAAAGTTTTGAGATACACAAAAATCAAGAAACATCAAATCCACGTGGATGGAAACAAATGAAGCCCTCCCAGCAACACTGATAATCCAAGTGAATTGAAATGTGCACAGGTGAAATGGAAAGGACAATGTTGACTGTGTTTATTGGAAGCGAAATAATGGACCATAGCACAGTCTCTCTCAAAACTTTCGTAGTGACCCATGTACTATCTTCATCCCTTTGAGAAAATTTCTTACCTTTCTGAGTCTCAGATCTCCATTTGTAATATTAAATCCAAAATTAAATATATAATAAAATTAAAGTCGTCATACTTACCTTGGGGGTTATTTTATTGATTTATTAAGTAAGTGCTTGTGTTTACATCAAATGCTCCCTATAGCATTATAAGCAGTTAATAAGAATAAACTATCATTATCATTACCATCACCATTATCACAATTTTAATATTATTGCTATTTGACACATGTATTTATGTTAAAAGCATCTATCTCTTAAGAAAATATTTACATGAAAACATCAAATTGTTCCTATATGGGACTCTAATGAAAGGAAATGGAATATTTTTAGTTTCATTTTTGTTTCTATGTGCAGAATTTTGGAAGTTGTGTGCATGTGTGTGTGTATAATTACAGATTTAACATGTAAAATACTAAATTGCAAATATGTTTTAAAAAAGAATATGAGCCCAGAAATTAAATTATTCCTGAATGCCCTTAGTATTTGTAAATGTATAACAAAATACCACAGACTAAGGGGCTTAAATAACAACAATATATTTTCTCATTCTTCTGCAAGGTAGAAGTTAGAGACCTTGGTATCAGTAGAATGGGTTCCCTCTCAGGACTATGAGAGAAGAATCTGTTTCAGGACTTTTTCTAGACTTGCTTATGGTCATCTGCATCCTGTGTCTTTGCCTTGTCTTTTGTCTGTACATGTCTGTGTTCAAAATTTCTCTTCTTTTTAAATTAAATTCAGTTGAATTTAATAGATGTAAGGGGTACAAATATTTTATTTTTGTTATGTGAATGAATTATACAGCCAAAAAGTCTAGGCTATTAATGTACCCATCGGTTAAATAATGCACATTCTGTCCAATAGATAAATTTTCAACCCATACCTCACTTCCAACCTCCCCATTCTGAGTATTCAATGTCCCGTTACGTCACTGTATATAGTCATACATACTCGTTGCTTAGCTCCTGATTATAAATGAGAACATGTGGTAGTTGGGTTATTGTTCCTGGGTGACTTCACTTAGAATAATGGTCTCTAGTTCCATCCGAGATGCTACAAAATACATTTTTATTCTTTTCAATGGCTGAATAATATTCCATGGTATATACATATATATATGTACTGCATTTTCTTTATCCATTCATCAGCTGATTGGTTACGTTGTTTCCAAATTGTTGAAATTGCAGAAGACGTGAACAGACATTTTTCAAAAGAAGATAGATGAAAAGTTCAATATTAGTAAACATAAGGGAAATGCAAACCACAACCACAATGATATACTGCCTTACCCCTGTCAGAATAGTCATTATTAAAAAAGCAAAAAGTAACAGAAGCTTGCATGGATGCGCAGAAAAGGTGTATTTAGACACTGTTGGTAGGGCTGCAAATAGTACAACCTCTGTGAAAAGCAAAATAGTTCAGAGATTCCTCAAAGATCTAAAAGTAGATCTGCCACTCATGTAGCAATTCCATTATGGGTATCTACTCAAAGGAAAAGTAATCATTTTATCAAAAAGACACCTGCATTTGAATGTTTATCACAGCACAATTCACAATTGCAAAGGTACAGAATCAACCTAATGGCCCATCAACTGATGAGTGAATAAAGAAAGTGTGGTGTGTGTGTGTGGATGGAACTGAAGACTATTATCCTAAGTGAATACCCCAGGAATGGAAAAACACCACCGCATGGTCTCATAATAAATAGGAACTAAATTATGGGTACACATGAGCACAAAAGACGTAGAAGACATTAGAAACTAAGAAGGGGGAGCATGGAAGGAATGAGAGACAAAAACTTACCTATTAGGTACAGTGAACACCGTCCTGGCAGAGGGCACACCAAAAGTCCCAGCTTCAGCATTATAGGGTCTAGTCGTGTGACAAAGGCTTTTGGATCCTCTTATTATTTTGAAATTAAAACACAAAAAAAAATTTTAAAGGAAAAAAATTAAAAATTAAAATTAAATTTTTTAAAAATTAAAAAAACCTCTATGTTTTTTCCAGTTACTTTCTCTTTTTATAAGGACATCAGTCATGTAGGTTTAGAACACACCTAATGACCACATTTTAATTTAATAACTCTGTAAAGAATTTACCTTTTACTATAATCACATTGTGAGGTACTTGGGCTTAGCACTTTAACATATGAATTTGGAATGGGAGAGGCACAGCTCAGCGAGAGCTAACAATATGCAAAATGCTAAGCCCTCTCTTAGGCATATTTTTGTCTGTTATAATTTAACAACCTCAGACATTGTGATCACAAAGTGAAGGAGAAAGGAATTTTATTTATCACTGGGGCTTCAGAGCTTAGCTCAATCTTTGTTATGTAGTAATGGCTCAGTGAATTTTCGTTTTTGTGATAGTGATACAAGATCTCATAATAAAAGTATACCTTTCTATTCTTTAAGAAGAGCAGTATCAGATTTTCTTTAAATGTAATTGGGAGGCAAACAAATCCTTATTGTAGGACAACTATGTGTTCTGTTTTGCAGATAACAATCCAAATTTATACCGTTTAAGCCAGAGGTTATAATAGGATGGCTTTTGCTCTCAAACATAACCAGATTTGGATATTGAATTACATATCAGTGGTTGAAAAACAATGCTGTAAAAATTATTTTTTCTAAGACACTGAAGCACCTGAATGATCTCTGCCTAAGAAATTTTATTAGATCCTTTCAGTAACATATCGCTATGAAGAATTGCCTGGATTTGATAGTGGGTCTATCATTTAAAGGTGAATGACCTTAAGTAAGTGGTTTAAATGCTCAATATCTCAGTTCACTCATTAGTAAAATGGAAAAATTATGGTATATAATTTATTTAATTTACCAGGTTTTTCTTTTAGATAAATGTTAAATGTAACGTAATGCTCATATCTTTAGTTTTAGTGAATGTAGATACCCTGTAATCCTCACCCATGTCAATAAATAGAATATTTCCATTATCCCAGAGTCATCCCCTATGCACTTTTAGAATCAGTTTCCTTCCCTCATAAGCAACCAGGATTTTAATTTCTACCATTATAGATTAGTTTTTTTTTTTTGTTCTTTACCTTAGAATAAACTTCATATAAATGCTATCTTTTTTTTTTTTTTTTTTTGGTGTTCCTAGTTCTTTTTATCCAACAGAATGTGTTCACAGATAACCCAGCCTCTCATTCTATTTTATTGATAGGTAGTTTCTCATGTGTGACTTCACAACAATAGGTTTTATCATCGTCCTGTTGATAAATTTGTGGGTTGTTACCATTTTATTTTTTGTAAATCAGGCTACTACAAATGTTTTTATACAAATACTGTCCTGGTATTTTTACTTTTCATTCGATAAAGTGAAAATGCTCAACCATAGGATAAGTCTAAGCTAAACATTAATTTTGTAAAGTGATTGCATCATATTTCATTTACATCAAAATTTCACCAGAGGATTCTCAGGAGGGAGGCAAAGTAAGATGGCTAAATGCAACCCTCCAGGGACCATCTCCCACAGGAACGCAAAATTGAAAAACTATCCATGCACAAAAGCATGTTAATAAGAACTAAAAGAAAAAAAATCAGATGACCGACACAGTGCATGAATTTAATATGATATTAAGAAAAGATAAAGAAGGTAGGAAAGACAGTCTTTCATTGCTCACACACCCTCCTCCACTTTCTGCCATCACCACTGAGGAAGAGAATCTGTGAGCTCAATGGAGGGAAATCAAAGTCAGCATGGGACTTTCCTTTGGAATTCAGTATTCCCCTATAAAAGTGGAATGCAACCCAGGGCAGAATTCTGCTGCATTTATGGAAGAAGCATTTATACAGTACTGTGCCAAAGGGGAATTCTCTGCCCCAATGTGAGGGGCCTGAGTTTTAGCTGGCTCTCCCATGCAGTGACTGAGGTGGCCTGGGGTCTAGAATATATCTGAGTGGCAGTCAGACCACAAGGACTATGGTCCTTGAATGAGCCTTGGGTTGTGTGCAACAAACACATCCGCTACTCTGGCCAAGGGAGTGCCTGCATCATCTCCCCCAACTCCACAGTGCAGCTTAAGAAGAGATTCACTGTGTTCAGGGAAAGGAGAAGGAGCAGTAAAAGGACTTTTGTCTTGCTCGTTAGGTATAGCTCTGGCCATACTAAACTGAAACGCTGAACAGATTCCTCAAGCCCCTTATGACAGGCCTTTGATCCTGGGGGGTGTATCCAGAGTGAACAAGAAAGGGATCCATTGCCCTGAAGGAAAAACCCAGTCTCAGTAAAATTCACCTCTTGCTGTTAAAATCTTTTTAAACATTTAATATAAATCAGCCGTACTCAGACAGAAGTTGCCCCAGACCTCCGGTGAGACTCAGCACTGGGACCCACCATGGTCCCAGCCATGGTGACCTGAAAGGAATGCTTATTTCATCCCTTCAGGAATGCGAGGCAGCCGATAGATTAAAGATATTTCTTCCATTTGGGGGAAAGAGAGGGAAGAGAGTGAGACTTTTCCTAGTAATCTAGGGACTATCTCCTCATTTTACCTGAGACTACTAAAGCTATGCCTCTTGGACATGGAATGACAGAATTCCTAGTGTCAGGCACCAGCCCCAGCCCTCCAATGCTATGGGTTCCCTCCCAGTGGGTTGGTGGAAACAAGGGGATGAAGAAAAATGAAAAAACAAGAGACAAAGAGAAAGTTTAAGAGTTAGCTGGGCCAGGAGGCTGCATGCCCTTCTTCGGGAGGCTCAACAGAGCAGCAGTGTTTTGCACCAAGCTAGCTGTTTTTTTTTCATATACCAGGGTCTTAATCATAAATCTCATGAGGGAAAGGCAAGTAATCACATTATGGTTCTTTCTGCACTTGCATTTTTCTTTTTTTTTGTTGAGACAGGGTCCCACCCTATGCCCCTGAGCAGAGTGCAGCGGGCATGGTGGCTCACCACAACCTCAGACTCGGGCTGCGGGCACCCCGCTGCCTCAGCCTCCAGAAGCCGCTGGGATTACAGGCACTCGCTGCAGCGCCCGGCTGGGTTTTTCCATTTTTTTCATGAGTCGGGGTCTCACTGTCGTTCAGGCTAGTCTCGAACTCCTGAGCTCAAGCGATTCTCCCTCCTCAGCCTCCCACAGTGATGGGATTACAGGTGTGAGCCACCGTGCCCGGCTGTACTTGCATTTTTCTAACTAAAACTATTTCTTTAACTAACTACATTAATTGGATGGATTTACTTTTTACTTTTATTGCTCTAAGGTATTAATGATCTTTAACACAAACAGAACATGGAACCATGAAAACGGTCCAAAAGCAGGATGTCAGAGATTTCCCCAATTAAGCCAAACACAAATCACAGAAGTGACAATTAATACTCAAGAAGCTTCTTGCTCAGACAGTGGCTGCTTGTCATACCAAGGTGACAACAGAAAAGAGATACTTTATCTCCTTAACTAGTCCAGAGAAAATCTTGCCATCTTTAACAAAATTTAAACATTCTGTACACTTTAACTTTATACAAGCACTCTCTCTTCTCAGTGGCAGTAGCCCCATCCATCTGGGGGAGTCTTGCCTGCTTAGAGACCTCTGTGGCTTCAGAGTCATCCTGGGGGAGGGGCGAAATTTTAGCAAGAGGCTTCTGAAGTTTTAAAGGAGTCAGGCCTCCTGCAGTGCAAGTTGCACTGCATTCAAGGTTTTCACATTCACTTCTCTCCCATTTCTGTTTTTCTTTATCCATCCTCTGCAATCATTTTCTTAATTCAATTCCTCACTTACTTTTAACTAATACTTTAATATTAGTTTTAAGCTTATTAAACCATTATTACTAGCAATGCAAGCTCATCAAGATCTGACTGCATTTATTTCATTGTTTTTTAAACTTCCTTTAGTCTGATATAACCCTATCAATCTAAAATATTTCTCTTAACTCTTATTTTACATATCTTCCACAAATTTTAACATTTTTGTATAATGCAGTTTGAAATACATATTTTAAAATTTTGACTTGAAAGTAAATGACTTTTAAATTTAAAAATAAATATCTTTAAATGAAAATACAGCTTCAAATATGTATCTATATATTCCAAATTATGTTTTTTATATGTTTAATATTTAATTATTCTTAACAAATTTCATCCCTTCAAATGTATAATTTATGTTTAAGTTAGATTGCATGGCCTATAATATTACAATCATTCTAAGTTTTCAATACATATTCTATGTCTCAATATATACATTATTATCTGGGTGAAAAATCCATATGCACTGTAAACAATAAGTATTTCGCATTTGTTGACTGTATATGTTTTATATACTATGATTCAATCAAAGTGTTTGATCTAATTCAAATTTGTATCTTTACTGGCTTTTTTCTTTAAATCTTTACCAATTATTGAAAAGATATGGTAAATTTCAAACTACATTTTTGAATTTTTCTATTTATTTCTTTATTTATGGTCTATGTTTATAATCATTGTATCTTCCCAATGTATTAATTCTTCTATAATTATGAGATTTTCCACTTCATTTCTTATAAAACTCTTTAGCTTAAGATATAATTTTGTCTGATTAAACACTGAATTTACCATTTGCTATTTTTTGTCTTCTTTTACATTAATGAAACATTCAATCATCTTCTTTTAGCCATGCTTTCTTCTTCTTCTTCTTTTTTTTTTTTTCTTTTTTTCTTTTAGACAGCGTCTTACTCTGTTGCTCCAAGCTAAAGAGCTGTGGCCTCTTCAGCAATCCTAAAACCTCAGTGTACCAGTACTTGAGACTGCAGGTGCCTACTACAATGCTTGGCTAGTTTTGTTTTGTTTTGTTTTTTTCCACCCCATTTAATGCAAATGGGGTCTCACTCTTGCTCAGGCTTATCTCATAACTTTAGAGCACAGGAGATCCACCCACCTCAACCTTTCAGAGAGCCAAGATTACAAGTGTGAGCCACTACGCCTGATCTTAGCCATGACATGTTTTTTGTTGCTCTAGGGAGGCAAAATACAGTCTACCAAGAGTACATATTTACCATTTAAAATAAAGGTAAAAACTTCACCATGATATAACTCCATGAACTCTCCCTTTGTACTATTGTTCTTTTATATTTTATAACTGCATATTTAAATTCATATTAAACAAGATTCTATTTTTTTTCCATTAAACATAGAATTCTGGATTTACCTAGTTTTATCAGTACATAAAAGATGTTCTCTATTCTCTTCTGTACTCTATAACTCATGAGCTATTACCATGTTCTGTAGGTCTTGATCTCACTATTTTCAATATTATTTCTTTGTGTTTTACTTTCCAATTGATTAAGTATGCTAAATTATAAGTGGATTTTTCATATTTATCTTTCTAGTGTTTGCTGTGCTACTTTAATTATAAGTTAAATGTGGAAAATAAATAAATCTTACAACTTTAATTATATTTCTAGCCAGTTCTAACTTTTGTCTCTTCTGGGACCTTATGACACCTTTTATAAACACTTGAGAATTGTCATAGATAACAGAAAATGCTTAGCTTTTCAATTTTTTTCCTGAATATTTCTTTTCAGTCTCCATCTATGCTTAGCTCATCCAGTGAAACATTTCATTTTACATATTTTAATTTATATTTTTAGAATTCACATTTGGTTCTTTCAAAAGCTATTATTTCCTTAGAGTCCAAGAAATTCATTTATCATGACTATATATTTATCTGTAGGTTATATATATTTTACCTCCTTGAACATACCTCTAATTAGTGTTAAGCCTTCTTCTGACTTTTCATAGGCTATATTTCCATTGACAAGTTTATTTTTCTTGTCTATATTCATGTGTTTTCTGTTTCTTCATATAGATATTATTTCTAATAATATACTTGACACAATAAATGATGCATTGCTGAAATACTGGATTATTTTCTATTTCTTTGAAGGTTATTAATTTTTGTTCTAAGAGTTAGTAAAATTATTTTCTATTCATGCTTGTGGAGTCTTGATTTTACATTTTGTCAAAGCAGGTTTATTTGAGATTTGTCTTTAATTGTAGGGTGAATCCCTCAGTGTCAGGATATCGTCTTTTCTACTAAAGTATTTCTCTTGGGGTTCCCGTAGAAAATCTCAGGTATTTATGAAGTCTCTCTCATATGGTGATTTTTGCCTCACTTTCAAGGCACTTTTGCAACCATGAACTCCACCCTCCAGTAGCTGAAGTTGGTGGCAGTGCAGTTGTCTGATTCACTTCCTGATAGCCCACGAAGTATACGCTGGTGCGTGTCCTGAGGGGTAAAGCAAAACAAGTATGATGCTAACTCAGTTTAATCCAATTATTTCTTTTCTTTTTTTTAAATTTACTTTTATTTTTTTTATTGTTAAATCATAGCTGTGTAAATTAGTGCAATCAAGGGGTACAATGTGCTGGTTTCATATACAATCTGAAATATTCTCATCAAACTGTTCAACGTAGCCTTCATGGCATTTTCTTAGTTATTGTATGTAGACATTTGTATTCTGCCTTTAGTAAGTTTCGCCTGTACCCATTCTAGATGCACCGTAGGTGTGGCCCCACCCATTACCCTCCCTCCACCCTAACCTCCCCCCTCCCTTCCCCTTCCTTGGCCCCTTCCTCATAGTCTTGTGCTGTAGCTGGGTTATAGCCTTCATGTGAAAGCTATAAATTAGCTTCATAGTAAGGCTGAGTACATTGTACTCCAATTATTTCAATGATTGAGGAGCTTTCCATTTCTTCCTGTTATTAAAACAAATAATTTTTGAACTTAAGATAATATTATTTATCTACAGAAATTTTCAAAGATAATACGAACAGAAGCCATAGGGGGTTGCATCCTATGTAACTATAGCACAGCGACATTTTTATGGTATGGTGTACATTTGTATCACTATCAAGAAATAGCTACTTCACTACCATAGAGATTATTCTTTTACAACCTCTTTGTTGCATGGTAAAAGATTTCAGCCACTTGTTAGGCCTCTGGTGGCACCATCTTTGATGAGAAGGGGAAGGTAGCATTGTTACTGCTACTAACGCGGCCTCCACTGACACCACAGAAGCAAGAATACCTCATTCCACACGGCTCATTATGAAGTTTAACTATGTTGTAGCATGTATTAATATTCTAATCCTTTTTATGGTTGAATAGTATTCCATTATACAGTTACATAATATTTATTTATTCATGTATCTGTTTATAGATTTTTCACGTTGTTTCTACCTTGTAGCTATTGTAAATAGAGCTGCTGTAAACATTTATGGACACTTTTTTGTTTTAATAACTTTTTAGTTCTGTTGTGTTTATTTCTGGGAGAAAGATTGTTAGGTCTTATGGTAGTTATATCTTTAACTTCTTAAGAAACCACCAAACTATTTTTTGTTTTTGCACCATTTTATATCAGGGCTCAGATTTCTCCCTCTCCTGGCCAATATTTGACATTCCCATTTTTTATTTTTAACAATCCTAATGACTATCAAGTGGTATTTAAGTGTGGTTTTAATTTGCATTTTCCCAATTACTAAGTATGTTGAGCATCTTTTCATAAGTGTGTTGTTCACCTGTATCTCTTCTTTTGAAAAATGTCTATTCAAGTCATTTATCTATTTTTAATTGAGTTGTTCATCTCCTTTTTTGGGTTCTAAGAGTTTATATATTCTGCATACCAGATCCCAGATATAAAATATGCAAACATTTTCTCCCATCTTCAGTTGTCATTTCTCTTTGATAGTGTCCTGTGATATAAAAATATATTTTTAAAAATTTTGATGTCCAATTTATCTATTTTTCTTTAGTTGTTTTGTGTTTCTGATACCATATTTAAGAATACATTGCCTGGGCGGCACCTGTGGCTCAAAGGAGTAGGGTGCTGGCTCCATATGCTGGAGGTGGTGGGTTCAAACCCAGCCCCAGCCAAAAACTGCAAAAAAAAAGAAGAATACATTGCCAAATTTAAAGTCATGATGATTTACCTTCGTGTTTTATTCTAAGAGTTTTATAGTGTTAACACTCAAATGCAGGTCATTGATCTATTTTGAGTTAATATTTGTATACAGGGAGAGGTATGTATCCACATTCATTTTTTTTATTGTTAAATCATAGCTGTGTACATTAGTGCAATCAAGGGGTACAATATGCTGGTTTCATATACAATCTGAAATATTCTCATCAAACTGTTCAACTTAACCTTCATGGCATTTTCTTAGTTATTGTATGTAGGCATTTGTATTCTGCATTTAGTAAGTTTTGCCTGTACATAACTTAGTATAGCCACTATGAAAATTGAATTTTGACACAGGTGCCAAGAACATTTATGGGGAGAAATAATAGCTGTTCAATAAATGATGCCTGAGCAACTAGATTCCAGTTGAGTACATGAAAAAGAATGAACGTGCCCAACAGGCTGTACTGGTTAAATGTGAATTTGTTCCTCCCCTCTCACTCCTCCAACCCCCTTGCTTTCCCTTGAGTTTTGCCACCAAATTGAACATGAGTAGTAATCAATTATCTACAGTTTAATAGGGAGTACATGTGGTGTTCCTTATTCCATTCTTCCAAGATTTCACTTAGAAGAATGGTCTCCAGTTCCACCCAGTTTGCAAAAGATATTTTTCTAATATATGCAAGAAGTACTATACATTTCTCTCTATGTACTGCTGTTACTGCATGTATAAATTTTTATAAGTTATATTTTCATTCTTTTAGTTCAAAATATTTCTTAATTTCTCCTCAGAGTTCCTTTTTGATCCATGTGTTATTTAGAAGTATGTTTAATATCCACGTTCATAAATTTTTAAGTATTTGGAAAAATTCCATCAACAAAAACAAGTCTATCAAGATGCAGGATAGTAAAAGAAGCTGTAGAACCAAAGACAATTATCCTTTCTCTTTGCAAAGGAGTGAAGTAACAATCCGATTACATGGGATTGTCCTGATTTTTATCAAATTTCTGCCAAGTAAAAGTATTTGCTGGACATATATGTGTGTGTGTGTGTGTGTGTGTGTAAATAAAACTGCCCTCTAAAGATGTTAGATAATATTTTCTGATACCACGTAAATAATACTATATTAAGTTTGCATCCAAGAGAAATTTCGACATGTGAAAAAACAAAAAAAAAAGTTAAATTATACAATTCTTAAACTTTTATTTAAATTACCGATTTCTGGTTACCAGGCTACTATAGTCAATATCATTATTTTTCATTTTCATGTTATTTTTGCATTAATGCAATGTAAAAAGTATTTTCTATTCTTAATGAGTAGGATAAAACTGCATGATAACTTGACTTTTTATTTCATGTTTTGAATGGATATATTCATTTTATCTAGAAGTTTCTAAACTATTTTTTACTAAGATTCTTTTTATCACTTTTTTACAAAGACACAAAATGTATCATTTCTGTAGCTTATCTGAGACAGAACAATGAAATTCCAAAACAATGAGATGACAAACTTGCCATCAAGGTAATTTGTAAGAGTTATATCTATATAGTAGTTGAGTTCCAACAACTAATGATGTTCATAGTAAGATTGGATAGATATAGGCAAATATAAATGAACACTAGCAATCAAAACCTATAGACAGTAAGGAAAAGGAAGAAGGAAGTTGTTCATGTATGTGTAGGTTGTGATGAGGGAGATAGCATATGATACTTGGCATATGCTAAAAATTATGCTCAGTATTTGCATACTATCATCTAATTTAATCCTCACAGCAATATGGTGAGCATAAAGTGTTATTTTTACTTCATAAATTTCCAGAGAAGTTGAGTAATTGGACCTATGTCTCATAATTAATAAACTCTTTTCTACTTGTGTATAATTCAGAGCTATTTATATTTTTAGGATGTTGTTTAAACAGAATGTGTTCAACCTGCTGCTAGATGCAGACCATGAAAATTTACAAAAAGAATAGCTGGGATAAATTCAATACTGCCTGGATCCACAGATGTAAAACCTTGGAGACATACCTTTCAAAACAATATTTTACATAAATATGGTGAGTGCTTACCACCAACGAGAAGCTCAGAAAAAAGAGAAAGGAATACCAAACACAGTTATCAAATTGAATCAGGGTAATGAAAATGAGCAGAATTAATGACTATATAGATTTAATTATTTCAGTAGCCTAGAGGCACAAAGTATACAAAATTCATCCACTTGCATCTAATTTACTGATGCCTTAAATTCTATCATGTGCATTTTCTTAAAAAACAAATTCTGTTAAATTGAAAAGGCCAAATGCTAAAAAGAAAACAAAATAAAAATACATAAAATGTAAAATTGATTTGGGACTTTTATACTTTTTCATTATTATTTCTAAGTCACCTCGAATTAATGACCATAATTTAATTCTATTGCATAAACATAAATCTGATTCAAAATAATCTTTGCAAATTCATGAAAATATATAGGAATTTAAAGAAAAGGCAATATGAAAGGTAATTAGTAGGGAATACCTGTGAAAAACTTAACTGCAGTCATAATTTTTTTCAAAAAATTATAGAGTTGTTTATAAAGATGAAAGAAGAGATTAAACCAAATGTTGTTGTACTTGTCTTACAATTTATTCAAGACATGTCAAAAGGCAGAAATACAGACATATATTACTTAGAAAATGTAAGGAATTGGTTTATTTGCCCACTGAGCAAACTCTTATCAAGAGCCTATAGTATAAAGAATAGTTTCTATAGTAATTATAATAAAAGTAAATAATGTGTTTCATCTAAGTATTTCTACAAGTACATTAATTTCTTTACTGAAAATAGAGAATTACTACTGTGACATATAGAAAAAAGAGGAACAAGAGAAGGTGAAAGAGAAAAAAGAGGAGATGGAAGCAAGAGGAGGAAACATTCTGTAGGTAGGCCCCGCAAGTTGTATTTTAATTCCACTATCCACATGATTTTGATGTATTCTAAAGTTTGAGAAGTATCAATTGAGATTCAGGAAGAAAAATTGAGGTTGGCAAATTCAGATGACTTTCCCAACTTTGAAAATAAAGTATGAAAGTAATGATTGTTTGAGGCAAGGAGAAAGGTGTTGGACTAGAAGCATCCCACACAAGCAGCTCACAAAGAGAGGATAGCATTTAGAAGTGGATGCCCATCTAGAGAAGGACCTTCTTGAAAAGAAAATTGTGAATCGTCAGGGAAACAATGAAGGATGCTCAGAGTGAAGAAAAGGTAGAGAAGGACAGAGAAAGAGAATCCCTGAGCTCCATGCTCCTCCTGAAGACATTGGCCTGAGCTCTGAGGGGTTCGCCACTACTGTCACAGGCCTCTGGACTGATCAAGGAGATAGGTAGTGTTGATGCAGAAACATTATACTAGACTGTGGACACAGCAGGGCAGAGGGCATCCATTCCCAAATTACTTCAACTGATAACATTATAAGCTCTCAGGTCCAGAGCACCTGGTCTACACAGAGCTCAGCTTTTCTGTAGCTGTCTTCATATCACCCCAGCAAGGTTGGGGGGAAGGCAGCAGGCAGACTGGATGCCTTCACATGCCTCTGTGACTGAAGGCATGTGACTGAAAACCTCCCACAGAAGCTTCAAACAGAACAGGTGCCACCTATGCCACCGGAGAAGCCCGACAGTGACTGCCTCAGCAGGACCTGGGAAGGGGGATAGTTCCAGTCACCTGGCACCCTAGACCTACAGCCCAGCCCCTGTGACTCCTGCGCTGCCACCTGGCCCTATGGCCCCTAATTTATGGCTCCTGCTTTGCCAACAGGCCTCATGGCCCTGCATACATGGCTCTTGAGACGCCATCTAACCTCACAGCTCTGCCCCCCAAGGCTCCTGTGCTGCTGCATTGACCTATGGCCCTGACTGTGTAACTCTCACATTACCATCTTACTCATGGCCATACCTCTTTGGTCTCGTCACCTACCTGGGGAATCACCTTCAGGACCCAATTCTCCTATGGTGTCCCACTAGCCATAAGTCATCAACTTAGACCCAGACGGTACAAGGCTGAGCAGCCCTGACACCCATGATCAATGCCCAGATAGCCTCACCCAGATGCCACTGTCATTGCCAAAGACTGAGCTAGGCAAAAAATTGCCCACAATGACAGACTCTTGCACAGAAACTTGCCTAGCCCACTACGTGACTTTCCAAAAGCAGCCTGGGGACCAAACCATAATTTTATGCAAAGATCACCCAGCACTGGCTTAGACTGTGAGAATCACAAGTAATGGGAGGACACCACAGAACACAGTCCATCTAACCCTCTCCTGCCAGGTGAAGGTTATGAAGCTACTCATAAGTGAGTGGCTCAAAAAGCATCATTTAGGCTGCTCTCCTTCTTATAAGGTAAAAGAACAATTTCCAGCAAAGTAGAACAGACACATCTCAAAACTATCTCCCTTGACCTGAGAGGTTTCAGATGGAAGAAACCAAAAACAGAACTCTAGGAACATGAACAGTCAAGCTGGTTCAACACTGCAAAGGATTACAATAAATCATAACAATGGATCTCAATTAAAAGGAAATTGCCTAAGGGTCAAAAAAGAAATTTAAAAAAATGTCAAATGAGATGAATGGGATTGAGGAGAAAATTGAAAACCAACATAAAGATGCTAAAAATATGTTTCAGGACATAAAAAGGAAAGAAAGTCACTAAAGAGCTAGAGAACATAGGAAACTAAAAAACAAAACTTAAAGGAATTATGGAATCATTTAGGGAATTTCAAAGTACTGAAGAAAGTGTAAAAAGTCTATACGAAGCAGAAGAAGGAGTTCAGAGCTTGAAGACAATGCTTTAAAACTAACCCAGTCAAATCTTTAGGGAAAAGAAGAGTGAAAAATTACTCAGAGAAATATGGGCTTTTATGAATTGAGCCAATATTTGAATTATAGATATTTCTGAGCAAGGGGAAGAAAAAGCAAAAAGCATGGACAATCTATTCCAGGGAATTTTTGAGGACAATATCCTTGGTATTGGTTCTCAACCTGTGGGTTGCAACCCCTTTGGGGTCAAACGACCCTTTCACAGGGGTCACCTAAATATAGCCTGCATATCAGATATTTACACTACAATTCATAACAGTAGCAAAATTACAGTTATGAAGTAGCAACAAAAATAATTTTATGATTGGGGGGTCACCACAACATGGGGAACTATATTAAAGGGTCGTGGCGTTAGGAAGTTTGAGAACCACTGGTATAGAGTCAAATATGCAGATATAAGATGGACGGTCATCAACACTGAGAAGATCACCAGCAAATAGAACATCTCTAAGATACATAATTATCAATCTGGCCAAAGTCACAATGAAGAAGACAATTCTACAAACTGCAAGATGAAAGCAACAAAAAAACAAGTGAAAATCCTTTAGCCTTACAGCAGACTTCTCAGAAGAGACTTGATAAACTATGAGTGTTTGGGGCCCCATATTTAGTCTTCTCAAATAGAACAACTGTCAACCAAGAATTTTATAACCTGCAAACTAAGTTTTATAAATAATGGAGAAAAAAGGACCTTGAAGATAATCAAACACTAAAGGAGTTTGTCACTACTGCCCCAGAGGAAATGCTCAAAGGAGCATGGAACAGCACAACAGACACCAAGGAGGGTAAAACCATCCAAAAGTCAAAGCAATAGCACAAGGTGGCAGAGAAAACAACAAAATACCACCAAATATGATGGACAGAACAGTATTCCATGTGTCAACACTAACACTGAAGATGAATGGTCTTAATGCTTCACTTAACTGGTCTGAATGCCCCACTTGAAAGCATAAAAAACACAACCCAAAGATAGTCTGTTTCCAAGAAACATATCTAACTCATCAAATTCTCACAGACCTAAGATAAAGGGATGGAAAGGAATATTGCACACAAGTGGAAGCCAAAAGTGAGCAGGTGTAGCCATTCTCACACCAAAGAAAATAAACTTCAAATAAAAAATGTTAAGAGAAGGAAATGATGGTCATTATATAATGATAAAGGGAGCAATTCAACAAAATACGTAATAATTCTAAATATACATGTACCTAATGGGAGTTCCAAGGGGCATAAAACAAATTCTAATAGATCTAAGCAAAGAAATAAACAGTAGCATCATAATTGCCAGGGAATTTAGTACTCCACTGACAAAAGTAGATAGACAATAATTAAAGTAGAATGTGAACAAAGAAACAATGGACTTAAATGAGACTCTGACACACAAACCTAATAGACATTTATAGGCACTCTACCCAAAACTATGGAATATATATTTTCCTTACCAGCACCTAGAATATTTTCCAAAATGGATCATATCTTATGCTACAAAATATCTCAAAAATTTAAAGAAAAATCATATTGAGTATCTTCTCAGGCTACAGTGGAATAAAACTAAAAATCAATTCCAGGAGAAATAATGAAGTCTACACAAAATCGCACAATTTAAACAAACTACTCCTGAAGGACACTTGGGTCAATGGTGAGATTCAGATGGAAAGCAAAAGATTCCTGAAAAGAAAGGCAAATGAGACACGAGGTTTCAAAATCTAAGGGATACAGAAAAAGTAGTCCTGTGAGGAAAGATTGTAGCTTAAATGCCCACATCAAAAAAAAAAAAAAAAAACATGAAGATCAGAAATTAACAACTTAATGCCAACATCTCAAGCAACTAGAAAAAGAAAATAATACCTAATGCTAGCAGAAGAAAGGAAATACTAAAGCTCAGGGAAGAAATGATTGAAAGGGAAACATTGTATCAATGATTGGGTTTTATATTTTTAAAATTTTTTTTAAAGGTAAAAGATGTATATTATATATATGTATATATTTGTTAAAGAAAAATATAATTAATGATCACATACTATGTGCTAGCATACCATGTGCTAGATATTCACATGCATTTTCTTTTTTTCACTTTCACAATTCTCTAGTTTATAGAAGAGAAAAATGGTGCTTGAACACCTAAGCTTATGGTGACTCAATACATGAAATATATATTTTTTTTGCAGTTTTTGGCCAGGGCTGGGTTTGAACCCACCACCTCCAGCATATGGAGCCAGCAGCCTACTCCTTTGAGCCATGGGCACCACCATACATGAAATATTATTAAATGAGAAATATTTTATATCATTATCTGAATATAAAATGCATTTATTATCTACTAGTATATCTCATAAAAATTAAATCTGCCAGAAAGTCTTTGCAGATACTGTAGTACAAATAAAAAGGACATGCATTCATTAACAATACTAAAGTGGAAACCCATTAGAGAAATAGCCCCAATCTTTGAAATAACCCAAATTTAGCTATTAGTGCTTGATCATTAGCTCTAGTCTTCGGCAGCACGTTGAGGCATGTCATTTCATTAACTGCATGATAAGGCAACCTACACATTTACCACCCATGATTGTTTGAAACTCCACTGTTGTATTTTGGTGGGGTTTTGTTGTATTTAAATTTTCCTCGGAAGCAAGGGACAGACAGTCACAGCGTAAATTAATTCAAGTGAAAGGGGAACCTATTCAAAGGCCACAAACTCAGAACAGACAGGCTGTGCTTAGACAGAAAGGATGTGTTGTGGATCTTGTTCTCCCATAATCAATCCTGAGCCAGGGATTTGGGGGTTCAGGTAATTACAGTAAAAAATAAAAATAAAAAAAAAACAATTCTTGAGACACCAATTAAAAATCAATTGAAGAGGGTGGCGCCTGTGGCTGAAAGGAGTAGGGCGCCAGCCCCATATGCCGGAGGTGGTGGGTTCAAACCCAGCCCCGGCCAAAAAAAACTACAAAAAAAAAAAAAAATCAATTGAAAAGTGGGGAAAAGAAAGGAGAACAGTGAAAAAGCTCATCAAAAGTGTACCTTCAAAGTGAAGACCAGGGTTAGACTGGTCGTTCAGGAAGGATATCTGAGCTTGTTTTTCATCAGTGCAAGAGAGTAAGACTTTATACACACACATCACTCAGGCCTTGAGGTCATCTATTTAACTATGTTATTTTCTTTTTTTTTTTTTTTTTTTTTTTTGTGGTTTTCAGCCGGGGCTGGGTTTGAACCCGCCACCTCCGGCATATGGGACCAGCGTCCTACTCCTTGAGCCACAGGCGCCGCCCTAACTATGTTATTTTCAAGCTGTCCAAATACCTAGGCAGCTCTCGAGGCCAAGCACAATCTTCTCAAGAAAGGTGAAGGTAACCGCATAAGCAATTAGTAGAAAAGGGCAAAAAGCTAAAGGATGAGTCCAGAACTAGCTAAAAAGGAGTCCAGGGAACTGGATAAGAAGGAACAGCATTTGCTAAACAGAAGGGTTCAGGTGAGGCCTTAGAATAAGCAGGGCTCAACGATTCAATGTTTTGAGTGTCTCCCATTTCCTCTGTGGGTGCTAGGTACCTTGCAATATCCCTGTAGAGTACTTTTCTCTACAACATGGAAAACATTATTCCTGTGTTTTATATATTCCATGTGTAGCCAATGGAGAGAAACGAATATTCTTAAACTCAAGACCCTGGATCCCAAGGAAGAGTTCATCTGCCTAATTTTTGAAGTGCTCATTTTTAACTTACCTTCTTAACTGGAGGTCAAGGGGTAGAGGAGGTTTGTAAGAACACTCCAACTCCCTACAAGGTGGCAAGAGTTTGGGCAGATGGAAATAATTCCCAGAAGAAAGGATTGAAGCTGGGCGGGTTGTCCCATGGATTCAACCTACACCACCTACTATACACAGTTAGTATAAACTCACATGCTCAAGGAGACCTGCCTTTGCACTGTTCCTTTTCGATATCTTTATTGAGAAAGAAAACAAAATTAAAAATAATAGTAGAAGAAGTAATGCCATAGGAAGCATTGGAGGAGAACTTAATGCAAATATGAATTTTTAATGCCCTAGGATAAGAGAGATAATTTTAATTTATTATTTTATAATATCATACCCATCTATATGAATTCCCCAAAGATATTACCATTTCAATTTTATTTTCTTCATTTAGCTTGAAATACTCTCCTTTCTGGTACTTGAAATAGCTTACTAAATAATTATACATGCTTGTTTTCATGTTTAATTATCAAGACAGATTTTTTTTTTTTTATTGTTGGGGATTCATTGAGGGTACAATAAACCAGGTTACACTGATTGTAATTTTTTTAAGGGCTCGTTTTTGGTTCATTCTCTCAGTTGGTTCAAATTTCTTTTGCTCTAAGAAAGTAATGAAATGTTACTTCCACGCCAATGGAAATAACCAGTGTCTTTCATAGGCATGCATATTTTTGTAATTGAAAGAATACTATCACATTTTTCTATGCTGACTTAAATTCATCTTGTAAAGTTTTAATATTTGCAAAATTTGGAGGAAAGAACTCTTATTTGGAACTAAAATTGTTTAGTCTGTACTCTCTTGAGCAAAATCTATCGCTTAAACCATGCCAAGACAGTGATTGACAATTCAAATTGCCTTTTATAAATCAAGTCAATCACAAAATAAGAGTAAAATCAGAAATACATTTTGCAAAATGAAGAATGTTTTCATTATAATGTTCTTTCCAATGGCACTTCAAAAAGAAAAACAAACCTCTCAGCACTCTGAGGCATTACAAATAATAAATGACATACAATAGCTAATAGATAGTATTCTATATGAATTTTCTATGCAATGAATTAATAATATATAACCTATATTCTATTATGAATTAAACAGAATGATGTAGTTCTCTATGACTACAAATATGGTGTGATTTTATATATTTCAGACATTTGGTAATGTTGCCAAGCATTTTTATAATTATGCTTACTATAATTTGTTACATGTAGGAAGACTTCTCTTGAAACACTGTAATGCTTATTCTTCACGAAGTGTAATTTTGAACATTTCTTACTAGAAGTAGCCTCAGAAAAAGAAACATGTCATCTTTAATGTAACTCAAATTCAGAAAAATCAATGACTTGAATTTGTAGATTCCTGTGAAAAGGTCCAACCTATAACCAATAGACTGTTTTTTTCTTTTCTTTCTTTTTTTTTTTTTTTCACAGTTTTTGGCCAGGGCTGGGTTTGAACCCACCACCTCCAGCATATGGGGCCAGCGCCCTACTTCTCTGAGCCACAGGCACCACCCACCAATAGACTGTTTTTAAATAAACTTTATTTAGAACAGTTTTATAGAACACTGCAATAGCAGTACAAAGACTTCTTACATATCCTATGTTCTAGTTTCTCTAATAAATACATTATATTTGGAAGATACAAATGAACCAATATTGACACATTAACTAAAGCCCATACATTTTTCAGATTTCCTTAGTTCTTTCTTTTTTTTATTTATTTATTTATTTTATTTTATTTTATTTTTTTGTGGTTTTTGGCCGGGGCTGGGTTTGAACCCGCCACCTCTGGCATATGGGACCGGCGCCCTACTCCTTGAGCCACAGGCACCGCCCCCTTAGTTCTTTCTTAATGTCCTTTTTCTGGTCTAGGATTGCTTTCAGGATGCTGCACCGCATTCATTCATTGTATCTCTTAGACTCTTCTTGGCTATAACAATTTCCTAGACTTTCCTTGATTTTGATAACCTTGACAGTTCAGAAAGTACTATACTAATCATTTGTTTTGTAAGATACATTTCAGTTGGAATCATATCTTTTCCATGATTTGACCAATATTACACATTTTGGCAAGCAAAATCACAGAATTAAATTGCCGTTTACATCACATCATATCTAGAATACAAACTATCAGCCTGAATTACTGACGCTAACCTCCATCTGAGTGCTGTTTGTCAGGTTTTTCCTTTGTCAACCTGTTCTTTTCCCCCATTTCCACAGAGTACTATTTCAAAGGAAGACACTACGTCAAGCCCCCACCGAAACAGTTGGGACTTATGCTTCCTTTCTTGGGGTGCAAAATATCTACTTGCATAATTTGAAATTCTTCTGCATGGCAGATTTATCTCTTGTCCCCCATTTCTTTAGTTCATTCGATCAATCAGTTGTTTATATCAGTATGGACTTAGGGATACCTTTATTCTGTACTCTGCGTTACAATTTAACACTACATTATTAATTTTGTTGCTCAAATTTCTCCAGTTTGGGAGACTTCCAGTTGGCCGCTGGTCCATTAGGCATTATCCCCATCATTACCTTTTTTGTTATTATTGCTCTTAGTACTTCTTTACCTTTTGGCAGTATAAAATATTCCAAGAACATAGTTTATATTTCCTGTTCTACTAATGGATAACAATTTTTTTAATCTTACTTTTAAACAAGCAAGTCTGATCTAAACATACATTTCTGCTTAATAGATTTTTTTTTCTCTTTTGGCTATAGAAAAAATAAAAAATTAGTAATCAATAATAGTGAACACCATGCATTTAAATGGTAATATATATGCACACCCTCAACTACTTCTCCAAGAGAGTATTCCCATACTGGAAATCTTGCAGGTAACAATTGCATTTTGAACTAGTTATTTCTCCTATAAAAGCAATCATAGAGTGGTTCATCAGTGATACCCAACCACAGGCAGGGTAATCCTCAGATGTCTAAACATTCCTTTGAATTTACTTACTTCTCCACTGAAATCTTTGCCAGCCAACACTTTGAGTGCCTGGAGCCCCTGATCTTGGGAACTGGAAAATCAACCTCCATCTTTACTCCCCTCACTCACCTATGTTGTGCGACTGGATCCTACAACTTGGGCTGCTAAAGGCTTTTTTCAAACCTGTTTTTGAAAGTTGCTTGATTTGCTTTTGCTTTTTTCACTGAGATGCCAGAATGCGATAATAATAACAACATAATTTCCCTAAAAAACTTTCTATGCAGTAAGCCTATGCTAAAGAACTTCTATACATTGCCTGATTTAACCCTCCCCCAAACAGTATGAGATACAAGTATTTTAGAATCTCTGCTTAAGTAAGGTTCATACAGGCACGAGAGAGAGAAGTGCTAGAACAATCCTATGCTCTTAATAATTATACTGACTTTCATGAAAATATAGTTCAGAGATCTTGATTGGTTTTTGAGTTGGAAGAAACGATCCAAGAAAAAAAAAAAAGTAAATACAAATTACCTTGGAATATTAGCAGCTGTATTTTGTGCTATAGCATTTATTTATAATTGTTGTTTCTTTGCTATTAGCATAAGACAAGCACACAGAAAGACTTAATACTATTTCTATCAAACTGCACTTTAAAATAACCAAATTTCAATTTTCTCAGAAGACTCCTTTTATGCTAGTAGAGCAGATGGTACATAGATTTTAGCTAGACTCAAATTCTGATTCTGCTAATTACTAGTTCTGGGATCTTGGACACACTACTTGGATTTCCTCAGCCGCAATTCTCCATATGAAAAAAAAAAGGATGTCAAAGAATTATGATATGAATTCAATGAGATAACTATGTTTCAGTTCTAATGTCCCTCTTACTGTTTTTTGTTGTATTGCTGGGGATTCATTGAGGGTACAAGGAATCAGGTTTCGGTGATTGCATTTGCACATCTTATAATTGTGTCCTGCCCCAAAAGGTGTGCCACATACCACGACCCTCCTCCCTCCCTCCCTCTGCTCTCCCCCTTCCCCCACTCCCCCACCATGTACTAAGTCATTGTGAAAAAAAAATCCTTTTACCATATGTCCCTCTTACTTTAATTATAGTCAAAGTATCTATCGAAGACCACAAATAAGGATAGGTTCAGAAACTTTCAGAATTAAGTGAGCCTGATCTCTTCTAATTATTATTCACTTCTCTGCCATCCATAATAAGGTTTCTAAATGCAACTTTATTCCTTATCTTCTAATAAACTGTTAGAATGATGACCTAAGTTTTTCAAATAATATTCCTTCCTCCAATATAAAAATACCTTTCAATGCTTGGGGGCTACCGTTCCTGATTTTCTCCCAGCCTTATCCTGGCTTCCCTTCAATACCCACACATGTCAGGGTATCAGCGGCAGCGGATTTCTCTTCTAAATCAACAAGTGAAAGATTCTTGTTAAAGTCTGAGCTCATGCATCCTCAGGATCGGGCTTAGTCTTTGGTTGCTCACATTTTCCAGAGATGGCTTATTGGGCTTCTGTCTCCCCCGTGGGTAGGGAGGGGAGAGCTGAGGAGAGCCCACATGCAGGGATGGTTTTCCTTCCCTCCCTTGAAGTACTTCTCTTAACTGAAATGAATTCCCCGTCTGTACTTGACCTCACCACTCCCATCACTTCTTTCATTTGTCTCCTATGTATTCCCCCTGTTATCACATTCATATGAACCATTTAAACATGGCTTTAGATTAATAAAAAAGTCTTTATCGTTCATCTTATTCTTTCTCCTGTCCTTTTTATCTCTTTCTCTTTTACACATATGAATACGTTTTTGAAACATGTGTTTGCCCAGGCTGTGAACCATCCCTCATAGCCTTGTCTCTCCTTAGCCGGCTGTAATCAGACTTGCTCATCAGACTTTCTGAAAAAACATAAGAAAGAACTTTAATCCTCATTTCAGGTCTTGGTTTTCCCGTGTTTAACACTATTTGTCATGTGCTTGCTAGAAAAAATTATTTTCTAGGCTCCTGTTATTATAAGTCTTTCTGGTTCTACTTTTACCTTTCCAGTGGTTTTAAGTCTACTTTGTGGCTGTCCATCCTCTCACCCCCACTTAATGACTCTTTTTCCTTAAGAACAATAAGGGATTTTATAGGTTGAAGAGAACCATCATTCTATAATCCATAAATAACCCCATTCATTTGTGGGAAGAATTACTATTTGATCTGAAGGAACACAGTAAATCACAACTTAAAGTAAATTGTCTCCTCTGATTTCATCCATTCCTAAAACAACTGGATTTTCTTCTTATACTGAAATTAGAATTACTGTCACTAGGATTTTATTATATTATAGTTCTAGTACTTAAACTTTGTTATTAAAATAAAACTATAACTTTTATAGTATGGAAATAGGGATAACATATTTCTCCCATTAACATTTCAGTCCATGCATATTTTCTGTCTTTTCCTGCTCACTTCTAAATTATATGGCAGGTAGATTATATTTGACTATTAGGAAAAAAGTCAGAAAGACAGAAAATTTTTCATATAAGATTTTCCAAAGCATGAGATATATCTCAGAAAAGTCAGCTTGGCTGGAACATGGAAGAGGTAGATGAACAAGATAGTAGAAAAGAGGGTGAGGATGCAATAGGATAGCGAAAAACATCAAGAACTTTGCAGAGGTTTTATAAACATTAGAAAAGTAATGTCTATTGAAGAAGTAACAAAAAATGTAAGCATTTTCATATTAAAAATATAATTTTCTATGTTATTAAAATGTATTCTGACTTTAAAATAAATAAAAATAAAAAATAGTAAACATTGACTATCAATGATGTTCTTATTAAGTATAATTATACTTGTTACAAAAGTCCTCCACTATAATTCATAAAATTTATACTCTAGGTGTAATTTGCAATCAATTTCTAAAAAAGACATTCATTTTTGTATGAGATAGTGAAGTTTTCCCCAAAAGAATAGGAATACCAGTCCAAAAAGTGTTCTTTATGCCTCTATAATCGTTACCATTTATTAAATAGCATATACTTTGATTAGATAAGATTAAATTATGAATGTTGTCCCATGGTTTTTGTTAGATTGTATTTTAAAATCCTATTTGTTTTTCTAATATTTTACTCATTTTTTTTTTCTGATCAGGTTCACCTGAGGCAAATTATTATGCTGATTGATTTTCCTCCAAAAGCTTACTATTTATAAGATTGAGCTCCCAAGATGGAGCTCAATGAAACCTGAGTATTTGGCATTCTTTACCTCTATTACTTTGACTATTTGAAGTGATGTTGTTTGACAAATCAAAACCTGAGTTTTTATTATCAGATTACATTACTAAATCCAATCTGCTTTATCTGCCAATTATGCTTTTAACGTGAACAAAAATGAGAACTATAATAACATGAATTGAGATCCAATATAATTTTGATACAATAATTGACTAAGAATCAAAAATTCCATTTGACAAATGAAGTATCTAAGGCTCAGTAGAGACTATTAACCATAATTGTAAGTTTTTTTCTTTTTAATTTGACATGTATATTTTTCTACTATAGCATTATCCTTTGTTAATTTCTATTTATTCAATGCTACCACTTTTATTGTAAAATATAATATCAGTTAAAAAGAAGTACAAATATAAAAATAAAAATTAATTTTAACTCTAGGGACCACTAGTATTCTATTACCAATTTATACACCAGCTCACTTAATAATATTGGGTTTTCTTATAAGCCTGTTTTGTTTTTACCTCAACATCTGACAATTTATATAGCGTTGGCAAAACTTTTCTTAAAGGATCAAATAGTAAACATTCAGAAATCAAATATTATTGTCTCAAAACTAGTGAACTGTTTCCCCACTGAAGCACAGAGGGAGCCACAGATAAAATGTAAACAAACGGGTCTGGCTTTGTTCCAATTAAAGTTTATTTGCAAAAACAGTGTTGGCTCAGACATCATCATTTCCTTACCCTGCTTTAAATAGTGGGATTGGGCTAAATGGATTATGATATTCTATTTTTATAGTCTATGTTGTTTTTCTTCAAAAGGAATATGAACCATAGTTAGATATGATTTGAAATAAATCAAGCTGACATCCTATAGCGCAAAGTTGATATGTGGACTATGTTATTGTTACCTAATGTAGTACCACAAAAAAAATGGTTAGGAGTCAAGTGTCTAGAGCCAGAACTACCTGGATGTAAATCCTAGATTCTCCATTTATGAGTTTTTTAATCAAAGAATAACAATTTTAAAAATGTTATCTTTCTCTACCCAATTTTCTTAACCATCAGGAGAGAAATTGTGGCAATTTAAAAACAAAAGTGCAAATTCTTTGACACTCTTTCCATGGAGAAGTATATTCCATATATCTTTTACCTCACTCTGAACTGGGCTTTTGATTCACTTATAATCAATAGAATTCAGCAGACCCACTGCTTTGTGTCTTCCAAAGCTGTGTAAGAAAAAACTTCCATTTGTTTTTCTCTTTTGCTCTGGCAGAAGCCAGTCCATGAGTAAGAGGTTCAACTATTCTAGATGCACATAAAATTGACCTAGTCCACAGCCGTGGCTGAGTGCCCAGCATCATTTGCCTCTTGTGTATAAGAGTCTTTTTAGAAATTCAGTCATATTAGACTTCAGATGACAGTGGGTCAACTGGCTACAACTGCATCCAGGTGATCCCTTACCAAATTCAAACTCCACAAAATTGTGAACAGAATGAAATAATTGTTGTTTTACAACATTAAGTTTTGGAGAATTTTTTAATGCAGCAGCAGTAACAAAAGAGATATCATGAAAGTAATACCACTACTTATGATTGTTATGAAAATTAAATGACTTAATATTATATGACAGTGTAGCACTTCTCCCCAAAGCTGGATCAAAAGAAGGAAGACAAGTGGTTTGAAGAGAAAAAAAGAGAAGTTTGTTAACTAGCCAACAAATGAAGTTGACAGACTCCCATCTTATAGCACTGGCATATTGCCTCTGGGCAGAAATACAGAGATCTCAGAGAAAAAGTTTTCAGGTTCAGTCTATTGCTGTTCAACTACATTTGGTGGTTCTGATTCATCCCATCTTTTTCTCCTTCAGGAATCCTATTATTCCCATATTTGAATGCTTCATGGAGTCTTGTAGAATAGTGCCTATTCTGCTTTCTCTCTCCTCTTTTCTGCGTCTTTAACTACCTGGGCTAACTTGAAAACTTTATCCTTTAGCTCAGAGGTTCTTTCTTCCCCATGGCCTAACCTACTTTTCATACTTTCTAGTGCATCTTTACATTCTCTGATGGTCTCCTTCAGTTCCTTAAGCTCTGCCATACACTTTCTATATTCTACATATCTCTTGTCTGACTTTTGGTTCTGTATTTCCATTTTCTCATCCATTCCTTTTATTATCTTTATCATCCATATTTTAAATTCTCTTTCTGTGAAATTCATTAATTCTTTGTAGGTGGAGCCTTCTGCAATAGCTGCCTCTTAGGGGAGTTCCTCTGTTTTAGTTTTTCATGTCGTCTGATTTTTTCTGTTGGTTCCTCCTCATGTGTTCTTTCTTCTTGTTCATCTCCTTGTCCTCCTTTTTCCTTCTGAGTGCCTCCTTTGTTTCAAACAGAAGCCCTTCCTGTTTATGACAGTATGTTGCAATGTCATCAGGATACCAGGTGGCACTGTGAGGTTTTTTAGGAGACAGAGCATAGTCAACAACCTCTGTCATCCTTATTCCAAACTAGTTGCCTTTGGTGATCACCTGATTGTTTCCTCAGCATTCACACCCCACCTGGTTGGGATCTTAAAACTCACAAGTGTCCTTTATGGGTAGGTCTTACACCCCCCCTGACACCAGTTCCTGTGGGGTATAGGAGTCCCTCAGCTTATCCCAAGAGTGGAGTTCTGATCCCAGCAGGTGGATTTAAGACAGCCATGCTTTAGGCCCTTGCTAAGACCTTCTCATGATCTTCCCACAATGGCAGGCCCCTGACTGTCAAGACATTCTTAGTATGGCAGCCTCACCAGTCTCCAAACCTATGGCAAATCCACTCCAAATGGCATTCAAATATGATATACTCTTTGAGTCTGTCCACTCTTCCAAGCTTTCCATTCAATGCGCAGATACTCCCAACAACTGAAAGCTCTGGAAAGGCTTCCTCCCATCCTGGACCTCTGTGGGGGGCCAGCAGATCCCAGCATGTCACAATCACTTCCTAATTCATCATATTTTCACCAGTCCAGATTACTCACTATGTCCAGTTCACCACTTCCTTGCCATGCTTTCTGAGCTATGCATGACTCTGGGTAAGGTCCCCGTTCCAGACATGGCTGGGTTGTCTCTTTTTCCCCAGTCATTATAAGAGAGCTCAGCTTAATGATCCTTCTGGTCTGCCATCTTGCTGTGCCTTTTAGACCTAATTGAAGATCAACTCAGAAAAATAGACAAACCCTTGAAGAAATTGGTCTGGGTGAGTATTTCATGAGGAGAACCCCCCGGGCAATTGAAGCAGCTTCAAAAATACACTACTGGGACTTGATCAAACTAAAAAGCTTCTGCACAGCTAAGAACACAGTAAGCAGAGCAAGCAGACAGCCCTCAGAATGGGAGAAGATATTTGCAGGGTATAACTCTGACAAAGGTTTAATAACCAGAATCCACAGAGAACTCAAACGCATCAGCAAGAAAAAAACAAGGGATCCCATCGCAGGCTGGGCAAGGGATTTGAAGAGAAACTTCTCTGAAGAAGACAGGCGCAAGGCCTTCAGACATATGAAAAAATGCTCATCATCTTTAATCATCAGAGAAATGCAAATCAAAACTACTTTGAGATATCATCTAACTCCAATGAGACTAGCCTATATCACAAAATCTCAAGACCAGAGATGCTGGCGTGGATGCGGAGAAAAGGGAACACTTCTGCACTGCTGGTGGGAATGCAAATTAATACATTCCTTTTGGAAAGATATATGGAGAACACTCAGAGATCTAAAAATAGATCTGCCATTCAATCCTGTAATTCCTCTGCTGGGCATATACCCAGAAGACCAAAAATCACAACATAACAAAGATATTTGTACCAGAATGTTTATTGCAGCCCAATTCATAATAGCTAAGTCATGGAAAAAGCCCAAGTGCCCATCGATCCACGAATGGATTAATAAATTGTGGTATATGTATACCATGGAATACTATGCAGCCTTAAAGAAAGATGGAGACTTTACCTCTTTCATGTTTACATGGATGGAGCTGGAACATATTCTTCTTAGTAAAGTATCCCAAGAATGGAAGAAAAAATACCCAATGTACACAGCCCTACTATGAAACTAATTTGGGACTCTCACATGAAAGCTATAACCCAGCTACAACTTAACAATAGGGGGAAGTGGGAAAGGGAGGGGGTGGGTAGAGGGAGGGGAATCGGTGGGATCACACCTGTGGTGCATATTATAGGGGTATTTGAGAAACTTGGTAAATGTAGAATGTAAATGTTTTGGCACAGTAACCGAGATAACGCCGGAAAGGCTATGTTAACCACTGTGATAAAAATGTGTGAAATGGTTTATGAAGTGAGTGTATGATGCCCCATAATCATATCATTGTATACAGTTATGATTTAATAAAAAAAATTAAAAAAAAAAAAGAAAAATAGACAAATTTTTAGCAGACAGGAGGGATCTTCAGCTCTCCTAGGGATGAATATTGGTGCCCTGCCTTGATGCTCTCTCTAGAAATTGCCATATCTGTGGAGGAAGGACAAGGGCACTGCTCTGCCTTGATGCTGCCTCCAACAATTGCCACACTTGTGAAAGAAGGACAACCTTGCCTTGGTACTGCACCAGAGCAACTGGTGCATGTGGGGGGAAAAGTAATGCCCTGATAATATGGCAAAGTATGTAGAAAATTCCTAGCCCTTAGTCCAGACAGCAGAAGTAAAATAGGATCTGAAAGTTGACCTAAATAACCCACTCATTATCATGTCATTAACTGTCCATCAAAGTGCTTTGATGATGACTTTGAACCACAAGGAGAACCCAGTCTAGACAGTATAAAACAGGACTCAAGAGCATAGCCAGAGCCTCTTGCTCAGACAGTGAATGTATCTTGCTCTTATTCTATAAACCTACTTTGTTCTTCTTCAATAAACTGTTTTATACTTGCCTTGTTTTGGGTGTGTCTGATCATTTTTTGACCAAGAGCACTCCAAAAGCGGGGAACATAGTGCCAACCCAACAAAATTATTTGTAGTATTTCATTTGCTAAAGGAATCAGAGATACCAATTAAAACCCACAAGTCTATCTCTCAAATGCTAATTTAAAATACATTATGCAACAAAATGCCAACAAAATGAGAGTGGGATAGATTTTCATATACATTGCAAATTGAACATATCAATTGCCTAAATATAATTGCCAACTTAAAAGACTTTTTGAAATTTCCCATCTCCAAATAGACTTGAACTGATAAAAGTATGTGAAGTTATAATAGCTGTTAGATATCACCCAAATTTAACATTTCGTAGGTGAAACTCTTTTGAGTGGTGCTAACTGTGAGCATAAAATTGAGAGTAGATTTAGGGTAAGACACTGAGAATTTGGGTATCACTTTGAAAATAATGTATTATTTAACCGAAATGATTCTCTTGGATTCTTTCTCACCTTATCTGCATTTTACTCTAGGAATTTCAGCTCATTTTGCATGTATGAGTTAATAACAGAAAGAGTTAGCTTAGTGAGAACTCAAATTATTGAATTTGGGTTAGAGTTAGGGTTCACCAGAATAAAGTCAAAGATTAAATGAAATTGAAAACAAAAGAATCATTCAGAAAATTAATATAACACAAAGTAAAGTAGTTTTTTCAAAAAAAATAAAATAAAATGTATAATCCTTTGGCCAGATTGCCTAGAAACAGAAAAGTAAAATTTCTAACAACCTCAATCAGAAACAATAAAGAGGAAATAACAACAGATGCCCCAGAGATACAATATATCATCTCTGAGGACTACATGAAACTCTATGCCCAGAAATTTGACAATGTGGAGGAAATGGATCCATACCTGGAATCACACTCTCTCCCTGGACTTAACTAAGAAGAAATCAATTTCTTGAACACACTGATTTCATGAACTATGATGAAAGACATAATAAAAAATTTCCCAACAAAAGAAAAGTCCAGGTTCAGATGGCTTCATACCAGAATTCTATAACACCTTCAAAGAAGAGCATATACCCACACTGCAGAAATTATTCCAAAAAATTGAGAAGGAATCTTCCCCGACATGTTTTATGAAGCAAAAATCACCCAGATGCCAAAACCAGGAAAAGATCCGAATAAAAAGGAGAATTTCAGACCAATTTTACTAATGAATAAACATGCAAAAATTCTCACCAAAATCCAAGACAATAGATTACAGCTATACATTAAAAAAATAATTTGTCATGATCAAGTAGTTTTCATCCCAGGGATACAAGGCTGCTTTAACATATGCAAGTCCATAAACATAATTTACCTTATCAACAGAGGCAAAAATGAAGACCATATAATGGTCTTTATTGGCATCCTTGGCTTGGTGCCTGTAGCACAGTGGTTATAGTGCTGGCCACATGCACTGAGGCTGGTGGGTTCAAACCGGCCCAGGTCAGCTAAACAGTAATAAATGGCAACTAAAACAACAACAAAAATAAATTAGCCAGGTGTTGTGGTAGGAGCCAGTAGTCCCAGCTACTCAGGAGACTGAGGCAAGAGAATCGCTTAAGCCTAAGAGTTTGAGGTTGATGTGAGCTGTGATGCCACAGCATCCTACTGAGGGTGACATAGTGAGACTCTGTATTTAAAAAAAAAAAAAAATTGGCATCCTTTTCTAATAAGAACATTTAAGAGTATAGACATAGGTGGCACATTTCTGAATCTAATGGATGCCATCTACAACAAACACACAGTTAATATTATACTGAATGGAGTAAAACTGAAAGATTTTCCACTTAGAACTGAAACCATTGCCACTACTATTTAACATAGAGCTGGAAGTTCTAGCCAATACAATCAGGCAAGAGAAGGAAATAAAGTGCATCCAACTAGGGTCAGAGGAGGTCAAACTCTACCTCTTTGCCAATTGTATAATCTTGACTCAGCCACAAGACTCCTGGAAGTCATCAAAAAAATACCCCAATGTCTTAGGATATAAAATAAATGTCCACAAATGAGTAGCCTTTGTATACACCAATAATTGCCAAGATATTAAGCTAATCAAGAACACAATTCCCTTCACGGTTGCTCCAAAAAAAATGAAATACCTAAAAATGTACATACAAAAGAGATAAAGCACCTCTACAAAGAAAATGATGAAACCCTAAGAAAAGAAATAGCAGAAGATATTAATGAAAGGAATAATATACCATGCACATGGCTGAGAAGAATCAACATTGTGAAAATGTCTATACTTCCCAAAGCAATCTACAGATTCGATGCAATCCCCATTAAAATACCATCATCATACTTTCAAGATTTGGAAAAAATAATTCTTTCTTTGTATGGAACCAGAAGAAACCCCATATAGTCAAGGCTATCCTTAGTATTAAAAAGAATGTGGGGGTATCACCCTACCAGACTTTTGGCTAGACTACAAGGCCAGAGTGATCAAAACAGCACGGTATTGGCACACAAATAGATTCATTGACATTTGGAACCAAATAGAAAACTAAGAGATGAAGCTAATGTCTTACAGCCACATGATCTTTGATAAATCAAACAAGAATGTACACTGGGGGGCTCGGCACCTGTAGCTCAAGTGCCTAAGGTGCCAGCCACATACACCAGAGCTGGCGGGTTCGAATCCAGCCTGGGCCTGCCAAAAACAATGACAACTACAACCAAAATACAGCCAGGTTTTGTGGTGGGTGCCTGTAGTCCCAGCTACTTCAGAGGCTGAAGCAAAAGAATTGCTTAAGCCCAGGAGTTGGAGATTGCCATGAGCTGTATGCCACAGCATTCTACCCAGGGTGACAGCTTGAGGCTCTGTCTCAAAAAAAAAAAAAAGAAAGAAAGAAAAAAGAAAAGAAAAGAAAAAGAAAGAAAGAAAAGAATGTACATTGGGGAAAAGAATCCCTATTCAATAAATGGTGCTGGGAGAACTGGATAAACACATGTAAAAGACTGAAACTGGACCTGCACCTCTTACCACTTAACAAAAATTGATTCAAGGTGGATAAAGGATTTAAATCTAGGGTGGTGCCTGTGGCTCAGTCAGTAAGGCGCCGGCCCAATATACCGAGGGTGGCGGGTTCAAACCCAGCCCCGGCCAAACTGCAACCAAAAAATAGCCGGGCGTTGTGGCGGGCGCCTGTAGTCCCAGCTACTCCGGAGGCTGAGGCAAGAGAATCACTTAAGCCCAGGAGTTGGAGGTTGCTGTGAGCTGTGTGAGGCCACGGTACTCTACCAAGGGCCATAAAGTGAGACTCTGTCTCTACAAAAAAAAAAAAAAAAGATTTAAATCTAAAGCATTAAACAATAAAAATAATAAAAGAAAGTGTGGGGAAAACACTTGAAGATATCAGCCTGGGTAAAGATTTTATGAAGATTTCTGTGGCAATTGCAACAGCAACAAAAATAAACAAATGGTACTTAATTAAACTGAAAAGCTTCTGTACAGCTAAGGAAACAACACCAAAGCAAAGAGACAACCTTCAGAATGGGAAATGATATTTGCATATTAAGAGTCAGACAAAAACTTAACAACTAGGATCTATAAAGAACTGAAATTAATCAACAAAAATAGAAGAATTTTATATATAACTTGGCAAGAGAGACCAATAGAACCTTCTCTAAAGAAGACAGACAAATGACTAACAAACATATGAAAAAATTCTCATCATCCCTAATCATCAGGGAAATGGGATGATGATTTGCTGATGATCATCAGCAAATCAATATTACACTGAGATGTTACCTAACCCCAGTGAGAATGGCCCACATCACAGAGTCTCAAAGCTGCAGATGCTGGCGTGGATGTGGAGAGAAGTGAACACTTTTACACTGCTGGTGGGACTGCAAACTAATACAACTATTTTGGAAGGAAGTATAGAGAATCGTCAAAGAATTCAAAGTAGACCACCCATTTGATCCTTCAAGCCCATTATTAGGCATCTAACAGAAGAAAAAAAAAGTGCTTTTATCACAAAGACATTTGCACTGGACTGTTTATCACAACTCAATTTACTATCTCCAAAATGTGGAAATAGCCTATATGCCCACCAATCCAGGAATAGATTATCAAGCTGTGGTATATGTATACCATGGACTACTATTCAGCCATTAAAAAAAATTAGAGACTTTACATCTTTTGTATTAACCTGGATGGAAGTGGAACACATTCTTCTTAGTAAAGCATCACAAAAATGGAGAAGCAAGAATCCAACGTACTCAATTCTAATATGAAGCCAGTAGATCAGCTAATATAAGGGAAGGGGTGGGGGAATGAGGGATTGGGGAGAAGGGAGGAGGAAGGGGGCTGGGGGTCTATCCCCCATGGTGTATGTTACACTTCTTGGGTGCAGGCTACAATTATAAGAGGGACTTTATCTAACAAATGCAATCAGTGCAACCTAATTCTTTGTACCTTCAGTGAATCCCAAATAATAAAAAAGTATAATAAAAACTAAATAAATTAGGTCTAAAAGAAATGTCTCAGCATATCCATGCATTAAGTTCTGTGTAATATGAAAGACCGACCAGCAGATTTTACATTTAACTAAAACGTTTCAGTTATCTGATATAATATTGTCCGAAGTAACACTCAGTTGTAAAGTCTGAAAGAGAATCTTGATTTAGACCCCTATTAAAATAAATTATCCTGGGTATAAACTAATCTTACTTTGAAGTTTTAAAAAAAACTTCATGTATACAACATGTTTGCTACTGCTGTGAAGAAGTATTAGCTATAGTCTTCGGCAATGCTGAGTCTGGGAAGTACTTCGTGAAGTAAAAACTTGCATATTGTGCCATGTGCATGAAAGTTCATTAGACTGACAAAAGAATCACGTTCTAATTCCAGTTCCATAACATTTGCAGAATTCTCAACAAATATTTTATCTCCCTGAGCTTCACTTTCTTCGTATGCTAAATTCAGATAATTAAGTCTCTCCCATCTGCTGCAACATGTGCATATGAGGAGTGAGTGGGGATATTACACACAAAACATTTAAGTGTAATGTAAGAGTGCATTGTTGGTAATTGTAGTAATAATAGAGGCAGAGTTAATGGCAAGAAAGAGGAATAAACATAAGGACTGATGCTTTTTAGAAAACATGGATTTAGAAAAAACCCTCACAGATACTCTTTTCTAATTCAAAAGCAAAATTAATTAAGCATGCACAGCAAAACAAAACTCATACTGCCTCCAGGAATGTGAGAATTAATAGGAAATGATTATTATCTTTAAAGACTTTTCACTCTAGAAGAAAATGTGTATGTATATATGTAAATATATATGTCTGTGTGTATAAAATATACACACAGGGGGTGCCAAAATGTATACACATTTGAAGAAAGGAAAAAACTATATTAAAATCTGCATTAAAATTGTAATACTCAATATATACTGCTAACAAAAGTTGAATACAAGTCACATTTGATTTCTGCAATTACAAAAGTTGTTCAAAGTGGTTACCATCAGCATATAGACATTATGAGAACTTTAATATTGAGCATGAATTTCCAACCTTAAATTTCATTATTTAATAACATTTTTAAATTAGGCAGATCATACTATTCAATTTTTCTAAGATGGCTAAAATTACATCAGAATTTTACATAAGGAAAAAACTTCTATCTCAATGGACAGAACATCATTACTTTAGGAGAAAGGACAATCTTTGCCATATTTTCAGTTTAGCAACTTGACATTATCAATCATTCATTTTATTTGTCATCATTTACCATAGAATTTTTCAGACTATACATAAGAAAACAAAGCTCATAAATTGAAGTTTGGGAAACCAAAAGAGAATTAAAATACAGTGAGGTAATATCATTTATTTCATAATGATAGCTTAGGTATATTTTAATAGAATCTTCATAAAGGGGATTGCTCACAAAGTGAATCCTGAAATATGCTAGACAATATAGCATAGATTAAAGGCAGAAAAATGAAATATAGGTTGTATAGCATACTCATTAAGAGTATGGATTTTGGGTTAAAGATTAGGTTTTTAAATATAAACTCTGCTCTGTGATTGTGGGCATCATTCAACCTCTTAAACATATTTCTTGAAATGTATAAAATGAAGTTTAAAAACATGAGGTTATCATGATGACTACATAAGATAGATAGTTCATGCAAAAATCTTAATATGATAGTACATGCTACGTGCTAAATAAATACTATTAATAGTTCTCCTCTCTCCTCTCCTTTCCTCTCCCTGCCCACTAGCTTTTCCTTCTTCTTCTGAACTGTCTTCATTAGTATCCTTTCTTGTTATTACTGTTACTGTTATATGTAGCTGGAGTGAAGGACACAGCAAGCTATGTGAAAGGTGGAATGGGAGACACGTTGTGTTCCAGAATAGAGGGTATATATTATGTCACATGAAGGGTCTAGACCTATGGTCGAGCCAACCTACATTTTTTTTTTTAGAAAAATCTTTTTGATATTACTGTAGCGAACAGATTGGTTGAGGCAAAAATGACAACAGAAATACTTATTTGGAGCCTGTTCTAATGTCTAGATGACACAGCAAGATGGCATATATGGCAAAAATGACCAGAGAAGGAAGATAATGACAAGCATTACAGGATTACTTAGGAAATAATTATTTAGGATTTAAGATGCATACCAGGTTCTGATTCCATCAGTCCATAAACCTTGATACATTTATTTTACATGTTCTGAATAAACTATGAGTCTCATTAAGAATGCATTATTTTTTTTATTTTTTATTTTTATTTTTTTTATTGTTGGGGATTCATTGAGGGTACAATAAGCCAGGTTACACTGATTGCAATTGTTAGGTAAAGTCCCTCTTGCAATCATGTCTTGCCCCCATAAAGTGTGACACACATGTTTGTTCTCTGATATTCACCAAGAAAAAGGTGGGGGGGGGGTGAGAAAGAAAGGAAAAAAAAAACCAGCAAAAACTTGAAGTGAGTGAAACATTCTGTGAGGTGGAATATATTAGATTCAAAATGTCTACAATTCCTCTACCAGAGAAAATGAAATGCCATTTTACTGGTAAAATGGTAAAATAATGTAGTACTTACATTCTATTCTTAAGATTTAAAGGCTAGACTATCTACCTAGTTAACAGTTGTTATGTGAGGTTCATTGATCTAATCGGATGGTTTTGTAATAGGCCAACCTCTGTGAAAAATAAATCCAGGTACTACTGAAAGTAAAATGCTAGGAACACTCAGTGATAGGGAGAAATATGCTGAAAAGAAGATTTAGAAGAGAAAATAATGATGAAATTTGAAGTTGAAGTGGAAAATAACTTTTAGCTCTGCAAATTGCAGTGTTAACTATAAAAATTAAAAGGTTTTCACATTATATTTGACTTATGTAATTCTTCATGTTTTTCAGTTGAAGCAAAGAGTTAGAGCTTTAGTAGTAGAATAAAAAGGCTGAGATAAAGATTTGTTGACTATTTGTTGGACATCCATGTAGTATTGCCGTGAAGCCAGTCAGTGATAATTTTGATATTTTAACAGGTAATATCAATAAGATGTCGACCCATGTTCCTTTAAAACTATCAGAGGAGAATAAGCTTGCAATGGTAACATAATCCCCAGTTCCTGGAAGTATTCCAAAATTCACTTCATGCTTAAAGATTTCCAAACTTTCTTAACATTTTGGTTTAGAGACACATGTTTCACAATTACATCATAGAAAGGACAGATTCTCCATCCCAGGAAAGAGAATAATTTTTTGTTATTATTAGCCCAATAGTCACTTTTGGACTCCATTGGACAAGGAAGGGTTCTAATTCTCCTGTTCTGATTGATACTCAAAAAAAAAAAAAAAAAAAAAGTCTCCAGTGACAAAATATTTTTTATGACATTGTAACCAAATAAGTGTTTTAATAAACAGGAAACCAATACTCTGGGACCAAGGTACAGTATATTTAGAAATGAAAATTGAGGACATTATTATGACCAAATAATGGCAAAGCTCTTAAATCTTCATTTAAATAGGAAAACTAACTGAGTAATGATCTAATAAAATGAGTCTGGTTTCAAGCCATTTCCCCAATTTTTAAACCAGGTTGTTTTGTTGTCGAATTGCAATGCTCTTTATATATCCCAGATATTAACCTTCTATTCACATATGTGATTTTCAAATATACTCTACCATTGGTCATACATATTTAATCAACATGAGGTCAAAGTCCCGATCTGTTCTTTTTAATCACTGTATTTGTCCCAAGTCACTGATTATTATACCATTTATTCATAAGTTTCTAATTATATGATATAAAATTTAGGTTAAAAATAAAACTGGAAGTAAAAATGTTAAATATTAACTGATTATCTCTTAGTGATGAGAATAACTTTTATTTGAAGCTTTGTCTGGATTTCCAAATTGTGACACTTGAAAGGTAGATTTTTTTACACCAGAAAGAGATATTAATTCTGCCTCCAAGGAATTTAAAGAAGAAATTTCATTACATAAAGAAATTAAATAGGATTTGAGATTTCAGTGAGATCTCACATAGATATTCTCTCTCTGAATTTGTGAGATCTTCTTAATAACCCTGATAATTTAAGTGCCAGATACAATGTTGTGTTTTGCATGGATTGATATCTGTCTTCACCACAGCCTTTAATGGAAGGTGCTATTATTATATCACTATTTTATGAATGTAGAAACTGAAATTTAGCAAAGTTAAGAAAACACACACATACGCACCAGTAGTTACGGGAGTGCAGACAGAGCCCACCTCCTACTACACAACATTTTACTGTCTTAGTAGAAGGAAATGTGCTCGGCAAGTTATCATTAGTGATCATCACTGTTCTTTTTTTTTTTTTCCTAAAATATTTATTTTTAATGTGAATATTTCAATTTCCTCAGGTTTGCATTTATATTTATATTAAATGTTGGTTAACCCTACGTCAAAATCCAAAAATCTTCAAGGCAGGTATAACGTATCTCTTCTATGAAATAGTCTCTTTTATGACTAATATTCCGCTTCTGCAATTTTTTTCTTCATTTCCAAAAGCAATGTACACAGCTATGATTTAATATTAATAAAAAAATAAAAATAAAGAAGCAAATGAGTTAAATATTCAGGTCAAAGTATAAGGTACATATTAATCATCACTGTTCTTAATTCAATCAGAGCAGTTCTGAGCCAACATTCCAATTAATTATTCCTCATCATGAAACAATCAGGTGAAGTAGAATGCTCCATTAAGACTTGTTCCATCAAAGAATGTGCATAAATTAAAATTAAGCAAAATACCAGTGGCTAGTAACTGCACGTGTATAGATAAAAGAAGCTTTTTTTTTGTTTTGAGACAGAATCTCACTTTGTCACCTTTGATAGAGTGCCGTGGTGTCATAGCTTTCAGCAATCTCAAACTCTCGGGCTCAAGAGAGCCGCCTGCCTCAGGCTCCCAAATAGCTGGGACTACAGGTCCCCACCACAACACCTGGCTATTTTTAGAGACAGGGTCTGGCTCTTGCTCAGGCTGATCTCAAACTCCTGAGCTCAGGCAATCCACCCTCCTCGGCCTCCCAGAGTGCTGGGATTACAGGTGTGAGCCACTGCGTCCAGCCATCTAAAAGAAATATCTTGAATGATTTTGATTTCCTTCAACATATAAACAAAATGATTTACCTCTAACTGTAAAAATTTTGGTGACTTAATATTTGGAAATAAATATTAAATATAAATAAAAACAAATGATTCAAATATTCAACATAAAAAATAAATCTAAATCATTATGACTTTAAGTTATAGCTTCCTATGAACTACAGAAGAAAAGGTAATATAGATGTATATATTGTTATCATTGTCCAAACAACAATTCATACCAAATATTTCTGAAAGCATTTTTCCCAGGACATCAGTTCTAATATGTGTTGATCAGGCATATTTTACATATGGGTCATTAGCAACATAATGAACATTGGGCCTAACTTCAGATTTGCAGAATCCTGATGGACAGTACTTACGTTTCCTTTCAGGAAAGATGGAAGTGTTTCTAATTAAATAATAGACACCAACAATATTTACACACTGACCCTGAGTCCTAAAATCTAGAAAGATTCAGAGGATGTCACAATACAGAGAGTTTAAAAACTTGGAATAATGTTTAATAGTATCTTGAAAATGTTTTAAAATTTCACCTTCCAAGACTTAACCCTAATAAGAATTTCTTAATAAGATTTAAGAATCTCCTTCAATTATCAAATATTTTTATTATGCTTTTTACGAGTATGGATTATGGTCAGTTAATAATTCCATTTTGTAACAGTTTTGTATAAGGAAATATTTCAGGATAATTAAAGAAAAAGTGCCATATTTTCAAAGTAAGATATACAGATGACATTTTATACTAGGCTGCAAAAATTTTTAAATTAAGAATTATGCAATCTTAAAAAAAGATGAAGACTTTGCCTCTTTTATGTTTACATGGATGGAGTTGGAACATAGTAAAGTATCTCAAGAATGGAAGAAAAAGTATCCAATGTACTAATCACTATTATGAAACCAATATATAATCACCCACACTTTCATATGAAAGATAAAACACAACTACAGTCCAGGATGAAGGAGGGAAGAAGACGGGGAGGGGAGGGGAGAGGTTAGGTGGAGGGAGGATAATCAGTAGGATCCCACCTATGGTGTATATTGCAAGGGTACCTGTCAAATCTATTAAGAGTAGAGTATAAATGCCCTAACACAATAATTAAGTAAGTGAGGGAAGGCTATGTTAACCAGTTTGACGTAAGCATTCCAAATTGTATATAAAATCAGCACATTTTACCGCATAAGTGCAAAGAGCAGCCCTCTAAAAGACCCAGGTTTGTCTCAGCCTGTTTCGGTCTTAGTCCCCCACATGGTTAATTTCAAAAAGAGGTTTCAGAATAGAACAGGGAAGTTCTCCGAGTTCCCCTAATCCCCTAGCAATGGCTAAACAATGGTGGAAAACTTACCTAAGCAAAGGTTCCCAGGCTACTGAGTCTCCTAAGTTTGTCCCCATGCCAACGCCACATAGTACACTACACATTCACCATGCTGTAACCCCCTGACTGTAACCCTGCCCCAGCTAACTAGCCCCCTGACTGTAACACCGCCCCAGCTAACTGTCACGTTCTGCTTTTGTTTTTGCTTGCTTGCATGGCAACAAAAATGGTATAAAAGTCAACCTGCTCTTCACTTTGGGGCTGTTTGCCCTTTGGGGCAGCAACCTGCCTGCACAGGTGTAATAAACCACCATGGTCTCCAGGACAGGTGTAATAAATCACCATCTGATTTATACCTGAAGTAGGGTCCAAGTCTTTCTTACAGGTGGCACATGAGTACAAGAGGAAGAAAAAAGAAATAATTAGTTAAAAACTTAAGAGAGAAAATCATTTTGTTTCTGCACAAGTGTACATAGCAACTTTTTAATAATAAATCTGATCTGCAAATGCATATTGATAAGCATTATACTGATACTTCACAGGTGCACCAAATAGCAGGGAAGAGATACCATGCATGCCCTCCAGGAAAAAATACCAGTGTGACTTCTGTAAAAGGTATTGATGAAGCTAAATATTATAGCACCATTTCCTTCCTGTTGTAGTAATATTTCTATTTCAAATAGCATTAATGTTTGAATATGTTAGCCACCTAAATCTTCAAGTAAAAACTACGTCAATTTTGAGAATTAAGTTCTTAAAATGTCCATAGCTGGAAACTTTGTACTAAAGAAAAGGAAACACTGTAGGAAATATAAAACTAAGCATTTGAAAGGATCCTGTAAGTCTGTGAAAACCTATGTAAAACACTGCTGTCTGATTAAAAATAAAATAATAAAAACACCACCAAAGACAAATATCCAAGTGTTAGCTAATGCTAAGGAGTTAGAGGTCATCCTCAAAGTTTTTTCCTAATGTCATTGTAGAAACGGCATTTACTAATGAACTAAATAAGTATTACACCAGAATTAATTCTATATGAAATTATTCAATGAATTGCAATTTACTTAGCAGTGTGTCTCAAGGTTACACTTTAAAAAATCAATGATATACACACAAACAAATTGCTCACACATGACTTTTCATACAGATGTAAAGAAAAGACATCACTCTCGTTTGTTCAACAAAATCATCGGCACCAGCAACAACCACAGTAAAGCTGGACAATGAGCAAATTTAAAACTTTTCTGGAACCTATCAAGGGCCTGAGATTGTAGTCTGACCAACTAACCTCGACTTTATGAAAACGAAGGCCCATCCGAGGAAAGTAAAGCAGTTGATTACCTGGGGCAGTCGCCATTGGACAACAGTAAAAGGAATTCAGGTAAAATTTTCAGCAAATTTCTTTTGGCGGTGCTATGGTCTGATGTCTGTCCCTTTTCAAAATCATATTGAACTTTGATTGCCTTTGTGGCAGGGTGGGAAGGCAGGCGTTTTGGAAGATAATTTGGCTGTGAGAGCTCTACCTTCTCCTGCAGGATTAACTCCATTACAAAGGCCCTCCTTAGCCTCCTTGGATCTTTTTCCCTTTCCCCTTGCATCGTGTTGAAGATACAGCAATAACCCTCTCCCCAGACCCCCTGTCTTCATCTTGCACTTCCTAGACTTTAAGGCTGTGAGAAAACAAATCTGGATATTTTTGTTTCTTTGTTTTAATAAATTACTCAGTCTGCAGTATTGTGTGATTGCAACACAAAACAGATAAGTGGAATATAAACTAGTGACAGAATATAGGAAAGGATGGTGCAAACATGGGGAATGAGAACCTATTTATGGCTTGTGCTCCAGGAATGTCCCCAGGTGCACAAGAAAAACATCACTCATAGTTTGAACAGAATGTTTTGTGGTATAAGTCAAGAGGAGGTGAACAGTAGCTACTGAAGACAAAGAAGGCCCAAAACTTCTCAGAGAAACTTCTCCACTCTCTTCTCCTATAGAAAGGAAGCTGACACTAATTGGAGTGGGAATGCAGGAGGTGGGAATGCACAGCTCTCCCAAGGACTTGTGGAAACTCACTGCAGCTGTGGAAGGAAAATGGCAAATAAACAAACAGCTCCACTCTTGGCAGAGTTGCAGGAATTCACACTGGGTTCAGGCACACAGTGGGGCTGTGACAGGAGTATTCAGAGAGCCCCTCTGTCTTATCCCCAGGGCAAAGTGTATGCCTGAGACTCAGGCTGACTCAGAAGAGATAAAGCCCCAACCAAGCTCCAGCCCTCTCTACTACCAGGTCCTGAGAAACAGGTGCAGCTCTTGGGAGAGGGGTTAGAACACAGAGGAAGACCATCTCTGAAGAATAGCACAGAGAAAAGAATGGAGCAGACACTAAGGGTAAACAAACAAACACATTCAAAACATCTCCCAAGACCATCTGAAACACTGGAGACCTCTAAGGAAAGTCACAGTCTGTGCGGCCCTGGCCTGTTCAGTCCCAACTCAACTCTGACCTGTTGGACTCAACTCCTTCCCCCACCTCCACCTGGAAGCCTCAGCTGCAGAGCTAAGATTTTCTCTAAGTTAAGGTTCTTCTAGTAATCAGAAAGTATACAGAGGTAAAGTCCTTTAAACTTAACTTTTTAGCATGAGAAATTGATAGTTGAAGTGCATGAAAATTGCTGTTTGGGCAATAAACAAAGCAGGTAATATATTTTTTCACAGGAAATACTTAATTTTGATGGGAAATTACACTGATTAAGAAGCAGGGATTACTATTTTAAAATTGCCATGAAAATTTATGACAATTTTCTCCTATTAATATATGTTATCTCTTCAATAATCTTCAAATGATTATTACATTAAATGGTTACTGTCAGTGTGTTGGCCACTTTGAAAATATACATAAATACATAAAATTGTAAAGAAATTCCAATGACACAGGGAGTTTTGTATATAAAAATCAGGTTCACTTATTGTAATATGGTACTTCTAACAAAAATTATATTATGAGCTGGCTTGACTGATGTTTCAGATACATAAAGAATCTTCTCAGTGTGTGCTTAAATAGATTAATTTTCTGTGTATTTTTATATGCATATATACTATTTCCAAGGCCAGAAGGAGTGTATATAGCAATCTGTTAGTAGCCTGAGAAATTAAGTAAAATATCATGAAAACGGGTAAAGCAGAAAAAAATTCTTATTTGTGAATACATTAATCAGTGTGGACTGATTATCAGAATCTAGTTCAACCTCTTTGATGTCATCATAAAATTAATGTTTAGTTAAGTCTTCCCTTGTGACCTATTTCTTCCCTTAAAGAACTCACAGATCAGTGGGTTATGTATAAACACACACATAATCATCATCATAATCTTACTATCATATGGTAAAAGTACTGAGGTTATTTTGGAAGTATAAAAATCAAAGCAATCTCGCCTTGGGTTGAAGATAAAATGTAGAAGGAGGATTTGTTGTCTGAGAAGACTTCTGCTTACCTAGTGTGAGTTAAATTCTGCCCAGTATGTACTCAGGACATAAAAGGAAAACAACATATATACATATAGTTAATTATTGATTTCTAAAGTTGATCCAATAAAAAGGGAAAGGAAATATATACTCTCACATCATTTTTCTACATGTTTCATAAGAACAGAAAAAAAAACAACGATGCCCTTGCTCCCCACTGTCACTCACAAATGTAAATTCCAGACTGGGAGGAGTCCTGAACTCCCCTTTTGCATGAAAAATAATTAAAACGGAATAAAATCTATGAAATAGCCTTAGTAAGGGTAAGTATGGCTTGTGAAACATTTTATTCAGTTAAATGTGTACATCTGTGTGTGCATGCTATGTCCAAATGTAAATGTGCATCTCACTAGATTTTCAGTTTTTTGAATGTTTGAAATCCTAGTCCTGGCCTACCTTTTCTGGGTAGCATTGTTCCCTAGGTGTATACTTTTTTTTAGCTATCTCCCAAGTGGAAGAGTTGCTAAAAGGCAAATATCTGGCATTTCTGTATCTGTAGCCTGCACATCGTCATGATGCAATCGCAGAATGAGTCAAACTGAGGTGGGCAGGCATGGAGGGTGAGTACCCTGCCTCATCCAGGAGGCAGTGTTTTGTATTCTCTGGTTAGGGAACGTCTTAGAAATTTCTCTCTACATAGGATCATATTAATACATCATAGATACTTTCTCTCTCCCCACCAAATGAAATGTCATCTACTATCTCCATCCAAGAAAACAAAAACACAATGATAAATCAATTCATTATCCCCTGAGAGAAAACAAACAAAATAACATTAATCATTATGGTTTATTGACCAAAGCACATAGTTATTCTTTTTCTCACCAGAACCGTGCAATAATGTGTTGCTGTCCACTGACCATGTCAGAGACATGGAGGCAGACACTGCAGGCAAAATTAATGATTTATTAAGGGATGGCTGGTGTTTGCTCAGGTACAGCGGCAATCAGCTGTCTTTACTCACTTTCTTATATACCCAAACTCATCAGATAAAAATAATCCAAGAGCAAGGAAGACAAAAGGTAAAGATTCCTTATCAGAGTTAATACAGCAAAGTACATACACACCTTTCTAAACCAAAAATATCTTGTTTAGAGACAAACAACAATGGAGATGAACCACCAAGGGCTGGGTTGTCTGTTCTGTTTGCCCACTTCCCTGTATGACTACCTGAAAGTTATAGTGTAAATAGAGGTAGGGGATTAAGTGCAATGGTCCATTGCCCCAGGCAGATGAGCGAGAGCCCTCCGGCATATTCTTTCTGTCTGTTGATACTACAATCTTTTAAAGTTAGGTTTTATTAAAGTACCTATTACTACCAATGCCTGTTAATAAATAAAGGTATTCACAATGTCATACGAATAATATTTTGACCAGTATTAGTGGATACATTACGGAAGAGCACAGAAGTCTGGTCTTCTTGATGTTTCTACTTAATTAGTAAAACAATTAGTTTGCTTTAATGTTGAAACACTTTAATTTTCAAAAAGATGTCAGATACACATAATAGCTTGCTTTGATTTGAAGTTCTATTAGCGTTTCCCTATTTTTATGTATGTTACTAAAACTTGCCCAACTTTGGTAATTCCACCTCTTGATTTAGAATTTATATTTGGGATAATCATGCTACCAGGCCATGTCCCCATTAGAATAGACCTGAAAATTAAGCATGTTCCTATAGCTGAAAATTGAGATCAAAGAGACTTAATCTTCATTCTAACATTATTTTTTCCTAATTATCAATTGACTATTTGTAATGATATACTCCATGTAAATGGTATAGTAAATAAAAACAAGCTTAAGCAAAAATATCGGCAAATCCTCAAATTCTAAATATTTTAACTTGTTTCTCATAAGCTAACTTTCATTTTTTTCTTGTACAATTTATTATTTTACTTTACAAAGTTTGCAATCACATGAACTATTATTTAAGGGTTCTGAGAGTTTTAATTCTGAGAGTTTTAATCTACTAAATCAGCTATGTTAGAACTATGTTATAGTTAATAAACTATGTTAGAACCTAAGACTCATTTATTTGCTAGTATTTATCTAGTTCTCCATTAAGTTATAATTAGCTATTTTGGTTCTCAGCTCTATTATACTGAAATCACTTCAATTTACACTATTGCAATGGTTCTTACATTTTAGGTTTTAAAAATCACACTAACATCAGAGATTCCTTAAGCACAGAGAGTCTAGCTTTTGAAAGTCTGATATCAAAGTCATAAATATGCATTTTGAAAATGTTCTAAAGTTTTTTGAAATAGGAGGCCTTGGTTTCCTCTTCAAGAAACATTACTTAATCTCTCACCTCCATACAACACAGTGGAGACCACTTCAGCCAGGAGAGGAGCTAATGCAAAGTTTGGGTCCCGAGTGTTCTGAGGACCCAACATTCCCCCCACTCTTTACTAAGTCCTATTTGTGTCACTTGCCTGAAAATAGATTGAGATAAAATGAATATTTCTCTATTTTATTTTTATTATTATTATTTTGCTTTGTCACCTTCTATCCTCATGACTGCTTTTTTGCTTAACATTTACTGAAACTGGATATAGAATGGGGAGAGGAAATACCTCTCTTGCTGGCCTGTCTGGAACATCTTCCAAATCCCTTTAATTATAATGCTTTTGCAGTTGATAAAAAGATTCCTCGGACCCTTCTTTTGTAGCAATGTAAGTCAATTTCATACATAATGAATACTATTTTTATACTTTGGTTTCTGTAAGTAAACACTTGCTCTATCTACCTGACTGAAGCTGAAAGCAGATACTTTTTAAATGGATGAAATAGCTTTTTGACAATTAATAGTTTCTACATAACTTTAAAGCAATTATGTATACCCATACACTTCCTCACACATATATAAAACTATAGTCATGTGTGCTATATTTACCTAATGTCCAAATATACAGGACACTCTTCTAACTACATTGACATCACTGGACATGAAAGTTAAACAGGAAGAAAGATATGCTTAAAAGGCACCAAGATTTATGTCTGGAATCACTGTCTTTTCCACGTCTTTCATGTAAGCCAATTCCTTTATTTCTGATCCTCAGTTTCTTCAAACTAAAATTTGGTATAGCTGGAAATGATAAACTGTTGTTAATAAAATACTGTATTTATTCTTACTTGCTAACAATAATAATATAATGAATAAATTAAGATCCGTATGAAAATAAATCTCGATATTGTTCCATGCCATGTGCTAAGGGAGGAGAGAAGAGAAATAAAAGATAAAAAATCCCCAATGCTCTGTCTGATCTCCTGTGTAATGAAAGTTAGATCCACGATAGATGGCCACTTGTTTGCGAGAGTACATGTGCCATTTATTAAGCACGAGTTATGCAAAGAGATGAGCCGAGAAGACAATGGATGCCTAGATTTTCTTTATAAGAACAGAATTGAGTTCCCAAAGGCATATCTTTCTTTATTTTTTGTTGTTTATTTTTATGTTTTTCTTTATTAAATCATAACTGTGTACCTTAATGCATTTCTTGGGTACAATGTGCTGATTTTATATACAACTTGGAATGCTTCCTGTCATACTTTAAAGATCTGGAAAAAAGTTGTACTTTGTTTTATATGGAAACAGAAAAAAACCTTGAATAGCCAAAGGCATATCTTGAGGAGAGAAGTGAGAGAGGAAAAGGTGAAAAGGAGACAAAGAGTGCAAGGCACTAAAAAACACTTTAAAAAGTGAGAGAAATTCACAGTTAAAGGAACAGAAATGGCCAATGGCTTTGAAAAACAAAAATAGCTAGTATTCAATTTTAAGTTTCTGCTTTGTAATGTTATTTTATTGCAATTCCCTTGGAAGTTTCGATAAATCCATCATTAGTCTGTTAGGTGGTGCTGTAACAACATGTGACAGTGGGTCACTCTTTAAAAACAATTCTGGAGTCTGGAAGTCCAAGATAAAGGTCCTGCCATCTGGTCCTGTGAAAGGTCTTCTTTCTGTGTCCTCACATGGCAGATGGAAAACGACAAGCTTGCCAAATACAGTGCAAATCTCCTTTTACATGGGCCTTCATTCCACTTGTTAGGGAGGAGGGTTTATGGCATAATCACCTTTCAAAGGCCCCACTTGTCAATACTAACACATGGGCAAAACCTGAATTTTGAAGGGGACGGACTGAAATGGTAACAAGCTTGTGTTTCTTCTTGGTAAGTATTGCAGAACCAAATAACTGACAATAAAACAGGAGTTGTACTACAATAGATCATTTAGCCAGTATTAGTAATTTAAGAGATCAGTAACTAAGCTAAATATACACTTTTTGAGAATTTTGAGAGATACTTGGAAAGAACAACTCTGGATTTCCATACTTCGCATGACATATGAATTTAAATAATTTTCACTTACATAAAATTCAATCCATAAACTCTGAGGAACCGAGGATTTCTAGGCAACTATTGGCTATGTGGATTTTTTAACACCTACTCCTATTTCACAGGGAACATGCCTGCTACTAGGCTCAAATAATAAATTGTGTGTGAGAACATATATTGTGCTCTGTGAGAACATACAGAGTATTTATAAAATCTCCAAATAGCATAAAGGCCTATGTTTATGGTGAATGCACACGAGACTGGCAAACATGTTTTAGCACAAAGCATACTCTAATAAATTAAATAATTTTAACTTTTCATTGTATTATTTTGATATGTTAACAAGTTCTATATTATATCCGGAAAAAAATGACATAGGTAACAGGAGTAAATATATATGAACAAGAGTCAGCATGAGTTCAGGAGAGCACCTACAATGATTATTGCTGAGTTTATTGTTTCTTATCTTTAGAGCACAGAATAACCTGTTAATAAAACCTCTAAAGTCACATTAACAGCAAAGGTAAAAGAAATTAATTTTCGGTGATTTAAAACAAGGCATTAGTCTGGTATGGCTGCCGCTATTGATGGAATAGATGTCAGGGTGAACAGACAGGTCACGGCCCCTGCCTTGAAGTACAGCTCACTTGATAGCTCAGTCATCCTTAGAAATTGATCTCAGGAATTTCAAAATGGACCAGAGATAACTCCTAGCATATTGCTTTGTGAGTGCCAACTTTTAGATGGGTTATCTATTGACAATAAAAATTGTCTTCTAATATAATATCTAAACTTTTAGAAGATAATGTTAAATATCATAAAAAATTTAAGTCAAAAGGGAGAAATGTTTAAACAAATATTTTGAGCCTTGTCTGCTGTAATTTGAGAAGAAAAGTAGAAATGAGGTGTATATAAACACTTAAAAACAGGATTAAATAAGATGAAGCTTACATATTTATTAGAGTTAAAATAGCAACTTTTAAAATTAAATATTTAAATTACTCTAGGACTACTATAAATTTTTTCAGAAAAACTTAGTTGAAAATTAAAATTATAAAACTATTCAGTAAAGAGTAAATTTTAATTTAGTATATATTTATACATTTGAGCATTTATGTTACCAGTTTGTATGCTATGAATCGCATAGCAATTTTAACAATTTATTATTTCACATTGTGATAAATTAGCTCTATTATCCATACATATGGATGGGTGAGTATAGATAGTTGATAGATAAATCAATTCACATATAGATGTATAGATACCACACTCGTAAGTGGAAGATGGCATCTCTTACCACCCCTTCTTGTCAATTCAGACTAAAAGCAATGATAAATGTGAGCTAGACATAACATTGTCAAGAAAGACAAAAATTTAAAAGCTTATTCTCATTTTAAACTGTTTCATAAAAATTTTTATCTACCATTTAAAGCATGTTTTAAATGTTTAATAATGATTTGAAGGACAAGTTACACTTCACTAAAGAAATATCCCATGAAGGCTACGTTGAACAGTTTGATGAGAATATTTCAGATTGTATATGAAACCAGTACAATTGTACCCCTTGATTGCACTAAGGTACACAGCTATGATTTAACAATAATAAAAAAAAAAGAAATATCCCTCAAATAAAAAAAAAATGAGGTTAAAAATCTATCTCTTCTAATGATCTTTCCATTAAAAAGTCTTCAACTTTTAAGATTAAGGGACATGGAGAAAAGAATCACAGTGATTCCAGAAACACAGCAGCAGGGAAGGGAAACCAGGGAACAGCTCCTCCTGGTCAAGGTCCATCTCCCATTAAGATGCCTCCGACCCTGCTCTGCTGACACTCTCCGGGCTCCCACTGCACTCTGTAAATCCATAAAAGGCAGGGAAAGCAATGGTTTACAATGTGACCTTTGGCACCAGAAAAATTGGCTTTAAAATTTGACTCCAGCCCAGTGAATTAAGCAACCTACTGTGTGCTCCAGATAGTATCTCACATTAATGATAGTGACTTAGTGACTTATCTTTTGGCATCTGTATATGCAGACCTAAATTTGAGATTAAGAATTATCCATGTTTTACTCATATTTATCTCTTTTGCACTTAGCACAATGTATCACCTACTTTATTTTTTTATTTTTTTATTATTAAATCATAGCTGTGTACATTAATGCGATCATGGGGCACCATACTCTGGTTTTATAGACCGTTTGACACATTTTCATCACACTAGTTAACATAACCTTCCTGGCATTTTCTTAGTTATTGCATTAAGACATTTATATTCTACAATTTACTAAGTTTCACATGTACCCTTGTAAGATGCACCACAGGTGTAATCCCACCAATCACCCTCCCTCCGCCCATCCTCCCCACTCACTCCCCTCCCTCTCCCCATTCCCCATATTCTTAGGTTATAACTGGGTTATAGCTTTCATGTGAGAGCCATAAATTAGTTTCATAGTAGGGCCGAGTACATTGGATACTTTTTCTTCCATTCTTGAGATAATATACTAAGAAGAATATGTTCCAACTCCATCCATGTAAACATGAAAGAGGTAAAGTCTCCATCTTTCTTTAAGGCTGCATAATATTCCACGGTGTACATATACCACAATTTATTAATCCATTCATGGATCGATGGGCACTTGGGCTTTTTCCATGACTTAGCAATTATGAATTGGGCTGCAATTAACATTCTGGTACAACTATCTTTGTTATACTCTAATTTTTGGTCTTCTGGGTATATACCTAGTAGAGGAGTTATAGGATTGAATGGTGGATCTATTTTTAGATCTCTAAGTGTTCTCCAAACATCTTTCCAAAAGGAATGTAGTAATTTGCATTCAAATTACCAGCAGTGTAGAAGTGTGCCCTTTTCTCCACACTCACGCTAACATCTCTGGTCTTGGGATTTTGTGATTTGGGCTAATCTTACTGGAGTTAGATGGTATAACAAAGTAGTTTTGATTTGCATTTCTCTGATGAGTAAAGATGATGAAGATATGATTTTTTCATATGTCTGTAAGCCGTGTGCCTGTCTTCTTCAGAGAAGTTTCTCTTCAAGTCCCTTGCCCAGCCTGAGATGGGATCACTTGTTTTTTTCTTCCTTATACATTTGAGTTCTCTGTGGATTCTGGTTATTAAAACTTTGTTGGAGACATAACCTGCAAATATCTTCTCCCATTCTGAGGACTGTTTGCTTGCTTTACTTACAGAGTTCTTGGCTGTGTAGAAGCGTTTTACTTTGATCAGGTCCCAGTAGTGTATTTTTGAAGCTGCTTCAATTCCCCGGGGGGGTCCTCCTCATGAAATACTCGCCCAGACCAATTTCTTCCAGGGTTTTCCCTGCACTCTCTTCTAGTATTTTTATAGTTTCATGCCTTAAGTTTAAGTCTTTAATCCAGTGAGAGTCTATCTTAGTTAATGGTGAAAGGTGTTGGTCCAGTTTCAGTCTTCTACAGGTTGCCAGCCAGTTTACTCAGCACCATTTGTTAAATAGGGAATCTTTTCCCCACTAAAAGTTTTTAATTGGCTTATCAAAGATCAAATAACGGTAAGTTGCTGGACTCATCTCTTGGTTCTCTATTCTGTTCCAGATATCTACTTCTCTGTTTTTGTGCCAGTACCATGTTGTTTTGATCACTATCGATTTAGAGTATAGTCTGAGGTCAGGTAGCATGATTCCTCCTGCTTTGCTTTTATTTCTGAGTGATGTCTTGGCTATTCAAGTTTTTTTTTCTGATTCCATATAAAACAAAGTATTATTTTTTCAAGATCTTTAAAGTATGACAGTGGAACTTTAATGGGGATTGCATTAAAATTATATATTGCTTTGGTTAGTATGGACATTTTGACAATGTTGATTCTTCCCAGCCATGAGCATGGTATGCTTTTCCATTTGTTAACATTTTCAGCTATTTCTTTTCTTAGAGTTTCATAGTTTTCTTTATAGAGATCTTTGACGTCTTTTGTTAGATAAACTCCCAAATATTTCATCTTTTTTGGCACTACTGTGAATGGAATAGAATCCTTAGCTGTTTTTTCAGCTTGACTATTGTTGGTATATATAAAGGCTACCGATTTATGAACGTTGGTTTTATAACCTGAGATGCTGCTGTATTCCTTGATCACTTCTAAGAGTTTTATAGTAGGATCCTGGTGTTTTCCAGATATACAATCATATCATCTGTGAAAAGCGAAAATTTGATCTCTTCTGACGTTATATGGGTACCCTTGATTGCCTTTTCTTCTCTAATTGTGATGGCTAAAATTTCCATTACAATGTTAAAGAGCAGTGGAGACAATGGACAGCCTTGTCTGACTCCTGATCTGAGTGGAAATGATTTTAATTTAACTCCATTCAATATGATATTGGCTGTGGGTTTGCTGTAGATAGCCTCTATCAGTTTAAGAAATGTCCCTTCTATACCAATTTTCTTAAGTGTTCTGATCATGAAGGGATGCTGGATATTATCAAAAGCTTTTTCTGCATCAATTGAGAGAATCATATGGTCTTTGTTTTTTAATTGGTTTATGTGCTGAATTATACTTATAGATTTATTTATAATGAAGCAGACTTGAGACCCTGGGATAAAACCAACTTGGTCATGATGTATAATTTGTTTGATGTGTTGCTGGATTCTGTTTGTTAGGATCTTGTTGAATATTTTTGCATCTATATTCATTAGTGATATTGATCTACAATTTTTTTTTCTTGGGGTCTTTTCCTGGTTTGGGGATCAGGGTGATTTTTTGCATCATAGAATGTGTTTGGTAGTCTTCCTTCTTTTTCTACATTTGGAACAGGTTGAGTAATATAGGTACTAGTTCCTCCTTAAGGGTTTGGTAGAATTCTGATGTGAAGCCATCTGGTCCTGGGCTTTTCTTTTTAGGGAGATTTCGTATGGTTGATGCTATTTCTGAACTTGATGTTGGCCTGTTAAAAATTTCCACTTGATTCTGGCTAAGTCTTGGAAGGTGACATGCTTGCAAGTATTGGTCAATTTCCTTCAGGTTTTTGCATTTCTGAGAATAAAGTTTCTTGTAATATTTGTTAAGGATTTTTTTAATTTCTGAGGAGTCTGTTGTTATTTCTGATTGATGAAATTAGAGATTTTACTCTTTTTTTCCTGGTTAGGTTATCCAGCGGTTTATCTATTCTATTGACCTTTTCAAAAAACCAACTTTTTGATTTATTGATTTGTTGTATAATTCTTTTATTTTCAATTTCATTTAATTATGCTTTAATTTTGGTTATTTCTTTTCTTTGCTGAGTTTGAGATTGGAATATTCTTCCTTTTTCAGTTGCTTGAGATGTCCCAGTAAGTTGTTAACTTCCTCTCTTTCCGTTCTCTTGAGGAGGGCTTGCAATGCTATAAATTTGACTGCCTTTGTGGTATCCCAGAGTTTCTGATAATTTGTGTCTTCATTATTGTTTTATTCCCCAAATTTGGCATTTCCTTCTTAATCTCATCTCTGGCCCAGTTATCATTCAGCATAAGTTTATTTAACATCCATGTTTTTGTATGAGTATGCAGATTCCTGTTGTTACTGAGTTCAACTTTTATTCCATGGTGGTCTGAGAAGATGCAAGGAATAATTTCTATTCCTTTAAATTTACTGAGGTTAGACTTGTGACCTAAGATATGATCAATTTTGAAGTATGTTCCGTGAGCTGATGAGAAGTATGTGTATTCAGTTTTGTTGGGATGAAATGTTCTGTAGATGTATGCTAAATCCAAATGTTGGATGATTAGGTTTAAATCTAAGATTTCTTTGCTCAGCTTCTTCTTGGAGGATCTATCCAAAAGGAGTGTTGCAAAAAGAGTGTTGAAATATCCTACTTTTATGGAGCTGGAGGAAATCAAGTTGTTCATGTCTGTTAGAGTTTCTCTTATAAACTGAGGCACATTCTGGTTGGGTGCAGAGATATTAATAATTGAAATCTCATTATATTGAGTATTACCCTTAACAAATATGAAGTGACCCTTCTATCCTTCCTTACTTTTGTTGGTTTAAAGCCTATTTTGTCTGCAAATAGAATTGCAACACCTGCTTTTTTCTGATTACCATTTGCCTGAAATAAAGCAACCATCCTTTCACCCTGAGTCTATATTTATCTTTTAAGGTAAGATGTGACTATTGTATGCAGCAAATATCTGGCCTGAGTTTTTGTATCCAGCCAGCTAACCTGTGCCTCTTTAGAGGACAGTTTAAGCCATTCACATTAATGGAGAATATTGATAAGTCTGGTAAAATTTTGGGTATCGAGTTTTTCAAAAGTCCAGTGGACATTTTTAATGCTTTTGCCATTGTGGAATTTGGAGTTTGATCAAAAGTTTCTGAGTGAGTTTACTTTTGTGGTAGAGGATTGGGGTGGTCATTATGGTGGATAGGTCTGAGAATATCCTGAAGAGTTGGTTTGAATTATGGCAAAATTCTTCAACATATGAATTTCATTAAAGTATTTAATTTCTCCATCATAAATGAAACTCAGTTTAGATGGATACAGGATCCGGGGTAGATAGTTATTTTGCTTTAGGAGATTAAAAGTCGATGACCACTCTCTGCTGGCTTGAAAAGTTTCAGCAGAGAAATATGCAGTCATTCTAATATTCTTCCCTTTTTAGGTAATGGATTTCTTATGTCTGGCTGCTTTCAGAATTTTCTCCTTCATATTAACTTTAGTGAAGTTAATTATGATATGCCTGGGGGTGTCTTATTTGGATTGAGTCGTTCTGGGGTTCTGAAACTGTCTGTTATCTGAATTTCAGAATATCTTGGCATGTCCAGAAAATTCTTTTCCATAATTTCATGGAGAAGGGCCTCAGTGCCTTGCGAGGCCACTTCATCACTGTCATGGATTTCAATGAGACGTATATTAGCCTTTTTCAAATTATCCCAGAGCTCTCTGAGAGAATGATCTATTTTTGCTCTCCATTTCTCTTCCTGTTTGAGAGTTTGGGAGCATTCAAAAGCTTTGTATTCAATGTCAGAAATCCTTTCTTCTGCTTGCTCCACTCTGTTACTGAGGGATTCTACTATATTTTTCAGATCTTTGAGGGCTGCAAATTCTTGCTTCAGTGCATCGAAGTCTTTGGTGGTTTTGTCTTTAAATTCATTAAATTCTTGAGACAACTTTTGAATTTCTCCTCAAATTTCCAATTCTGACTTTTGAATTGCTCTTCGAATTTCTAATTCTAAATTTTCCTCCATTCTATTAATTTTGTTTGCAATTCAAATTCTGAATTCAATTTATGATATGTCAGCCAGCTGTTTATGAATGAAATCTTCAGTTACATATGCCATATCTTTCCTTGGGGTGGGGGGTATCTATTCTGGTTATTCATGTTACCAGAGTCTTTCTGCTGATTCTGCCCCATGATTATTTTATACCATTTGACTTTTCCCCTGGAGCTTTGTTGAGGACCTGTACAGTGCTATGGCCTGAGAAAGTGGGGACCTGTTTGGTGTGATAGGGCTAAGTGGTTCTGTCTTATTTTCAGTTGGTCTCTGTTCGACCCCTAGTGAAACTGTTACTCAGGGTTGAAGTCTCAGCTGTGGAGAAATACCAGCAATTAAGTCACCCCACCCCCCACTGGCAACAACTGGAAAAGGAAAATCAAACCTTCCTACAACCACATACCCAGGGCACTGCTTGAATAGTCCTCAGGCCATTTGTTCAGTTCAAAAGTTCCAAATCAATTGTTGGAGTTAGGGAAAATAGCCAACCTGAGGATTTAGCAAAACACCAAACTCATTGAGACCAAATGAGCAAATAAACAGATAAAAAGGCTACCAGACACACAAGCCCACAGATGTACAATCAGAAACACGTAGACATACAGACAACAACAACAAAGAAACAACTACAATAAAAATATTGGTAATCATAAAATAATTGAAAAAGGTAAAAAAACAAACAAAATGAACAATCAAACAAAAACCTCTAAAAATCTGATGTAAGCACTCTCAGTAACCATAAGAAGGGAAGAAGAGGAAGAGAGAAGGGACAAAGGAAAAAAAGTGGTGTTCATAAGAAAGTTAAAAAAGAAGAAAGAAAAAATTAAAAATAGAAAAATAAAAATAAATATATATGTAAAAAATAATAATAAAAATATTAACAATAGCTCCTCCAAGAAAATATGAGGAAAAGAAAAAATAATAATAAATAAAAGCACCAACCACAAAAATATTATTCTTGTATATATGTAGAAACATACACCTATATGTATGACGTAGGGATCAACTTTCGTAGGAATATATTTATAATGCAATATACTTTATGGACACAAGGTGGCACTGTGAGTGGTTCCCAGGATTTTACCTGGTTTACAGTTTTTATTGTTATAACAGTAACCACCCTACCTGGCAGATCACCATTTTGGAGTTTCTGCAAAAGTTTATTATCTAATTATTGTCCAACCTCAGCTGCTCTTTTCCAGACAGCACTCCTATCTGACCTCCCAACTCAGTGCAGGAGTCCACGCTTCACAAATCTTTCCTCTCTGCTCCCACGTTCTCCTGTGAACTGGCAACTGCAATAGGCTGGTGGGGAAGGTGCTGGCTGCCACCGCTTTTAGCTGCTGCCGGCTCCCGCGGCTGCAGCACACGAAGACCTTATCCTCAGTTTTTGTGGCTCAGAGACTCACTTTTGAATCTGGACTTTTGACTCCAGCCACCTGCCAGTTCACTGCACAGCCTGAACTGCCAGCCCACACCAATATTCCCCACCAGGAATGGTCCAGTCTATTTAATCACTCCTGTTGCTCTGAGGGAAGGTGTCTACCATTTCGGACAATTCAAAATGTCTATTTCCTTGGTGGGATCCCTTCCCTTCAATTTTCCATCCGGTTGCTTAGCCCCTTGAGGCTCTCAGTGGAACCCCTTTTGGGTTGCTAAACTCGGCTGAGGAATAAATTTTCGTCAATTGGGTTTTGCCAGGAATTGCAAGCTGCTGTCTTCCGTGAGGGAGGGGCCTGCCGGCCAGCACGACTGAGCAGGGAAAATCTCTACAACAGAGTCCGTGGTTTTAAATTATACCTCATATACAGCAATCTGCCAATTCGCTGCATGTCTCCAGTTGTCTTTCCATAGCAATAATCCACACAGGGAAAAGTTCCAGACCCACCTTCCTCTCACCTGATGACTTGAGAGAGGTGGGCTACATGTCCATCCCATCTGCCATCATGCTCCACCTCCCAACCTACTTTATTTTTTGATGGACAGAAAGAAAAAAGAGAAAGAGGTGGGAGAAGATATAAATGTCAACTGTTTGGGTGCTCAAAAATTGGCATAAAAATTGGGTCAGGAGATGGTTCTGGGTAAATTACCATTATTATGATCCTATAGATATTAGGACATTGAGAATCTATGTCCTAAATTTAGGATTGAAATATTGATCTGTAAGAGCAATTAGACAAATAGAAAAGGGTTTGTAGCTCTAAAACACCCATTTTACCTAAAAGTCTATAGCTAGAAAAAAATAATTCCCCACAGAATTGCTTTAGAGATTAAATTCACTTCAAAATTTTAGACTTTCAGAGAAAGTAAGATTTTCCATATCTTTCCATATGGAAAAATGAAAGTTTCCACAGGAATCAAAAAAGAAAGAGAGAAACAAACCTCTTGTTAAGCAGTTATTTAAAACAAGATGTGTAATACAGTTTAGAATTTTTATTCAAGAAAGTACTAAAGGATCTTATGAGGATGATGAGAAGGAGAAACATTCTGAAATTCTGTAGATGTGACGGAATGGACTAACTGGGATCTGATTTTCACAATGGAAAACTGTCAAGTTCAATCCAAAGGGACATATCTTTTATAAAGAGAAAAACTGTGATTATTCATTCAGATTTTATAGTGATTTTTGAAAACATTAAAGCAATTTAAAGTTAACATAGAAGATTTAAGATATCTTGAATATTAATAAAGACAAGATTTTGTTTCCTTCCCCTGGTATTCACTTATTCATTCTTTAGAGAGCACAAATTATTGTGGAAGGTACTTTTTAACATCCTGGAGAAAAAAAAAAGTTTAGAAAGTCAAAACATATTTTGAAAGAGCAAGTTAACCAAATGGGAAAAATAATTAAAATGAATTGTTGTATGAACACAAAGCAATCTTCCTGGAAAGGATGGATGGAATAACTGACTCGTTCAGGAATAAAGTACCAAATTGGTCAGGAAAGGCCACATTGGTGGACAATTTTAAAGATGCTTGGATAGAGAGAAGAAATTTTATAATCAGAGGTAAAAATAAAATCATTTTAGCATAGAGAACAATATATTCTAACAAAGGAGGATAATAAAAACCACATAATGAACCATCATTCTTATTCATTTATTTAAAAATCTTTATTATGTGCTTTCTCTTAGACACTGGTAATGAATATCCAAAAAATACAGCAACTTATTTTTTCAATGGAATTTAATGTGGATACAGACAAGCAAAATTAAGTAATTACAATACTGAGGGAAAACTGCTAGACAGGGGTAATGCAGAGTTTCCAAGATATGTTTTTTATACTTTTTTATTTTTTCATGAAACAAAGGAAGAAAGCCCCTTCCATTATCACTTCAGATACTGTCCATCTCTGTTTTCTTTTCTCTCTTTCTGGGGCAGAAAGGGCAGCTTGTTAGACATTTTGAATGTGCCCCATATGTCTCTTTCACTTTTTCTACCTTTTTTCCTCTTTGCTTTCTATTATGTATTTTTATTGACTTGTTTTAACTTTACTAATTTACTCTTTTGTGAATTCTTTATATTGTTAAACCCACACAATGAGATTTTAAGTTCAAATATAATGAGTTCCATAATGCACTTGATTCTTGCATCCATATTATAAAGACATATTAAAATCCTCAATGTTTTCAAAAATCACTATTTTTGCATCTTTTTCTATTTTTGTATATATTTATTATAGTAATTTTAAGATATCTGTCTTTTGTCTCTAGTATCAAAACCATTGATGTGTCTTTCTCTTGTATATATTCTCTGGTTTTGCTCATTTGTTTCCACTCTTTAGAGCGTCATACTTTTTAGCTGGATGATAACACTGTCAATTAAAGATTTCAGAAAATGTGGATGTTGATCTTTTTTCCTAAAGAGGGATAGACTTTATTCTGGCTCTCTTCTGGGATTCAATAGCAATCGATCAGCTTGATCTTGTAAGCTTGTTTTTTCTATTTTAAAGTGGATCTAGTTTACATTTTTCCCTTAGTCTTAAGGGATAGCACCTACTCAAAGGGAGAAAAAGTAACTTTTTAGGTATGTTTCTTACTTCAAATTTGTGGCCTTCTTGGTTTTCACCTAACAGCATGTACTGTTCACTACTGCTTCTCCAATCTTACTTTCTAACTCTAGAAAGCTTCTGAAATTCTCTTCAATATTTTATCCCTCCAGCTTTTGTTTTATACTGGTTATCTCAAAGTTGTGCCTTTTACATGTACATGCCATTTGTCTGCATCTTGGTTTGTGTTTGTAATCGTAATACTCAAATCACATTTTCCCCTTCAATTACAAGAGATGTAAGATACTATATGCCAGATAACAAACGTTCTTAGTACCTATTGACTATCACAATTTCAATACAGTGTTTTCTTTTCTTAAATTGACTATACTTTTTTTTAGTACCCTCTGTATTAGCAGGTTGAAGGGGGCAGAAGAGAGTAACTTTTCTTTGCTTTAAGTAAGACTAGCTGTTATGTAAGATGGCGATCCTGGATTAGAAGGTATGGACTTTACAAATGTTTTCTGTTCTTCCTCCTAGTCATAATGCTTAGCTTACAAGCATTCCTAAACTTCCTCAGAGAGGAGATTATTTTATTTCCTATCCCCCTCTCCCAGCTGAACTGTGCTTCTGCCAACATCCTTAGGTTGTGGTGCTTGCGTCTATACGGTTTCTGTTACTTGGGTGCGATGAGAGAGGGAGCAGGTGTTGGCTTCCCTTCCCTACCACAGTTCAATGAGATTCTGCCAGTATCCGCTGGCTGCAGATTTTGGTTGATGGCTTCCTCCCTGGCCTCCTCATTTGTTTCGTATTGGAGACAAGAGAAGAAGGTCAGAGCAGATTACAGTCATGATGGCGATTCCTCTCCCCAAATCAGCCATAAAGGGAGCTTCTCTAGATTGTCCTGATCCATTGTATGATTCTGGGAGATCCACAGAGAAAAAGATTCAAAACCTCTATATGTCTGTGGCATACTCTGACTCCAGCCTATAATGATCCTCCAGCCCATGATTCTCCTAAACAATTTAAAAAACTCTACTTTAGTCTTCCTATTGGCTTATCTGGCTTCCTATGGCATTTGTCGCCTGTAATCAGATCCTCACTTTGCTCCTCCCTACAGGTCTCTTTTTCTTTGCAGATTTTGTTGCTTGTTTGCCTTGCAACCTTAGTTCTCTGATGAATTCCATGAAAGTTGCTACCTTGGTCCAGCTTTTTAGTTGCTGTGAGACTCTTTTTAGCTTTATCTCTGAGCTGAAAACCAGAATCTAGAATACGTGCTTTTTAAAATTTCTTTCCTAATTGAAGTGAAAGGATAGTAAAAAATTTTCTTGCTCCTCAAATTATGTTAATATAGAAAATAGCATTTTAAAATATGCACTTGATAGGAAATTATAGATTATATTTACTGATGCACATGTAATGTTTAATTTATCTTCTTTAGCATATTTACTAAACTAGACAATGTAGATTTTTGGCTAACCTTCACTTCACTCACTGGAACACTCTTTGCTGACCCCAATTTATTTTTAAAATTGAGTTAGAACCTGAAGTATCACTTAATGCCCTAGTTATAGAGATATGGAACATTAAGGATTGAAAGTATCTTAGAATAAAGATCAGGAGTTCTGAACCAGAACATAAATTACATGCAAATGTTTCTAGGCAACTTTGAAGTACTCTAAGGAATGGGTTCATGTATTTTTATAAAATTCAAAAAACTTCTATTGCCCTAACTGTTAGATGCCACTAATGAGACTGTGTATTACAGAGACGCATCTATTTAAATTCCATATTCCCTACAGAGATTCATTCTGCTGCCCACACTTTTAATTCCTATAACTATCTTTTAGAATGCAGGCAATAAATATTTTTGAGAGAATCTAAAGAAAAGGAAAAAAGGGAAACAGAATTTCCTTTACATGAATTATGTGTTAATACTAAAATCTCAGCACCTACCCTCAAAGAAAGAATCTGCCTCTCCCTCTGTGCACTCAGGACTATTCCTGTATTTGCTTTATCAATGGGTTTAAATACTAAGACACTAAATTATCACCATGTACACTATTGATTAATCTATCGATTACATGATAAAAATATCTTCCCACAAGTCAAACTTTAATGGTATCTAATACTTATTCACCATTCTAATTTATTAATATTATTAATAGCTGTATTATGATAAATCTTTGTAGAGTTGTCAGAAATGGATATTTTAAGAGAAATTTTATTAATGAAAGAAGAACACTTAACAATAATAAAATAATAAATACTTAAGCAATTGGTGGATATCATTAATGTGCTTACCTCATATATTGGTGGATATTGTTAGCTAAATTATTTTTATTAGAATAAGAAATATATGGGGTAAGCACTTTAATGATATTAAAAATACATTCACAATTACCAAAAGAAGTGATAAAGTAAGTCCATAAATTTAAATATCAAACATATTAAGTATATGCAAATTTCAAAGAGCTTAACTCTGATTATGTCATATAATTGAAGTACATATTCCAGTATAAAATGTAATTGTACGGAGGCCTAGCTAGAATTAGGAAAAAAATTAAAAAGTGAGTTTATTTTCAACATGATACTATCCTAATTTGTTCATTCCTATGTGCCCATTTAAATGGTCTATCCTATTGCATTTTATAGCTATTTTATTTCCAATACCAAGCTCAGCGCACAGCATAGATTTGGCGGCTATTCCAACGTGGTGAATAATTAGATGAATGAAGTCATAGCTACGGCTTCCCTGTCACTTCTTCTACATTGTTCCTCTGAAACTGCATATCTGACATCACAACTAAAGTTTCTCCTGTCTTATTTCCTCATTAACATTCTCTTAGAAAAAAATGTCAATTAATTTAGAATAAAAAATAAATGGTAAGTTGATTTTAATATGCTCGGTTTTTAAAAGGACTGAGACTAGAATGCATGTGTTTTATATTCTTGAGTTTATTGGCTCAGTGTTAGGAAAGGAGTGGGGTGAGGGAGAAGGTTGATTTTCTAGTCCCATTTACTATGATAGATAAATTAAGGGCTCCATCCTAATCAACAAATAGTGTTTATCTATATTTCCACTTTCATCAGAATTATACTTTCAAAACTTATTTCAGTATTATTTATTTTTATTTATTTTTTTTCTTTGAGAAACCTACATTTGATGGTAGCAAATGTCTTTATTTTCAAAAGAAGGACTTATTTAGTTAGATTTCAGATACTACAGGTCAATGGGCTTTGTAGGAGTCATTTCCAAAATTATAGAATGAATGATAAAAAATAATGAGTTTCTGAAAAAGCAGAAAATTGTCCTACATAATTATAGCACAGTCAAGGTACTCAGGAAATTTAACATTGGTAGATACTAGTTCTGCAATTGTCTTAAGTAGTAATGTCTTTTACAGCAATTTTCTTCTTTTTATTTTATTGTTTGTTCTGAACTACATGATTTATTTTTTCTATTTTTTTTGTTTTTATTAAACCATAACTGTGTACACTGATGCATTTATGGGAGTCGGTGTACTGATTTAATACACAATGTGAAATGCTTACATTGCACTTATTAACACATCCATGACAGTTATACTCTTTTCTTAATAGTTTTGAAATGTACCATTTCATCATACACATTAGGTGATGTCCCCTCAAATCCCTACCTCCTCTCACCTCTCCCCTGCCTTCCCCTTTCTTTCCTCTTCCCTTATACTTTCTGGACTAAAGTTATGTTTTACCATTCGTATGAGTATGTAGGTGGTTATATATTGATTTCATAGTAATATTGAGTACATTGGATACTTTTTTTTTCCATTCTTGAGATACTTTACTAAGAAGAATATATTCCAGCTCCATCCAGATAAACATAAAAGATGTGAAGTCTCCATATTTTTTTTTTATGGCTGCACAGTATTCCATGGTATACATATACTGCAATTTGTTAATCCATTCATGGGTCGATGGGCACTTGGGCAGTTTCCATGCCTTGGCAACTATGAATTGGGCTGCAATAAACATTCTGGTGCAAATATCTTTGTTGTAAAATGATTTTTGATCATCTGGGTATATTCCCAGTAGAGGAATTGCAGGATCAAATAGTAGGTCTACTTTTAGTTCCTTGAGTTTTCTCCAAACTATTTTCCAAAAAGGTTGTATTAACTTGCATTCCCACCAGCAGTGTAGAAGTGTTCCCTTCTCTCTGCATCCACACCAACACCTATAGTTTTGGGATTTTGTGATGTGAGCTAATCTTACTGGAGTTAGATGATATCTCAAAGGGGTTTTGATTTGCATTTCTCTGAAGATTAAAGATCATGAACATTTTTTCGTGTGTTCGTAGGCCATGAGCCTGTCTTCTTCAGAGATGTTTCAGTTCAAGTCTCTTGCCCACTTAGAAATGGGGTTATTTATTCTTTTCACTGCTACTCAACATAGTAATGGAAGTCTTAGCCATCAAAATCCGGCAAAAGAAGGCAAGAGAAGAGATCAGGGGTATCCAAATAGGTTAAGAGGAGATTAAACTCTCACTGTTTGCTGATGATATGATCCTAGGGACTGTATGTATAGTTCAGTCCCTGAAAATCCCAGGGACTGAAAATCCCAGGGACTGAACTACAAAGCTCTTAGGAGATATCAAGGAATACAGTAGTGTCTCTGGATACAAAATCAATACTTACAAATCAGCAGCTTTTACATATGCCAACAATAGTCAAGCTGCAAGTATAGTCAAGGACCCTATTCCTTTTACAGTAGTGCCACAGAAGATGAAATATCTGGGAAATTACCTAACAAATGATGTGAAAGATCTCCATAAAGAGAATTATGAAAGAACTAGCTGAAGATGTTAATAAATGGAAAAACATACCATGCTCATGACTGGGAAGAATCAACATTGTCAAAATGTCCATACCACCCAAATCAATCTACAGATTTAATGCAATCCCTATTAAAGCATAATTGTCATACTTTAAAGAGCTCAAAAAAATAGTGCTTCATTTTATATGGAATCAGAAAAAACCTTGAATGGCCAATACATTACTCAGAAATAAAAACAAATCAGGAGGAATCACGTTACCAGACTTCAGGCTATACTATAAATCTATAGTGATGAAAGCAGCCTGGTACTGGCACAAAAACAGTAGAGAGGTAGATTTATGGAACAGAATAGCAAACCAAGAGAGGAACCCAGCTACTTATCATCATTTGATCTTTGATAAGCCTATCAAAAACATTCAGTGGGGAAAGACCCTATTTAACAAATGGTACTGGTGAACTGGCTGGCGACCTATAGAAGACTGAAAGTGGACCCCCACCTTTCACCATTAACAAAAATTGATTCTCACTGGATAAAAGATTTAAACTTAAGACATGAAACTATAAAAATATTAGAAGAGAGTTCAGGGAAAACACTTGAAGAAATTGGCCTGGGAGACTATTTTATGAGAAGGACCGCCAGGCAATTGAAGCAACACCAACAATACATTACTGGGACCTGACAAACTGGAAAGCTTTTGCACAGCCAAGAGCACAATAAGTAAAGCAAACAGCCTTCAGAAAGGGAGAAGATTTTTGAAGGTTATGCTTCAGACAAAGATCTGATAACTAGGATCCACAGAGAACTCAAATTAATTATTTATTTAATTTTAAAATGCCTTTTTAAAATTTCAGAATATCATGGGTGTACAGATCTTTTAACTACATGAATTGCTTTCTACATTTTGAGTCAAAATGATAAGCGTGCCCATCATCCGGACAGTGTGCACTGTTCCCGTTGGGTGTGATTTTACCCATTTCTGCCCACCCCATGTGCTTGATTTCCATTGAGTTTTACTTTCATATGTGCAAATAAGTGTTGATCTGTTAGTTCCAATGTATTCGTGAGAACATCTGGTGTTTTCTTTTCTATTCTTGTGATGCTTTATTCAGGGGAATGGTCTCCAGTTCCAACCAGGTTCTTACAAAAGGTATTAGTTCCCTTTTTTTTCCTTTCTTTTTTTTTTAATGGCTGAGTATAATACTCTATGATATACATGTACCACAACACATTTTATTATTCCACTTGTATTGATGGGCCCTTGGGTTGATTCTAGATCTTTGCCTGGAAAACATCAATCCTAATTAAAACTGTATCTTTGCCTACTTCATGCCTTCATTTTTGCAATGGATCTGGTTTGGGGAAAATAAAAATATCTCACCAATTGTGCTAACTGCTATTCTTGAATATTATGATTCATATACTTAACACTATGGTTCATTATATACTGTCCTATCTTTAGTATCTGAAAACCAAAAAATGTATTTTCTTTCTTTCTTTCTTTCTTTTTTTTTATTTTATTTTGGAGACAGAGTCTCACTTTGTCACCAGTGGTACAGTGCTGTGGTGTCATAGCTCACAGCACCTCCAACTCCTGGGCTTAGGCAATTCTCTTGCCTCAACCTCCTGAGTAGCTGGGACTACAGGTGCCTGCCACAATGCCTGGCTATTTTTTGTTGCAGTTTTGCCGGGAACAGGTTCAAACCAGCCACCCTTGGTATATGGGGCTGGCACCCTACCCACTGATCACGGGCGCCACCTCAAAAAATGTATTTTCTAGACCTGCACTGACCAACAACATAGTTACTAGTCATAAATACATGTGACTTGAATGTTGTTGCAAGGTTTGAGGAAATTAATTTTAAACTTTATTAAATTTTAATTTTTCAGTGTGGATTTTAAAATGGATACTCAATTTGGTTACTGCAAAACTTTTAAGCATTTTTAGAACAATTAGTTTATGTGAATCTACTTTTCATCTGTACCCTTTATTAAATATAAATATGAATCAACTATTTTGATGAAAACATTGCATTTGAATTGAGGTATGCTGGAACCTCTAAAATATGCACAGTTTTTGGATGAATTTGTGCAAAAACAAAGGAAGTTGAATGTCTCATTGATATTTTCAATATTTATTGCCTGTTGCAATGGTCTTTGGATAATAAATATAATATCAGTACTTTAATTAAAAATGTACTTATCCAGTATGTTAAATAAAATGTAATATTCATTTCCCCTTAAAATAAAAGAAGTTTATTTTTGATTCCTTTTTTTATCATTACTTCCAGAAAATTCAAAATTTTCTTAGTAATAAAAGAAGTTTATTTTTACTTCTTTTTTAATCATTACTTCCACAAAATTCAAAATCTTCTTTTCGACTTGTATTGAGGTCATTTTCTTTAGTGCAATCATTCAGAAACAGAAAGTTCCATTTATATGTGAGAGCTAATACTGTATACACACAGACATAGAGTAGAATAATAGAAAATGTCTCAATGTTCCAAGACATCGGAGTCTTGGAATGGTGGGAGGAGAAACTACTTAATTGGTATAATATACGCTACTCAAGTGATGGTTTCACTAAAGCCCAGGCTTCACCACTACACAAAACTTAACAAAACTACACTGTACCCCCTAAATTTATACAATTAAAAAAATAGAAAAGGAGGAAGCTTAGTTAATTTGAAACTAATATTATAACTTCACTTTACCCTTGCATACATACACACATATTTAAAATAATTCTATAACTTAATGAATGCTTATGTACTGAAAACACTCATAACTCATTGCCACTCTGTTTTTTTTTTCATTTAAAAGGTATATTTTTAGCACTTCAGAATCTTCCCTTCGTGTTCCCTAAGAGCCCTTCTTCCCCATCTCAGAAAGTAATCATTACCTTGACTTTAACATCATAGATAAGTTTCACCTATTTTTATATTTCAAAAAAATAGGACTAGTATATAGATTTTAGAGGATGGCTTTATTTGTTCAACATTTTATTTCTGAGATTCAAATTGATGTTGCTAGACAATATTATATCCTTTAAATATGCCATTATTTGTTTATATAATCAGCCAGTAATAGATATTTGGAAAGGGGCTGTTGCAAATTGAATGTGATAAGCATTGCAGAACGTGTGGGGGGGTGGTGTGGGCGTGAAAGTGCACTTACTCCTGTTAGGCATATATCAGTGTTGTATTATTACCTGCTAATAGGTGGTAGGATAATAGAATCCGTATAAGAATTGTGAATAATTCAGAAGAGCATATGGCAAATATTTAATAAATGTTACCTGCTGTTATTATTATGTCAAATTACCAGCATAAATGTCATTTAGCAACATAGATAACTAGATAACTTTGAATTCTAGACCCTCATAGGACCAGGTTAGGACTCACTTCCTAGCTGAAGGAAGTTTAGGCACATTCACTAAGAAGTAAGCCTATTTTCTTCACAAATGTACAAAGGTGCAAAACACAGGCTTTTGTGACTATTTAAAAAGGAAGTGTAATTAAGAAAATGCCAGGTAGGCAATGTTAACCAGTATGATGAAAATGTGTCAAACGGGCCATAAAACCAGTGTATGGTGCCCCATGTTTGCATTAATGTACACAGCTAATTTAATAATAAAATAAATTAATTAATAAATTAAATAAAAATAAAAAATAAAAAGGAAGTATATGGAAAGACTGGCATAGTGCCAGCCACATAAAGGATATGCAGAAAAGGTTACTAGTATTAGTATATTTTCTAATTAATAGTGCTTTCAGCACATCATCCTTCATTATGTCTTTGTAATTTTGTTTTGGGGAATATCAGAACAATGTAGAAAAATCACCCTCCAAACTGAAATGATGTTGAGAGACCAGAAAAACAACTCTCCATCGTAGCGTGGGGAGTCATAGGAGCTCCCTTCCCAGTCGGGATAGGACTCCTCCCACACTCACTCTGGGGCTGCTGCTGATCCAAGCTGCCAGCCTGTTTGTGGATCCATAAATTTCTTTCCAGGAAATGAGGCCGAGCCCTTTCTCAGCATCACTATGTATTTACATACAACACGGGGTAAGCGTGCACAGTACTTGCCATTAGGTGGGAACTTTAGTGTTACAATAAACTAGGCTACTGAGGCAACTTAAAACAGTTCAGACTGGTCTAAAAGCACATGAACATCTATGCAAAAGGAGCTACTTAAGAATACCCTTTGTGCTTTTTAATTCTTTCAGGTTTTTCTTTTTCTTTAGAGATTTATATCTCTAAATTCAAAGAAAACTTGCACGAGTTTTGTTAAACATTAGAAGCCAGCGGTGGGGAACTTGTATTTTTCCCTCACACGTACCATGTGAGTTAAATCAGAGACAACACTTAATATCTTCATTCTTTGAACTTCTGGATCAGCTTATAATCTTCAGGTAGAGGACAGTGAATAGAAAATGGCTGGATTCAACAAGGATTTTATTTCTTTGATTTAAAAATTTAAATGTAATGTTAGTTAATCATTCTAAAATTAATAGTACATGAACCTGTAGTGGAGACCCAAAACTGTACTCAGCATTACTGAGAGCATCCCAGGGCTTATAAGCTAATTAAAATTCTGCCTAAACTTATTTTAAATTTACAGTTAAACTAAATCTATTTGAAATGAAGAGTCATAATGCTCTATTTCACTAAAGCTCACGGTTACGTTTCCTCAAAGAAAAATCCATAAGGTGATGTCCTTTGAAACAAATCCCTTGGGTTTTATTAAGGTAGTAAAAATACCAATAGATGGGACAGTGGATTTTCTTAGAGAAAAAGTTTTTTTTGCTTATGCACTAATGAAAAGAGAGGTATACATATTTCTTGAAGGAATTTGTGAAGAAAATAAAAAAAATATATAACTCCACCTAGAATATGTCTTATTTATATAGCTGCCAAATCTTTCCACCAGTTTTCTGTCTGATAGAAATGCGGCTGTGCCTGAATAAGGTTGGTTTTTAATTAACATTTTGTGTCTCTCAGCAAGTGAAAAATGAGCTAACAGCAATACGCTCATATGAAGACACCCGAGTTTTATTTCTAAAATCTGTTACTAATGAGTTATTTGTGGTAATTGTGTATACAGAGGTTCAGGAACAGATAACATACTTAGGCACATATATTCAATACTGATAATGGTTTTCTAAAGCACACAAGGCATTTTAAAATGTCATATCCAAGGTAGCAATTCAAGTACTGATTTTCAAATCCTTCACTATTAGTTTGACTTTAATTGATTTAAACCTATTAAAAAACTTAACTCCAGAACAAAGGAATACCTGAGTGTTTTAAGAGTGATATAATATATACCTTATGATCTTTTATCAACAAATTCCTTCAGAATGGATCTAATTTTAAGAGTGTGGTACCTGTCTGTGAATTGTTATTTTTTTACAATTTCATTTAAAAGATATATAGAACACATTTACCTTTTACAATAATAATACCAAAAGACAACTACATGTCTTTGCTTAATAATGAAACTCATTGTTTTAAAAATATCAATTACTACAAACCATAGTGTTACAAAACAAAATATTTCTTCTTTTATTAAAAACAATGAGACCACTAACCTTAATTAATTAAGAAGTTTAATAAATATAAGAAAAATTCCTTCTCATCTATTACATGATTCTTCACACGGGGGCTATGACCCCACTTATTGCTTTTATCAGATTTGAGAAGTGTTCATATCAAAGTCCAAATTTTGTGTTTCTGCGGCTCAGCGAATCTCTTAGGAAACTCTGTTTTACCACCTCTGTATCCCAATTCACAGGCGTATCTACACTTACCCGATATCCTTTCTCTCTCCCTCCCTCCCTCGCTTCTCTTTCTTGTCTTTCTACTTTCCGATTTCCTCCCTTCATCCCTCCCTCTCTCTTTTTTTCTGCCTCCTTTTCTTTGGTGCTCATAAACTTTAAGCATATCTTGCAGGAGATGTGAAAACGAAACATGATTCCATTTGCCACAAATGTGAGAGGAAGTGTTTTCAAATTTCTCAAACAGATGTCCTACCAGCTAGTTTGGGGAAGCCAAATCATGTCCACATACTTTGGACAGAGGCGCTGGGTTATTCACTTATCAGTAGATTAGATAGTTGTCCAAAGGTATCTTTGAGAGAGGCAGCCTAAAATTAATGATTACTTTTGTCCTTTTTTTATGGGGCAGTGCCCTATTCTATTTAACACTGTTATTATCAGGAAAAGCAATATTAACTTCAAATCAGTCTTTTTTCCTATTCTCCTCCGGTCAATCTTCCATCTTCTTTTATTTATTTATTTATTTTTTATTAAATCACAGCTGTGTACATTGATATGATCATGGGGCATCATTCACTAGCTTCACAGACTGTTTGACACACTTTCATCACACTGGTTAACATAGCCTTCCTGGCATTCTCTCAGTTACTGTGCCAAGACACTTACATTCCACATTTACCAAGTTTCACATATACCCTTGTAAGATGCACCACAGGTGTAATCCCACCAATCCCCTTCCCTCTACCCACCTTCCCCCTCCCTCCCCTTCCATCTTCTTTTAGATGTCTTTTCTTGGTTTGTAAAGTTATCTGTCCCCCTAAAGGATGTTAATCTCAACACCTGTGTTTCAGAAGGAATTATTTTCAGGAACTCAAAGTTGTTTTAATCCTTTCAGGGAGGTTACCCCATGATTACTATACTAACCAATAGTCTCATGCTTATGAAGGGGTTAGACCCAATAATCCCAAAGCAACTTTCTAGTCTCTTTTTCAAAAAAATAATAAAAAATTCAATCTGATATTCCATCTCATACGTCTTTTTAGTCTCAGGTTTGAAGGCCAAATACTTTTTTAGTCTAAAAGTTTGGCATAAACTTTCAGCAGACATAACACTAATAATTTAGTTATTATCTGTACAAATATATATAAAATAGGTAAGTTGTGCTATTAACTAATCACAGGTCACAGTATTCTTAATATTTTTGCACCAATGGTATAGTATCATCTTTTTATGCATACTGTTGAGATAGAAGGAAATGTGTTTAGCATTCATTCATAAATGCTTATATTTCGTAATAAGGGCATTGTAAGATCGCATGGCAAGAGGGGAACAAAACCAGTAGATTTTTGCATGCTGATTCTTCAAGTGGAAAAGATGCAGTAAGGTATCCAAATCTGGAGCACTATAATTTGAAATAACAAATTTAATACGTTAGTAGAAATTTACCTTTTACAAACAAATAAAGTGCATTCATAATACAGACATCTTGGAAGTAAAACAGCATAAAATCATTCTGTCTATTGAGGAAAAAACAGAATATAATAACTTATAATGCTTTAGGTGGAGGAAATGTTTTCTAAGTCTGAAAAACACTTTGTTTTTAGCTTGGAGTTTATCTGTTTTTCCAAATCCCCATCTTCTAGCTTGCTGTTTACCTACCAGCACTCAGCTTGTCTTTGGCAGGATATCTCCAGCTTCAGGTTTTTTTCTTTCTTTAACCAGTGACTCAGTGGGGCATCTGGACTCTTCTTCACTCAGATCATTTGAAAGGAAAACTGCCAGACCCTGGGTTAGCTTTCCTCATACCAACCATCTTCATATGCAAAGGTGAATTAAGACTAATGTATATTTAGAGTTATAGGTAGGAAAAGTGGTTTCTCATTTCAAGCTCAGTGACAAATGAGCTTTTCATGAGCTGATGTTGTCTGTAATTATTAGTTCCTCTTTGAAAGTGTGTTATTTCAAGGACATCGTCTTAATTTTTCAAAGCCACATATAATATGATACCATAATTTGAAGACTTTCCCACAGACACAACTTCTACGTTTTTCTTGAACTCCATTTCCCTGATCATTATTTGTATTGAAGAGAAAAAAAATCAAATTGATATTTGTCATGTGCAATTGAAGGGAAATATTATGTTCATTGACTCTTAAGAAGATATGCATATACTTACATATATTGAATTAATTAAAAATCAAAATTTATATTCTCAACATCTGTGCTAAATTATTCAGAAGTAAATTGTCATCTAATAAAGGCTACTTAAGATTCATATAGAAAAGACAGGTCTTCTGTTAGAAATTCTTACTTTACACATTGAAAATATTGGACATATGTGTTAAGTGTTATGAATGAAATTTTAAGTAGTGCAATGCTTTAGGTGCTGTGGAAATGTGACATCAAAGTGGATTTATTAAAGCAAAAGTGTTCATCAAATAATGTTCCATTCATTTTTTTTCCTTCTAATCGAGAAATGAGTCAGAAGTTGGAGAGGAGATTAGCTGTCTATTTATCTTATCCGGAGCTAAATTGTATGGAAATGTTCATCTTTAGGAGCAAGAAACATTCTCTGGATATCCTGGAAAACACAAAAAATTATTTAACTGCAGATATAGAATATCCTTCTCATATTCAAAACTTGGAAGGCATACCTTTAGAAATAATGTACTTGGAATGAAATAAATGCTTTTGAGGTGAAAGGAGATGGTTCATTATGTGATGTAGTTGGGTGCATCTTAGCCTCGTTTGAAAGACTACTTAGTTGAAGGCCACCTAAGTATCTTTAGCATTCTCTGCCCTATCTTACCACAAGTGTGACTGTAGTTTCCCTTTTTTTTTTTTTTGCACTCTGCATTTTTCTGATGCTCTTGTAAAACACTAAGGATTAAAGTATTATTAAGAATTATTTACTGAAGTTTTTCTTTCCTGCAAAATCTCTTCTTTATTCACTTTTATTTGTCTCTCAGCATCTCTATGAGTAAGATCACAGGTATCCTTGAACCTACAAGACATGATTGCAAGAGGGACTTTACCTAACAAATGCAATCAGTGTAACCTGGCTTATTGTACCCTCAATGAATCCCCAACACTAAAAAAAGGAAAAAGAAAAGATAATTATAAATTAAAATAATACAAAAGTAAGACGAGGTTCTGGAATTTTATTATATTTTAAATATAAATTATTCAAATCAATATCAAGGTTTATTTAATGGCAATTCCACTTAAAAGTTTTTAAGAAAATTACAAACTTCCAAATACTATGTGTGTTTAAATAACAATAAAACCAAAAAAACTAGACATCCAAAGATAATCATTAATAAATATACATACAAATTATTTAGAGATGATAGTCAAATCCACAAAATATGAGGGAATTTTAACAAAAGAGTATTTCTAGAAGAAAGACATAAAAGGAATTTAGGTTAAAAATTGAATTATTTCTTCAGATGAAAGATGAAAGATTTTTCTTTAGATGAAAAATTGAATTATTTCTTCAGATTTTGAAATAGTTCAAAACTATTTCAATCACAGATACAGAAACTACTTCAACGCTTCCTTGACTAGGCAGACTTTTAATGTGCTGGTCTACAAGTAAAAGTAAAGTCTATGAAATATGTCTGTAAATAAGTTACCATAGTATTTGAAAGAGTTTTGATAAAATGAAGAAGTGCATAGTCACATCGCCTTGTATTTCTTTGCATTTTAAAAAAGTATGGGGCAGCACATGTGGCTCAGTCGGTAAGGTGCCGTCCCCATATACTGAGGGTGGTGGGTTCAAACCCGGCCCCAGCTGAACTGCAACCAAAAAATAGCTGGGCATTGTGGCGGGCACCTGTAGTCCCAGCTACTTGGGAGGCTGAGGCAAGAGAATCGCTTAAGCCCAGGAGTTGGAGGTTGCTGAGAGCTGTGTGATGCCACGGCACTCTACCAAGGGCCATAAAGTGAGACTCTGTCTCTAAAAAAAAAAAAAAAAGAATAAAAAGTATGCAAGTTTAGAATAAAAGGAACAGTCTATTTCAAGCTGTGGTTAAAAACAAAATAAAACAAATACCCTGAATATAAATTCAAGAAGAATAGAAAGTCAGATATTGCAGCTTATATTAGAGCTCTCAATATTAAAATCATAATGCAATTGCCCTGTGCTTGTAAAGTCTGAATTTTAGAGAGTAGATTGTAGAGCTCATCTGTTACAAATTAATCCTCTGTGGATATAGAAATAACATCAGACCAAAATGAATAACACAGTATGCATTAATATAATTTGCCTGAAACATATGTTGAGCATATACATTGTATTTAGTAGGGCCAGAGTTATGAACAACCACAACTATTAAGTACACGAATCTCTCCATTTCTTACTGAGTTCCTTTTTTCCATGCTACCATTCAGCTATCATCAAAAACCACACAGTAGGACATCTAATCTATACAAGAGTCAAGCACATGTAATGGTGCAGCATATAATGAATATAATATTTTAAAATATGCTATAAATGTTTTTACATCCTAGCAATCATTTTATATCCTTCAGTCATCCCAACCATCAAGTTCATAAAGAAGATAGTCTTCTTGGTAATTTAAAGTCCATGTGTCTTCAAATCTTGACTGAGTCATTAGTCTCAAAATTCAAGGTTTACTGAAAAAATCTTTTCAAAATTTCTTGAATTCCCATAAAAAAAAAAAAAACAGATGTGATAGTCTTAAACTTAGAACTTCACAGTTATCACCAGGGTTATATTATCTAGCTGACAACCAGCGGGAAGGCTCTTCTCTTTGCAATAATGTGGATGAAAATAAGAGCGGAAATGAGGACGTGGATGGGAGTGAGAGAGGACAGGCAAGAGGGAAAATGAGGCAAGAGATAAATTTGAGGCTTCCCACTTGCTCCTCGATAACAAATTATTTAAAGAGTAGACCAAGGTACAGTAAATAGCCAGAGCAGAGAAGTTTCGCCCTCCTTATAATGACCTAGTGGAAATAAATTGAAAGATTCTGAGAGAACATCGGATTAGTTGGGACGTAAGAAGAGAATGGTGCTCAGAAACCGTTGCATATTGTGAACAAACTCATTATTATTAAAAATTGGCGAACAAAGGGAAAGATGGAAGCATTTATCCTGTGTTTCCTATACAAACTTAACTAATGAGCAATAAAATAGTAGATTGGAGGTGTTTATTTTATAGTGTTGTGCCCAGATCTTGAAATCCCCAACAAAGACCACCGAGTCCAATGCAAAAGCAAAAAAAGCCATTTTATTGCAAGTTCCAACTTGGGCTCCCGGGGTCTCCGTTACAACGGATCCGAGCCAGGAGCCCTGAGCTCTGGAGCAGGGGGGTTTTATGGTCCCACTGTGGGTGGGCGTGCACAGCTTGAAACAAAGGGGGGCTTCTGGATTGATTAGGTGGGGCAGAGGGTCTCCGATTGGTGGGCAGTTGTCTCATGATTTCAGGGAATTGCCTGGGCTTGCCTGGAAGGTGAAACTTACTGAGTGAAATGGTGAGGGGGTGGGAGGGAGCTAAACTTAACTCCTAAGATGCCTTGGTCTGGTTCTTTCAATAGAAACATTAAAAAGATTAATAAAATTAGAATAGCATGACTATGCAACTGCTAAAGGATCTAGAGAGAGCATCGAAGGCTGATAACGGCTTTTAGCTTAGAAAGGAGGAAAGGTAGATAGTACAGGCTTGCAGATGGAAAAACAAAACAGTACCTCTAATGTGTGGTATTTCCAAAAATATTGACCCTGACTCTAATCAAGCCCCAGATTTAATTTCTAATGCAGAGAATGGAGGAGCATATAAACTACATCATACCATACCGTGATATTGAGTAAAATTTATACCATGGAACATGGAAGAAATCAACGCATTTCTTAAATCATTACATTACTGGAAGAGAAGGACAGACAGGGATTATTAACTAAAAGAGATTTAGAAACATGTATGAAACGTATATATATGTGTGTGTGTGTGTGTGTTTTAATGGTTTTGTGTGTGTGTGTTAATGGTTTTGTGTGTGTGTGTTAATGGTTGTGTGTGTGTGTGGCTCACACTTCACACCTGACTTCCACACTTCCTGCTTTCTCTTCCTCTTCCTCAGTTTTTACCTTATACTTCACACTTTACATTTTTTTTCCAGTTTTCCCTTTGGCATTACGTTGTAATTGACGTAACCTTTAACAGTATTATTTCACTTAATCATCCTCATTCCTTGTGTATTTATTGTAATTTACCTATCTCAAATACAGTTATATTAGTTTTGTTTTAAATTGGCTGTTATCTTTTAACGAAAGAACAAAGAAAAAATAAAGCAATTTTTATGTCTACTGATTTATTTTTTTTTAATTGATGCTATGTTATCTTTGCAGATTTTAGTTTTCATTGCGTTTTATTCCCTTCATTCTGAAGGCCATTCTTTCGCATTTTCTTTTATTCCAGGCACATTGGTAAAATATTATCTAAGATTTTGTTTTCATAAAAATATTTTTAAAATATCCTTATCTTTGAAGTTTAATTGAACTATAAATAAAATTTTGGGATGAAAACTTTTTCCCTTCCTCACCCCTTTCCGACCAGCATTTTAAGGCCTGATTTCCTTATTTTCTGACTTTTGTTGCTCCAATAGGAAGATGATAGCAAATCCTATTTTTGGTCTTCTGTAATAAGTGCCCCCCACTGTCACCATTACTGATCTCAAACTTTTATCTTTTTCTTTGTTCCTCAAATGTTTGTCTCTAATAGGCATAAATGTTATTTTATTTATATTTATTCTACTTGGCCTATACTGATATCCTTGGACATTTAAGTCAGCATTTTTCATCAAAAATCAAATTTTGACCAATATTTCTTTAAATATTTTCTGCTCACATTTTACTTTCTTTTCTTACTGATACATCAGTTACATGTATGTTGGACCAGATGATACTGTGAGGGGGTAAGGAAATGGGTAAATCCCATTGGCTACATGGGCACATGGCCGTACAAATTGCACATCTCCTGGGTGAAGGACACACCTACAACTTGGGCTTCAACCTTACAGCAAATTACTTAACCTATTCATATAGACCCTCCATATTAAACTGAAATTTAAATAATAATAATAATAATAATAATAAAAACATGACTTCTCTTCGAGTGTGATGTGCAATAACTTTTTGAATTTTAGTATTTCCAATATTCTGAATTTTAAGTACTCTACTGGAATAGATGGTTTCATCTTTCATTTTTCTGATGACTAATTGGAGTTAGTTACTTTTAATGCAATTATTGATATGGTTTAATGTAATTATCAATATGGTGTTTAAATTTGTTATTTTCTCCCCCTGATGCTCTACTATGATGTATTCATTTACTTAGAAGCAATTACCTAAGTCCATCTCACTCATAAGGAACAGAAATTAAGGTCTGCCTCTTGAGAGGGAAAGTATCAAAAAACTTGTGGAATTTTTTTTAAACTAACTCTGCTCTCTGAGAATATATTACACATATTTCTCCCGTATGCAAATATTCCTACCCCTGGAAAGGGCATCCAAAGCCCCAGTGATTACAGTACCCACTTTCAGTCTAGAGTCTCATCTATCAGGGCTGTCCAGCCTGTGATGTGCAGGCTGCATGCAGATTATTTGAGGCCTGCTTTGCTTATCTGTGGTGTTGGATATAACAGCAAGTATTCATGTGTTGGGGAACCAGCCCCAGACTTCAGAATGGTTCTTTCCCAGTGCTAGGGGAGATGGGAGAATGAAGGAAAATTAAGAGGCAGACACAGATTTAAAGTTTTAAAAACAGCATTGGCAGAGAAATCTTTGCTCCTTATTGTGAGGCTTCAGCAAAGACCAAGACCCTGAGCTAGTTGTATATTTATTTCATACATCTAGTAGGGGCAGGCAAAGTCTTTACATCAAAATCTTTACATTCTTGCTGAGCTTGCATTTTCCAAATAAACTATGTTTTAAATTGGTTATCTTAATTAGACTGATCTATTTTTACTATTATTGTTCTGAGTTATTTATGAGCTTAATACAAATAGAACATGGGACAGTGAACACAGTCCGGGAGCAGGATGTCAGAGAAGACCCCAATTAGGCCAGCACACAAATCAGAGGAGTGACAGGTGACACATAAGAAGCCTGGAGCTCAGCCAGACCAATGTTTCTGACCATACCAAGGAGACAGAAGAATGGAGAAATTTTGTTTTACCTTTGAAGCAACTCTTGCTGTCTTTACTGAGGTTTAAACATTCTGCAATCCCTAAGTCCCCAGAAGCACTCACTTTCCCTGAGGGGCCACCCTACCCGGAAACCTTGCCCAGTGACCACTGCAGTGGATTTGTGCTGGGGGAGGGGTGAAGTTTCAGCAGGACAGCCTCTAGAGTCTTAAAGGGTCTATGCCTGGTACAGAGCATTTTGCACCAGGCTTTGGGTTTTTCTGATCCACTTCTCTTCTGTCTCTGTTCCCTTTTGCCTATCATCTGCAATCATTTTCTTAAGTCAATTCCTAATCTACTTATAACTAACAATTGAATATTGGTTTTAAGCTATTAAATCATTATTACTAGAAATGCAGCACATGAAGATCTGACTCTTGCCTTAAGTGTACATATGTATATCTATAATCACAGACCTTTTTTTGCACTCATCAGTTTTTGTTAGTTTGTGTATTTAATATGTGGCCCAAGAAAACTCTTATTCTTTCAGTGTTTGGCAGAAAACAAGAAAAGTTTGGAAACTCTGACTCAAAATCATGTCCTCCTCATGATGAGCCTCCTCAGGATGAGCCTTCTCATGTGTAACTCTTCAAATGTAGCACCTTGAATAGTCTTTCTTACGCTCAAAACCTATGAAATTAAAAAGACAAATTATTTACTCCCATGTAAGAAATACATACTGGCAGAATAGGCATAGGACAACCATTGCTGACATTCCTGTTTAGAAAAAAAAAATGGGAGTGTGGAAGAGATAAAAAGTTCACTGACAACAGTAATTCTGAAATCCACCCTAAAAATGTTAAGGGTTCCTTGATTAGTTTTCATGAATTGTGGCTCTGTGCTCTGTTCTCTTGGTTCCACCCTTTGTATCATTTTTTCCTTTTTTATGAATAGTAACACATAGTGACATCTGAGTAATTTTTTGAGACAGCATCCTGCTAGTAGGGTTTCAGAATTTCAAAACAGTCTTCATTTTGTTCCTACTGTCCATTTCAGTCTAACATGGTCATGCTTTTTAGGAGACTCTCCTAAAAAAACGTTGGATATAGTCCGAATCATTTTATTATTTACTCCATCAAAAAAAGGTAAATTACGTATCTTTTCAAAGTAAGCCTTTCTCTACATTGGACTTTTTGGAAGAGTGCTGAGTAGGGCACTGTAAGTTGTGTACCAACGGGTAGGTCCGGGACCTGTGAAAACAAATGGACCTTGACACCGTCCCTTGTCATGCAACTGTTTTAAGCTTCCAAGAAGCACTTTATTTTGGTTGAAAGGAGATTTAATAGTCATATCTTCAGCTTCATCTTGGGAATATACTTTCCCTGCAGTACTTTGATTTTTATTTTTCATCAAAAACCATTATTTTTAATTTTAGCATTATCTGCTATCTGAAGAAGTTGAGACATCATCAAGTCCTGGCCCCTAAGTATCTAATAGTTTTTGTTTTATTATTTCTTGGTAGTTTACCCTCTTGCATTTTACTCTAAGCAGCAAAATGAAATGGGGTGGTACTTCTCTGACTAGAAATCTCCTTACTTCAATCACCCAGTGCAATAGACAAATTTTCTACTTTTCATATAACTGATAGTTATAGTACTGCTAAACTTTCTCCCCATATATAACAAAGATCTCCTTTTCTTCAGTTTCTGGAGAGTCCTTACCCATTTTTGTCTCAAAAGTCCAAAATTCTAGAAATAATGTATTCAAGGTATTTTAAGTTTTCACTAAATTTTCACTAAAGCCTATTACATATTTTAAAAGCAATCACAATATTCTAGCTGATTTTCAGATACAAAAATTATATTCATTATCTGCGGATGCATTATTATCTGTACCAAGCTCTTGCAGCTTAAAGCCAAAAATGTTTATTAACTCACCATCTGCAGGTCAAGATTCTGGGAGTGGCTTAGCTGAATGGTTCTGGTTCAGGACTTTTTATGAGATTGAAGTTTAGATACAGGTTCATACAGAAGTCTTTGCAGGTGAGAAATGCTGGCTCTTCTTCTAAAGAGCTCATTAACCTGTCTTTTGGCAAGAGGTTTCATTCTCTCAGTTATGTGTGCTTTTTCATAGGACTACTAATGATGCATATTTTCCATAGTGAAAAATTGTAGGAAAGACAGAGAAAGAGGGAGGAAGAGAGAGAGAGAGAGAGAACCCCCAAGATGGGAAGTCACAGTTGTTTTAAGACCTATTTTTGAAAGTGGCATGCACTCATTTTTTTTATATTCTATCCACTTAAAGTGAATCAATAAGTCTAGTAGATACTCAAGAGAAGAAAGATTAAGTTCCACTTATATAAGTGAAGGGCATCAAAGAATTTGTAGAGATATATTAAAAACATCCAGAACAAGGAGTTACCTAGATCCCATAGAATGACTATTGGGTCACCGTACCACCAACAGGTTCATGACCAACCAAGGAATGGAGAAAAAAGGACATGAGTACCAGCTACTAGGTCACAGATAAGGTTGTACAAAAAAGACTCTTGGTCTTGAGTATTTCTTTCTTATTTTGGTATGAATGTATTTGTTTATGATTCACCAAATTTTTGTTTTTTTTTCTTCCATCTATTTCCCCTACTGTATATAACATAAAATATATTAATAGGGTGATGCCTGTGGATCAGTGGGTGGGGCGCTGGCCCCGTATTCCAAGAGTGGTGGGTTCAAACCCTCCCCCAGCCAAACTACAACAGGGAATGGCCGGGCGTTGTGGCGGGCAGCTGTGGTGCCAGTTGCTGGGGAGGCTGGGGCAGGAGAGTCACCTATGCCCAGGAGTTGGAGGTTGCTGTGAGCTGTGTGATGCCACAGCCCAGGCAATAAAGTGAGACTCTGTCTCTACAAAAAAAAAAAATATATATATATATATACAAATAATGGATAAATTTATATCTCAGTATATAAGGTACGCGATATCAAAGAGGAGTGTTACTGACCTAGAATAAGAAAAGCTATCCCTCAAAGATAAAGAAAATAATATTTGAATTCTTTCCCTTTTTGGAAGAAGGATAGTATGTTTTCACTTGTACAAGGTGATAGTTGCAAGACATGAAGGCATTTTTTTCAAATTGCTCTTTTCTTTAAGCCACATATAGTCAAAATCAATCTCCATGGATTTCAGGTTGACAGGGAGAAGATAGTGGAGATGTTATATGAGTCCTTAGCTAAGCGGGAACTAAATTTTCAATATTTCCTGATACGTAATGTCTGAATAAGGTTGACCACAGATGAAATAGCAAAGCATATGCAGAGTGTTGTTAACTGGAGCCATTAAGCCACTATAGCACAAAGTGTTGCCATTGAGATGCTGTCTTAGTACACGGCAGAACTCAGGACTGAAAACCTTTTAACTTGTATTAGATTTCCCTCTTTATCTTCTCCAAGTCTTGGGTCAGGTGTATGTGTAGTCCTGTGGGGAACAGCATTAGTTTCTTCCACAGTTCACCTATGCCGTGAAGATTGCCGGCAGTGAGACACTGGCATATCCAATTCATTCTCATTATTTCTAACTCCGCACCAAGGTCTTCTTAACTGTCAGTGGCTGACCTATGACAACTGTGTACTTCCCACCTGATACACAGGTAACAAATTTCCACAGATATCTTCACCAACTCCCACAACTCTGTAAGAACAAACCTTACAATCATTCCTTTTATCCGTATCACTATTAGGGTTTCTACTTTCTAAATAAAATCCAATATAATATAACAGGTCTGTACTGTGGCCTAACTACTCAAAAATATATCAAGATAATTTCTGGATATATAAAATTCAATGCGGTCCTCATTAATGATGAAAATGGTACTAATCCTCCAGATACAGTGGTGCAAATGAGTATTTTTTTCTACAGGAGTAATGGATAACTATGATTCATTTGCACTGTCTTACTTTTTCTATTTCAAGAGCAACAAGTTAGAAAAGAAATGACTGAAGTGAATTAAAGTGTAAAATAATAATATTACTTCTAATTTAAAAGAAATTATAATATATTCTCAATTATCTTCAAAATTAAATCTAATTGATAAATGATAAAACCTCTTCTTTTACCAGAATTCTCTACCTGTGCATATTCAGACTCACTCAAACTTTTGTAGGATGCTACCTTTTCCTGGCCTTCTCTTGGGTAATATCTTCTAATATGTCAATAATAGTCCCATGAAGCCTTTTTATGTAGTCACATTATCGTCCTTGTTTTCATATGCTAACATATACTGTCATTAATGTATTTTTGCTTACATTTTATTTATCTGTTTTCCCTAACTATAAGGACCATTTTAATGTATAAATGGAGTAATGTATGGGGCATTAGTTATAGGGATAAAATAGTAATTAACAATAAGCCCTTTGAAATTTAAGTATGATAATTTAGATAGTTAGAAAACAGGATGCTCATTCACTGCCTTCCTGACAAGGGTAGTTTTAATAGTAGTAACTGAGCTCTGCTTGGATTCTGCCTAATGTTTGGTACATTGCAGGCATTCAGTAAGTAGAAAAATAAAATACACCCATACAACAATTTTAACAACAATGAGAGTAGACAGTTAGATGATAAACTTCTCCTATACCCCTAAAAATGAAACTTAGAAAAGTAAAGTATTGGTTAAGACATGAAATGTACCAATTTTCTTTATTATCTAAAATGTGTTAAGAAGGCTGTTGATATTTCGGTTTTGGTACAATGGAAAGTTAGAGAAAGATACTACAGGAAAGGAGAAACTAAAAAATGTCTTTTGCGGCAAATACTTAACAGTGATTATGTGCAATTCACTTTCTCATGCTAGACATTTTGTGATTTAGAGTTTGTAGCTGAGAATGAGTCTAGGAGTAAATATATAATATGGATTCTTCTTTCACAGAGCTACATATTTGAAAAGATACAGTTCAACTCAACATGTACCTTTGGTGTATTGTAAAGTTTTATTTTCTCAGACATGTACCCTTATCATTACTAAGATAAAAACAAATACAGACTAATGAGGCAGCTGCTTATGAAGGATTTGGAGTAGCTGTGGCCTACTCTTCCATACCCATAATTTCCCATGGATGTTGTGAGTATAGTGTTTAAAAACAGGATCATCTTTTAAAATAATATCACTTTCTCCTACAAATCTGATAATTACATAGATATAAAGGATGGAATAAATAGGAGTTTTTTTTGTTTATTTTACTTGGACTCATGCCTGTCCTGGCAATTTTATACTTACTAGGATATTAGAAAGTCTCATGACCCCAAAATAGTTTGTTTTATGCTCTCATAGCTGATAGTCTTAATAATAAAAATCAATATTTCATAAGCTAAGATATAGAACTAAATTCTAATATTCTTATTACAATGATGAATTAACATGATAGCCACCCATTCTGGGTCTGGTTTATATTGAAAAAAGTACTAATAAAGTTATTGCATGCCTCATAAAAGTGCAGTGAGATGTAAATAACACACAGTGTGTGAAGTACTAGACAAGCTGTACGTTATAAACGCTTACGATCTACTAGTTCAGTATATTTTAACTCCTAAATCTATTTTTCCTTCTTACTATTCGTCATCAAATTATTGCAAAAAGCATGTTTGAGTTTAAGTGAAGAACAGAATTTGAAGAAATTTCAAATAGCAGTAAAGGAGACTAGGGGACATGAATAGAAAGTCCCAGTAAAAGGTTTACAAAGGAAGTCTGCCACCAGAGAGAAGCTTGAAACTTTTAGAATTGACTTAGAAGGGCCAGAATCCAAGATGATTGTAGCTTGTATCATGGTGTGGTGCTACAGTAAGTCCATTAAGTACTTTGAAGCTAATTTTTTAATCTTGTGAGCTACTAGAATAATGAAAGTAAAATTCATCCAAGAACCATGGTCATTATTAAAGATTTAAAACATTAACACATAAGTTATAATATGTTTAGCATTACAATCATCTTTTTCAGGATGAAGAAAGCCACTCAGAATGTTGATACAGTGAAAGTTTATTGCACCCCTCAGGCAGCAGAACCTGTGATTGGCAGGTTCTTCTTTATAGCCCATTATTCTTTTTTTTTTTTTTTTTTTTTTTTTATAGCCCATTATTCTAATACAGTGACTGGCACATGGGCAGGAATATAGGAGTGTTGAATTATTTGATGAATAAATAAATAATGGTTTCCTCAAGGTCAAATGGCAATTTGGTTGTTAAGCAAGTATTCAAACTCTTGACTCTGTGGCATCAGATCACCTTCCCTGAATTCTTATTTCTCCTTTCCCTCTCCTCCTCCCTATCTCTCTCTCTCTACCTTCTTTCTCTCTGACTCTGATGTCACTAATTTTATTGAAAAGTCAAATGATACGCTGTCCAATGAAGAAGCGACCTTTCCTAAAGAAAGATCTATCTTTATCTTCAGCGGCTTTGCCTTCAGTGGCTGTGATCTCTGGGGCTTGTCCACTGGACAGTCTATCATTGTGATCTGTAATGGGAACTTTGGGACACATGATATCAGTTCCAATCTCCTGAAATCCTGGAGACTAAAGTCATTAGCCCAAACTCCAGGAAGAGCTGGAGACTAAAGATCAGTATAGGTAGAGTGTGACAAACTTTAATAAAAACTCTGGACTCAAAGAACCAGGCGAGCTTCCTTGGTTGGCAGCCCTGTGAGTATTGCCACAAATGTGTCCTGGAGGAGGTAATTTGTCCCTGACTTCACAGAGGTGGACCAGAAACTTCACACTTGGAGCTCTCTCTGGGTCCCTCCCTGGGGTCATTTTTATTTGTACTCTTTCACTATTCTAAAGCCTAAGTATAACACTTTCCTGAGCTCTGTTTAAGTCATTCTAGTGAATTATTTGCCTGAGAGCTGCTGTGTGAAACCCTCAGTGTTTAGTCAGCTGATTTGAGTGACCGTGTTCTAGGGACTTTGGAACTTGTGGTTGGTGTCTGCAGGGAGGACGTTTTCCTGAGGGTCATGACCTCTGACTTTGTGGTTTGGCTAACTCACGTATAACCAGGACATTTTCTTCTCCAGACATCCAGGAGTTACTATTATGTCCATGAAACCTGTTTGCATATCAAATGGCTTCTTTTTTCAAAATTTATAGTCCATAAATTGCTGCATATAATGATAGCACATTATTGTTTATTTTTTTCTCATATTGAGACCATCTCTTTTGTACTTGTCTTTATGAAATTTCTAGTTTCTCTGTAGGTCTTATTACTACTATATTCTTTTAATGGGTCCAGGATTGGGCTAGAATTCAAGTTTTCTCTTTAACCGCTTGTTTTATTAATATGTATTTTCAAGGAAGATCTTAAGAATATTTTATGGAAGGGCGCCTGTAGCTCAGTGGTTAGGGTGCCAGCCACATGCTCTGGGGCTGGTGGGCTCAAACCTGGCCAAGGCCTGCTAAACAGAAGCAACAACAACAACAAAAAAAGCCGCGCCTTGTGGAGGGCACCTGTAGTCCCAGCTACTTGGGAGACTGAGGCAAGACAATAGCTTGAACCTGAGTTTGAGGTTGCTGTGAGCTGTGAGGCCATGGCACTCTACCGAGGGTAACAAAGTTAAACTCTGTCTCAATAATTGGAAAATAAATTTTGAATATTTACAGAAATAAGTAGGCTTTTATACTACCCTCATATTTTTGAAAATTCAACTGAATATAAATTTGTAGATAGGAAATTATTTCCCCCAGAACTCTGTATACCATACTCTATTGCCATACAAATATGACCTCTCCTTTTTCTTTTAAAATTTGAATCTATTTAACATTTTTAAATTGATCTGGGAGATTTCTCTGACTTCATCTGCTGATCCTATTAGTGCACTTTCCAGCTCACCATTTGGTCCTCAGTATGTGGTATAGTAACTGATACCAGTGGTTCTCAGTTCATTTATATCATCCTTTATATTATTTGCTTTTTAAGTATCCCATCATCATTTATAAGAATTAGGCAAATATTACATTTCTTTAATTAAAGAAAAACTACTCTGCAGGTGATTGCTGAACATATTTATACTTTTTCCATTCTGGGTGTTTCCTAAAGTCATTATGACCTCAGTTTGAAGCTATTATGTAATTGTGTCCCCTCCACTGACAATTTCATTTTGGGATGATTCTTGTGGAGTTTTATACAATTTAGTTCCTCATTTTCAGCTAATACAATCATTCTGATCAACACATAAAAACCGGCTTACAGGCAAAGGTTATATTTTGTGGGTTGTATACTATTTGCTCTGAAATTTCTATAGTAAATTGGTTTCTTTTGAATGTATATTTTAAAATTCTACATATATAATCTTGATAAATACATATGATGATTGTATTCCTTCACTAAAAGTGTATAATAGCACAAGTATCAGAAAAAAAATTTGCACTGGGAGAAGAAAGATGAAAAATGTGGACCTATTAGTTATAACATACTATTGACTGTAAGTATATTAAGCTATTTAAGTATGTAAGTATATATACTTACATATGTGTATATCACTCATATAAGTATATAAAGTTTGTACAGTATATGTGTTATTAAATATAAGTATAAACACTTTTAAAATATTTAATTTGGGGGCAGTGCCTGTGGCTCAAAAAAGTAGGGCACCAGCCACATATGCTAGAGGTGGCGGGTTCAAACACAGCCCCGGCCAAAAACTGCAAAAACAAAAAAAAGGAAAATATTTAATTTAAATTTAATCATTGTAAATTTCTCAGAGGAAGACATTTTCATGATCTCAAGAACCTATACAAAAACAAAAAGTTTAATGCTTACAATGTCAACAACCTAAAGGTTTAAATATTGTACCACACTATTTGAATAGTGATAAAAATTAAAGCATAGTAAATACCTAATGCAGTAACGTAATTGTTTATCAGCAAGTACTAGATACTGTAGATAATTGCATGTGCCCTAATTTTATACTCTAGGCAGAGCATTCACTTTGTTCACACCAGCTTTGTCACAAGCACACGACAGTATCACTAACAACATCACCGGGAAATAGGAATTTTCTGCTCCATTATAATCTTAGAGGACCACTGCCATATGTGTGGTCAATGGTTTACTCAAAAGTCACCATGCAGTACATGACTATATATACATTTGTATTTGTTAATTTAAAAATAAATACATAAAAGAAAAAAAAAGAAAATCTCTTGTCACTGAAAAAGAAGATACTTACTATGCATGTGTGATTATTCCTAAGACCCACATAAGCTTTTAGATAAATACTTATGATTACAAATCCTTTACCTATAATTGGGGGAATTGCTCAGCACAATGAGTTCTTAAATTAGGACAATAAAAATCTATTGACCTCCAAAAAACAAGTGAGGTAGTAAAAAGGAAAGAAAGAAAAAGAAAAAAATTTTCAACTTAAGAATTATTTTCTGATATGTTAGTTATCCTACCACTCAGTCACAATATATTGGATTGTTAAATGTCAATTTTATTTTTAGTAGACATATGATAAGAAAATGTCATTTCATGCTGGTAATCATAATACTTGTGTTCTACTTTTTATAAGGCTTATAGATATCTGTTCATCATCTTCATTTTCTTTCTGAAAGCCAAGATTAAAAATAAAACAAAGGGATTAAGTTATAATGAATGTAGAATAACAACACTGTTGCAAAAAAAAAAAAAAAAAGAAAGAAAGAAAAAGAAAAAGACCCAAAACATCTGGTTAAGATTGGAAAGAAGCTAAAACAACCAATATTTAACAGAAACATAAATACTAGAAATGGAGAAACAATTTAAAAGCACGTGCTGACTGACGTTTTGCAGTTACTTTGTATCTCAAGATACTTATCAAACCTGGGTAAAAGACAAGAAATTAAGGGTCTAGAAAACAGCCCACACAAAGAGCCTCTACCAATAGGAAGGAAAATGAATAGAAATAGGACATTCTCCCTGGGTTAGAGAGAAAATAGCTATACTCCAAAAGTAGCTAGGATTCAAGTGAGAAAGGGTCTGGGGTATTCAGTTCAATACTTTCCCCATTTTTCTGTTAAGGTATTTGCTTAACGTTGAGGTGCTTGAAGGTAAGACACCAAGAAAAAAGCCTTAAAAACAAATAAAAGTCTCTGAGGAAAAAGGTATGAATGAGTTCTTAGGACTGACAGCAGGTTCAAATCTGTGGATCACCAGTATCTCAGTTATAATAGGTAGAAAGCTCTATCCTAGGGACTAGTGAGTTCAGGGGCAGAAGTAGCTTTGTTATTTTCAAATAAAATTTGAGCCATTTCAGTTCCTAATTGACAACATTGATCAGTCACTTTTCTATCTGCCTGAGCAGAGGAAAGTTTGAATGTCTCTAAAGAAAAACAGAGTCAGAAGACTCTGTAATTTTCTCTAATAAAATACTTAAAATTTATTATAAAAATATAAGTTTTGCAAAGAGACCAGAAAAGATAATAATATTCAAAAGAAAAATCAAATATAAATAGCCTCTGTGCTAAGCCTTACATAGAATTTGTAAGAAAACTTTAAATGAGACATGATTAATATTTTCAAAAAATAAGGTAAAATACATAATCTGAAACTACCATGTCGACAAATGACTCTAATGGCAGAACAGACACAGCAGAGAAAAGAATTAGTGTATTGAAAAAACGGAAAGGCAGGTTAATAAAAATTATTTATATTAAAGTATATAGAAAAAAGATTAAAGGCAGAAAGTCATTTATAAAACAAAATAAAAGGTCCAACTTATTTTTAACTGGAGACCCAGAAGGAGAGAAGGGAATGGAACAAAAGCGGTACAGTACAACCTTTGTATGTCGACAATCCAAGGGACAGCAACAAACTGGCCAATAGACAGAGGTGGCCAATGTAAAGCCCTGGGCCTACTGTAGGTACTTGTGGTGCATATCTGGTCTGTCAAAATTAGGCCAACTTAAGGAAATGGTCAACGTAGGGAGGCAGTCCACTATGTAGGCTCTACTGTATATGAAGAAATACTAACCAAGATTTTTCCAAAAACATACACTGAATTCAAGCCACAGAGGAAAGAAATTTTGCAAACTCAAGGAAAGATGAATACAAATAATTCCACATTTGGAAACATCATAAAATATGAGAAAATCAAAGACAAAAAGAAAATTTCAATAGCAGCTATGAAAAATGACATGCTACCATTGTAGGAGCTATAACACCGATGATGTCTGACTGCTCACAGAAACTATGGAAACCAGAAAATAATTTGAAAACATTGTCAATTGCAAAAAAAAACAAAGTCCTGACAGTCCTATATCCAACAAAAATATTCTAAATAGAGACAAAATAAAGAGGGTTTCAGACCAGTAATATCTGACAAACATATCAGCATACCTGCTCTTAAAGAAATGCTTAATAGCATTGTTCAAACATAAAAATAATTATTCTATTTGAGAACAATTGATAGATGTAGAATAAAAATTACACTTGGGAGGAGAAATCTGTGTATAAAAATACTGGATTTTGCACAAATAATAATTATAATGTAAACATTAAATATAATTTAATGTAAACAATAATTATAATAATTTAATGTAAACATTAAATATATGTAAGTTAAAATGCAAGAGAACATAAAAATGTGGTTTTAACATTGTTAAGTTATTTGAAGTAATAATTTATGTTGGTCTAAAATAAATTCAGATTCTTCTATGTTTAATTTTCTATCACAATCACTTAGTAAAATATACATTATAGAATAAATTCGTCATATAATAGAAAAGAGTAATAAAAAAAAGCAGGAAGTGAAGTAAATGCCAAAAGAAATAGTAAGATGTTAGATGTAAACATTATATCTATCTATATAATGATATCTGTAACTGTATTAAGTGTAAAAGAAACCTAAATAATACAACTAAAAGACTGAGATTATCAGACTAGAAATTTTAAAAGTGGACATTTAAACAAGAGAAAGACATGGAGGGTATCCACATGCAACAAATAAGACACACTATTACTCTTTTCTTGTATGATCTTAAACCTAGAAAACCCAAAGGACTCAACCAACAGATTCCTGGAATTAATAAATAAATACAGCAATATAGAAGCATACAAAATTAATGTTCACAAATAACTGGCTTTCACATACACCAAAAATAGCCTAGCTGAAAATCAAATAAAAAACACCATACCCTTCATAGAAGCATCAAGGAAAATGAAATACCTTGGAATATATTTAGTAAGGGAGGTGAAGGATCTCTAGAAGAACTAAAAAACATTGAGAAAAAAAAAACTTAGGAGAAAATTAACAGACGAAAAACATATGATGCTCATGGATTGGTCGAAACAAAATTGTTAAAATGTCTGTATTTCATAAGGTGTTTTACAGATTCAATGCAATTCCCATTAAAATGTTAATATCACATTTTGCAGATCTTGAAAAAATAGTTCTACACTTTGTATGGAATCAGAAAAGACCCCTAAGAGCCAAGGTAATCTTATGAAATAAGAACAAATCTAGAGACACCACTTTACTAGACTTCAGTCTATACTACAAGGGTATGGTGATTAAAACAGTATAGTACTGGCATAAAAATAGAGACATAGATCTATAGATTTGAACAGGGAATCTTGAGATGAAACCACCTGATACTGCCATTTGATCTTTGACAAAGTATACACTGGCAGAAAGAGTTCCTGTTTAAATAAATGGTGCTAGGAGAATTGGGTAGCCACATGTAAAAGACTGAAATAGGACACATCTCTCATCACTTATGAAAATTAATTCATGATGTATAATATATAAGCTTAAGGCATGAAACTATAGGTTTTCTAGAACAAAGTGTGAGGAAAACAATTATAGATATTAGTCTAGGAAGAAAATTATGAAGAAGACCCCATTGGCAATTGCAGCAACAGCCAAAATAAATAAATGGGTCCTGACAAAGTTAAAAAGTTTCTGCAAAGCTGAGGACACAGTCAGCAAAGAAAATAGATAAGCTGCAGAATGGGGGAAGATATTTGCATGCTACCCATTCCATAGAGGATTGATTACTGGAATCTACGAAGAACTTAACCAAATCAAGAACAGATCAAACAACTCCATTAGAAACTGGGCAAGAGACATGAACAGAATATGAATATAGGCCAATGAATATAGGCCCATGGCCAACAAATACATGAAAAAATTCTCATTGTCTCTAATCATAAGTGCAATGCAAATCAAACCACATTGAGATATCACCTAACCCCAATGAGAATGGATCACATGGCCACATCCCAAAGCAAGAGAAGCTGGTGTGGATGCAGAGAGAATGGAACACTTGTATACTGTTGATGGGACTACAAACTAGTTCAACCTCTATGGAAAGTAGTATGGAGATCTTCAAAGAACTTAAACCAGACCTACCATTTGATCCTGCTATTCCTCAACTGGGTATTTGTCCAAAGGGGGAAAAAAAAGCATTTAACGAGAAAGATCACTTGCATTCAAATGTTCATAGCACCACAATTCACAATCACAAAGATGAGGAAACAACCTAAGCGATCATTGATATATGCATGGATTAATAAACTATGGGATATGTATACCATGGAATACTATCCAGCTATAAAAATATGAAGATCTAGTATCTTTTGTAACCCCTTGAATGGAATTAGAGACCATTCACCTAAATGAAATATCACAGAAATGGAAAACAAACACCCCAGGTACTCAGTACTAAAATGGAACTAGTGATCAACATCGATGTGTCATATGACAGTAAATCTTAATGAATTCCAAGTTGGGATTGTGGGGAGAAGGGGATGGGTAAATTCCCACCCAATGGATACACTGCCTGTATACATCGCACACATTCTGGTGAAGGAAATACCTGTAACTCTGACTCTAAACGTGCAAAAGCAAATCATGAAATCAATATTATGAAATTTAAAAAATGGAAAGCCAAAAGAAAACAAACAAACAAACAAACAACCAGTAGGCCATTATTCTTTAACAGAGACATCCTTTATATATATGTGGTCATACAGAGAGAAAAAAATTAAAGGATTGAAAAAATGCAACTCCATAAAAACATTGACCTAAGAAAAGCTTGCATTGCTATATTAGTATAGGAAAACAACATCAGACTTTAAAACACTCAGTATTAGTAGAGGGGAAAGGGGAATCTGCCTGTGCACTCAGTTAACTTGGGCTGCCATAAGAAAACAGAGAGGGAAGGAGGGAGAGGGGTGGGGCCTTTGTGTGTGCCACACCTTCTGGGGGCAAGACATGATTGCAAGAGGGACTTTACCTAACAAATGCAATCAGTGTAACCTGGCTTATTATATACCCTCAATGAATCCGCAACAATAAAAAAATAAATAAATAAAAATAAATAAACAACAAAAGGACAAATAGACAAAAAAAAAAAAAGAAAGAAAAGAAAAGATCGTAGACTGGATGGTTTTAAATAGAAACTTATTTTTCACAGTTCTGGAGGTGGGAAATCCAAGGTCAAGGCTCCTAACCATGGCTCTTCTCCTGGCTTTCAAATGGCCATCTTTCCCCTGGATCTTTACATGGCCTTTTTTGGGTACATGCATGTGGAAAGGGAGAGAGATTTTTTTCTTCTTCTTCTTTTTTTTTTTGTATAAAGTCATCAATCCTATTGAATTAGAATAACACCCTAATGACTTCATTTGTCCTTAATTACCTTCTAAAAGCCCTACCTCTCAATAAAAACACATTGGGGGTAGTGCTTCAACATATAAACTTTAGAGAATAAAATTCAGTTGTTAGCCCACACAGTAATATGGAATAAGAGATATGAAGCAAAACTTAATTTACAAAAAAAAAAAAAACATAGGCATAATTAAACTACATTCATTCATAATGAGAGGTTTTAACATACCTTTCTCTCAGATGATCAAGAAAACAACATTTAGTAGTAATAATACAGAAGATTTTCACAGCAAATTTAACAAATTCAGCTAAACCACTCTGGAATATTTATACTACACACAGCATATATTCCACATTTGATTCTATACATGTTCACAAGGCAAATCGGAAGAAATTTCATAGGAGTGGAATCCTTCAGGGTATGCTCTTTGATCATAGTCGAATTAATTTAAAATTAGTAATAAATTGAGAAATCTAAGTGATTTGAAAATTAAGTAATTTATTCCAAATTTTTCTTTCTTCTTCTTCTTCTTCTTTTTTTTTTTTTAGAGACAGACTCTCACTTTATCGCCCCAGTAGAGTGCTGTGGCATTATAGCTCACAGCAACCTCCAACTCCTGGGCTTAAGCAATTCTCTTGCCTCTGCCTCCTGTGAGTAGCTGTGACTACAGGCGCCTGCCACAACACTGGACTATTTTTTTTTGTTGCAGTTTGGCCCAGGCTTGGTTCATATATGGGGCCTGCGCCCTACCCACTGAGCCACAGGTGCCACCCTATTCCAAATTTCTTGTGGTTAAAAAGAAATTATGGAATATGACAGTAATTTTTTTGAAATAATAAAAGCAAATCATAGCAAAGCTAATAATATTCAATTAAACAGAGAGCACACTAAAGTAAGAACTCGAAAATGTATATATTAGAAAAGAAAAAAGCCTTCCCAAACATGATACGTTTCTATGTCATTTATAAAATAAAAGAACCCAGTATGATAAAAGGAAAAAAATTAATAACATAGAAAAATCAACAAAGCAGAAAGTTATTTTGACAATCTATTTTAAAAACAAACAAACATAAAAAGCCCCCCCCAAAACAAAAACAAAAACCCTCTAGGGTCACATTGCATTGGGGAAGGGGAGGGAAGGAGAAGATGGTGAGATAGTGGTTACAAAGCAATAGTTAGAAAAGAGTAAAGTCCTGGTTGCACAGTAGGATGACTAGACTTGAGAATATATTTCAAAATGTAAGAGAGGTTGTTCAATGTTCTCACCATAAATAATCAATAAATATTTAAGATAACTGAAATCAAATAATCAAATTACTATAATGATGTCCAATTATGATTTGTAAATGAAAAATTTAAAAATCAAGAACTTAGAGATAATCTAAGAAAATGCAGTCAGAAACTCTAGTGAAAACCACAAAACATAATCATTATTATTATTATTATTATTTTCTTGAGACAGAGTCTCGCTCTGTCGCCCTGGGTAGAGTACCATGGCATCACAGCTCATAGAAACCTCCAACTCTTGGGCTTAAGCAATTATCTTGCTTCAGCCTCTCGAGTAGCTGGGACTACAGGTGCCCTTGCAACACCCAGCTATTTTTTGTTGCAGTTGCCACTGCTGTTTTAGCTGGCTGGGGCTGGGTTCGAACCCACCACCCTCAGTATATGGGGCTGGCGCCCTACCCACTGAGCCCCAGGTGCCGCCCCCAAAATCACAAAACATGATTAAGAGAATTTATAAATCTATAGATGTAAGAAGATCTAATTTGTCCATAGTTGTAAAGTTCAATCTTTTGAAAATCATAATTCTCCCTAAACTGTTGTATAGATTGATCAAATTCCAGGTGAATTTTGGAGATATTAACAAGCTGATTCTCAAGTTTATATGGAATATATACTAAAACTATGAGAGTAATCACAATAATTAAAAATATTGCAAAGGTGTGAAATCAACCCATGTGCCCATGAACTCAGTACTAGATTAATAAAATGTGATATGTGCATACCATGGAGAACTATTCATCCATAAAAGGATGAATTAATGCCTTTTACAATAATTCTGATGAACTAGAAACCATTCTCCTAAGTCAGCAGATCTCAACCTGTGGGTCTCTACCCACAGGAACTGTATTAAAGGGCCACAGCATTAGGAAGGTTGAACACCACTGTCCTAAGTGAAGTATCTCAAGAATGGAAAAGCAAACACTACACATACTCATCAAATTGGACCTGATGAGCACACAGGTGCATATAGACAATGGAAATCAGGTGTGGGCAGTGGGGAAAGAGGGGAGAGTTAAAAACCAACCTAACGGATACTATAAAGTTTGGGTAGTGGGAACACCTGTGGTGATGACTCAAACATTCTGAAAGCAATCTATGTAACCCAAACAATTGTACTTACTTAATATTTTGAAATAAAAAAAGGAAAATAAACAAACAAATGGAGATTTTCACAACCAAATCTCAGACCTTATTATTAATGTTGTAATTAATTCATTTCAGTGTTGGGGTAAGAATGGATATATAAACAATAGAACACAATAATGTTCATGAACAGACCATATAGGTAGATCTGGTTTAAGAAAAAGTGCTACTGTCATGCAATGAAGAAAGAATGGTCTTCTCTATGAAGAATCAAAATTGCTTAATTGCATATCTGTATAAAACAAATATGACTCTTATCCCCTTCCTCACACCATAAACAAAAGTCAGTTCCAATGGATTCTATATCTAATTATAAAGGTAGACTACATTTTTCATAAGAATCAGAGCAGAGTTTTTACATTGAATGTTTACACACACATATACACCACACAAATACTTACCATGAAGCAAATTTTTGAAAAATGGCATGACCTTAAAATGCAATCTTCTTTTTCCTTAAAAAACCATTGTTAAATGGGTTAAATCAGGCGTCCTCAAACTGCGGCCCGTGGGCCACATGAAGCGGTGTGAATTGTATTTGTTCCCGTTTTGTTTTTTACTTCAAAATAAGATATGTGCAGTGTGCATAGGAATTTGCTCATAGTTTTTTTGTTTTTTTTTTAAACTATAGTCCGGCCCTCCAACGGTCTAAGGGACAGTGAATTGACCCCTGTTTAAAAAGTTTGAGGACGTCTGGGTTAAATGTTTATAGTAAATGCAGGAAAAACATTAACAAAGAATAAATATGACCAAGTTTAATATAGACAATATAGAAATAACTTTTTTTTTTTGCAGTTTTTGCCAGGGCTGGGTTTACACCCACCATCTCCGGCATATGGGGCTGGTGCCTTACTCCTTTGAGCCACAGGCACTGCCCCTGAAATAACTCCTAACCAATGATTGCAAAATAACAGACAAGTTCAATAAAGAATATCCAAATGAGGAAAAATAACAATTTATTCATGTGACAATGCGGATGAATATAATAAATATGTGAAGTCAGAAAATTAAGTTTGTGAATTCACCCAGGAAAAAGTGCTACATACCTCCTTACTGAGTATCACTGTAGCCACCTTCAAAGTACTCACTTTGGGAAACTATGCACAGACCACAATGCCTCCGATGAGTTTGAAAACTTAATTGTCAGACTTTGTATGACAACAGCTCTTAAGACCATTCCAGAAAAAAAGAATCCCAACATCGCTTTATTATTCTATAAATAATAGAATATGTACACACACACACACACACACGCATATATCTACATGAATGATAGAGTCAAATGTAGGAACCCTACCCGAATAGAGCTGACCCGCCCAAAGGAGCCAACCCCCTACCCTTCCGGCTGAATGTCCCACCTCAGAAAGGTGAATGGGCCAACCCCCCAACTTTAAAGCCCCGTTAACTTCCATTTACAGATGCATATGTCTGTGTCAGGATACCAAAGTAAAATTATCCTTTCTGTAATATTTGCACATAAACAGAATACCTTTTGACAAAATTTTAAATGCTTTGGCTGATATTGACTCAGATATACCAGAACATGGTAGTCAAGGGATGTCTTGGATAAGACTTATTTCACAAGCGCTATGGAAATCTTGGATAAGACTTATTTCATAAGAGTTAGACTGATCTTTGTAATATATTGAGAAGTCAAATATTACCCATGAGCTGACTTCTTTCTGGAACTCAGCTGGCCCTCACCAGGGTGGAAGAAAGGCTGCTTTTGCTCACACAGAACCTGGATTCCATTTTCCTTTCATTTTGCATCTCAGAATGATTTTTATTTTCAGTCTTTGACCTCTCAATATATTATAAACATCATTCTAACTCTTATGAAATAACACTTATCCAAGATTTCCAATGACTACCATTTTTTGGTATATGTGAGTCAATATCAGCCAAAGGATTTAAAATTTTTTTTCAAAGGTATTCTGTTTATGTGCCAATATTACAGGGAGGATAATTTTACATTGGTATACAGACACAGACACATGCATAGGTAAACGGGAGTTAAATTTACATAGTTACATGTATTATTTCTCTAGGTATTTTAAAACATAGGAATTGAGGGTGGGACTAGGATTTTAATAAAAATTACAAATAAAATAACCATTTCTTAAACCCTGGACCCACGTGCTATTTAAATAGTCTCAGCCCTGTGAAATATTGTCTTCCTTAATCCCTCTAAATTATACCCTATAGTCCCCAGGTGTTCTTGTCACCTCACAAAAGCTCTGTCAGCTTGCTTTCTATCTATTATTTTCTCCCTTGTTTCTACTTTTAGCGAGGCCTGCTGCAGAAGCCTGTGCTGCCCATAAAATTTCCAGAGCTCACCCACAGGATGCTGCTTCAGCTGGTTCTCATTCTGAAGCCCTCGATAGCATCCCCATGGTGTGACAGTCACCATGCTGAGACAAGTCTACCCCCCCAATCCCCTCTGATGTCCCAGTGTTCATGAAGTGTTGATGCTCAGATCAATTTTGCTAATTCTGAAATTTACCAACTGGGATTAAGGACAATAATACGAATGTATTCAGATGGGAAAATCCCAGTATTTAAAACTAAACCAAATGAAAATCTCTAACACATATAACAGACTGTATAGATATTTGTTACATAATCTGTCAAACATCTGAATTGAAAGAGTATAATTTTTTGAAATCTTTTAAGTACAGACTGTTGGTGTGGTCACCACAGAAGCAGGCCGGACAGTGGATTGTAAACTCGAAGCTTGCAGGAGGTGGGCCTCCCCATGCATGTCTGGGAAAAGATCCCAGCAACCTTTGCAGCTGCTATTTATTGAGAACAAGCTCTCCTCCCCTGAGCCCAACCCCCACACTAGAATTCCATAGCTGATCAATATTCAACTGCCAAGGTCTGTTCCTTAACTGTCTAGTGATTGCTTTCATGTCTCATAAAACTGCCACTTTGTCTCTGCAAGCCTGCTGTCCTGGTTCCTACACTTCTTGCTGAATAGGTTGCCACATAGATCACTAAATATGTTGTTACATAAGTTGCTGCATATTCTGTTACATAGGTTGCTACATATTCCCCAGTTTTTTTGTTTGTTTATTTGTTTTTTTGTAGAGACAGAGTCTCACTGTACCGCCCTCGGGTAGAGTGCCGTGGCGTCACACGGCTCACAGCAACCTCTAACTCTTGGGCTTACGCGATTCTCTTGCCTCAGCCTCCCAAGCAGCTGGGACTACAGGTGCCTGCCACAACGCCCGGCTATTTTTTTGTTGCAGTTTGGCCGGGGCTGGGTTTGAACCCGCCACCCTCGGTATATGGGGCCAGCGCCCTACTCACTGAGCCACAGGCGCCGCCCCCCAGTTTTGTTTAAGACATTCTTTTTTTATTTTATTATTATTTTTTATTAATATTAAATCAAAGCTGTGTACATTAATGCGATCGTGGGGCACCATACACTGGTTTTATAGACCGTTTGACACATTTTCATTAGACTGGTTAACATAGCCTTCCTGGCATTTTCTTAGTTATTGTGTTAAGACAATTACATTCTACATTTACTAAGTTTCACATGTCCATTCTTGTGCAAGATGAAGGAAAAACCTGTAGTTTTTTATTTCATTTGCTCTTCTTGTCAAATAGCGCTCCTTCTAGCTAGGCAGAGAAAATAAAGAAAGAAAAAAGAAAAAAAGGACAAAATAGTTAACAAAATTACATCAGCGGGGTCAGGGAGGGACTTCACCGAAGAAGAGGGATTTGTGTTCTAAATAAATAAGGGTAATATTAATTTTACATATTTCATCGCCTGTTTTGGGACTGACCCAAATGGTTCTTGACGCTTCCATAGAAGTATTAATCAATGCCCAAAGTTTCCTGCTTATGCACGTTATCCATTGTACCCATAAAATGAACACCAATAGGCACAGTGCAGACTGGAATGTCAGGTCAGGAAGTGTCAATCTAAAGGAGCAATGAGGGAAGGATTAAGGATATATATCCAATAAAGATTTTCTCACCTTTGCTGATACAGAAAGTTTGCTATGACTTCAAATTTCCAATACCAAAGCCAACTGCTTTGTTCAGAACCTTATTAGAGCTTAGAGTGTACGGACTGAGCTTACCCAGGCCCAGAGATTGGGAGGTTTCTTAAGTGATGGAACCCTGTATCAATCCTTCCTCTCAGAGGCTCTAACTGATAATGGGGGAAAGGGCACTGACCGCTCCTAGCTACTTCCTGCTCAGGATGGACAATGATATGGGAGGTAGTTAGAGGATTCTCAGACGAGGGTGATCCGGGGTTCACAGTCAATGACAATTGGGGTGGAAAGTTTGGAGTAGAATGTTTTCATGAAATTTCAGGCCTAAAAAAATAGGAGTTACTGAAGACAAATTCATAAAGGTGTTGGCGAGGTCTTCTGCTCATGTCGAGGTTTAATCCAGCGAGCAGGCAGCCACTTGCTTTTCATGTTGTTCTGTAACGATATGAGCAAACCCTCAACCCCAATGTAGGACAAAACCTGAAATGGGATCGATCCTCAGGATGTAAATATATAGTGAAAAAACAATCTTTTAAATCAATTATATATAAATACCAATTAGAAGGAATCATAGATGGTAAAGGAAACCTAGGTTGCAGGGGCTGGAGGAGGGGTCAATATGTCCTTGTTCTAACTGTTCCTGAATTAAAAATTGTAAAGCATCCAGTTTGTCTTTTGTTAATGGCCATGGCTCCACTCACACTGGGCTATCGCCCTTCCAAGATAACCTGAGAGTGTATTTTGGGGCTGTGGCCTCTAGACTAAATTTGACATCTTTGACCAGATTCAAGAACAGTTCTGGCCATCATGTCCCAATCATATGGAATATGTCATTGCTCTTGTACCAGTCCTGTAATAAGCCTCTAGAAAATGGGGACTGCACAGCCTACTGTGTTACAGCCTGTTTTAAATCTTTTAGAATCTCTAAAGTAAACATATGATGATTAAAGTGTTGGACTCCTTGAGGATATTGCAAATTAGGAGGAAAGTCAGTAACTGTAACAGGAAACAGCTCTAAAGTATTTTCTAAAGTAAAGTCTCCCATTTGGCAACCTCTAACAGTGCTTTCATAACTGAAGTGGTAGGAGAGTGATCTTCATAAGGGGGTGCTGAGGGCAGTGACAGGGGTTTATATGAGTAGTCTTAACTGTAAGATCATTCAACCAGTCTTCTAACTGCTTAATCCTGATTTTCAGGGTTTGGTTCATCTTAGCTTTGTTGAAGCGTGAAGGTGGCAATGGATGGGAGGACACAGAGTTGGAAGACTCGAGTTCTTCCCCATCCTGTTCTGATTGAACCTGCTGCAACACCTCCTCAGCATCTTTATCAGTCTGAAACTGTTGGACTCCATGGACCATAAGCCACTCATTGTAGTGGGAGAGATCTTTTTAAATAGCAAAAGGATTTTCAGGAGAGCAATTGTGGCTTCTGGTCCACGGAGTCGCAACAGTTGCAACAATTGTCTGTCCTTGTTAGGACAGACAGGGATTTGCTTATTATTTGCCAAAGGTCTTAATATCTCCTTGGTAGGTCCCTATGAATTGCCAAAGGCGTCATGAGTGATCCTGTCCTTTGATAAGTTACCAACTGCAGGTTACCTATGATTTGCCAAAGTCTTAATATCCCTTTGGGAGGTGCCTATGAATTACCAAGGGCGTCACTTTACTTACCCCTTTAGTAGGTACCTATGGTGGCCAAAGGCTACGTTGTCTCTTGGTCAATCTGGACAGAGAGTGCCTTTTCCCTCCCCATAACTCCCTCCTGTCATATTGCCAAAGGGTACACTCACATCAAGTGATTTTCCCCTTTGGTCCATGTCCACTATCCTGCTGACTATGCCAGAATTTTGGTGCCGTCACCAAGGAAGCAGGCCAGAAAATGGATTATAAGCTCAAAGCTTGTAGGAGGTGGGCCTCCCCATACGTGTCTGGGAATAGGCCCCAGGAACCTCTGCAGCTGCTATTTGTTGAGAGCAAGCTCCCCTGCCCCAAGATGGACCCCCACACTAGAATTCCATAGATGATCAATACTCAACTGCCAAAGGTCTAGTGATTGCTTGTATGTTTCAAAAAACTGCCACTTTGTCTTTGCAAGCCTGCTGTCCAGGTTCCTACACATTTTGCTGCATAGGTTGCTACATAGATCACTAGATACGTTGTTATATAAGTTGCTACATATTCTGTTACATAGGTTGCTACGACAGAGTCCTGACATTTCAAAGCATAGTTAATGCATATAGAAATTGTTTTGTATTTTGTCTAATGCCTCTCTATTTTTTATTTTGATTATTTTTTGCTTTCCACTATATTCAAAGTTATAACTTCAAAAAAAGAATTTAAAAGTAGCAAAGGGAAGAGATTTTTCACTCTAATATTGGATATCAAAATTTAAAAGCAATTAATATTCTAAGTCTTCATTTGGAATCTCTTAAACTTACATCAGTCCCCTCCCCAGTTTTGGGATTTGTGTATCCTGGAACTACAGAACCACCTATTGTTACCAAGACAAGCTTATCCTAAGCCGTCTGTGTTGTCCCAAGGACTCTTCCCTCTCTCTCGTTCTTCTGAGAAAACTGCTCAATCCTAATGAGGAGTTGGGAAAACACATGCTAAGAAGTGAACCTATTTAATATTTTTGAGGATTCTATTTTTTACAAATGTGTCCCAAAGCGAAGGAAATTATATATTTGGCTGTCTTCTTGAAAGAGCAAGGAGAAAAGTAAAATAAGTAAAACCCACAAAATAGTATTTTAATAAATTATCTTATCTCATTCTCCTACAGTAAACTCTCCTGCAGAGATAATTCACTTCCCAATCTGAGTCGTTCTTTTAATTTCTTTTAAAGAACAAAGCATGAGGTACACTTCTCAGAGCAGTCCCTCTTTAAACAGGTGCTAACCACTTCATTGTTGTTCTTTCTTTGTCTCATTGACTCCAAGACTCCAAGGCTAAGAAGTGCCCTTAGTCCAACACGTCCAGCTAATACTTTAGACCCTGGAACTCTTCAGTTTCTGAGCACACAAAGTTGGGAGTATGTTGTTTAAACTTGAGAATCCTATTACAATGCTTTCCTGGAGACCAGCCTAGTTTTAGAAGGCAGAACATAAAAAGCACTGCCATGATCTGACGAGGCCCTTCCAACAACAGTATCCATCACCCAGTGAGTGATTAAGCCATTTTTCTCTCTTTCCAGGTGACTGCACTTGATGAGTTGAGAGCTCCAGGAAGGTACCAGCCCCTGAGTCCTTTTGGTATCTGATAAGCCTTTCCCATATTTCAGCCGAGTTACAGAAGTTCAATTATGTAGTCAGTGAATTAATGCATGCATGTATAGATGAATGATTAAGGATGAAGATTATCTGCTGGTTACTTGTTGAAGAGAGGATACTTGTTGAAAGTCTTCATTCTCCTCTGAATGAAAGTACCATAAAATGTATAATTGGCCTCTGGCAAAAGTAACTCAAAACTTAGCCTTCATTAAAGTCATTTGTCAAGAATATACTAAGCCCAACTTGAAATGTATTTGCTCATTTAAATTCATCTGAGGGAAAAATGGTTTGTTCAACAGCTTCAATTGTGTTATTCAGGAACTTTTATTTGGTACCCAAATACCTGTAGTATCCTTGGGAAGGGTGTAAGTTACAAGAGTGTGTGTAACAGGATTCTCAGTGGCTAAACTCAATAAGGTCTGCATCTTGATGTGCTATTTATCCTAAGGTGATCAGACAGGAGCTGTGCTTCACTTGACCATTCAGAGTATCAGCCTGACAGAGATGCTACTGTCCTCTTGCCGCAAATATTCTGTGCCTCTGAGCACATAGTTGGAAATCGCATGTAATGTAGTGATGCACATACTTTTCACTCACAGATCATCAATTAAAATTAATCATAGGGCCCCAACAAATTACAACGGGTCAGGAAAGTTAAATCTTCCTTTATTCCCAGAAGGAGAAAAGAATTTGATATAAATGGACTCTAGAAGTAAGGTAGAGTCATTATAATACTGTAATTAAATTAACAGACTCAAATGTACCCTTCAGCATTAACTCTGTGTAAGGGGGAATAACGTTCTTTATTTCGTGGAGTCTCCTCCATCTAAAAGTGAGAATAATGGGTTCATATAGTTCTTGTCAGGATTACATAAAAGAACAGAATCTATGAAGAACTGAAACGTAGAAGCATTCCAACAAATAGCAGTACTAGTTTTTCCTATGACAGAACCGAGGCTATGAGGGTTCGGTGTATTCCTCATTTCTAGCTGAGTATTAGATTTACTTGAAGAGATTTAAAAAATAGGGATGCCTGGGCCTCTTTCTTGGATTCTGATAGAGGTTGAACCCAAAGTATCTGTCTTTCTAAATGCTACTGGTCTATTTTCAATATGAAAGCCAGATTGAACACTTCTCTCGTAAGGTAAAAAATCAAACAGACATATATGGCTGGGATAATTTAGTTGTCTGTTTTTAGTATCTTCACTTTTAAAAATATATAACTTAATAATCCACGACATTGTTTGAAGAGGGAAATAATCATATGTTCTACAGTGAAATAAACTGTTATTCAATTTTAACAGATGATATACAAATAATTGTTTTCTCATGTTGAGTAAGAATGAAAAGAAACTGTAGAAATGTAAAGTGCAATATCTGTTTCAAACTAAAACAATAGGTATGGTTTTTACTTCATGTATATCCTTAATAAAAAGCCGCAGAGCACACTTTGTTGATGAAAGTGCATTAATGAGAAGATGTTTTAACCTCAGAATATACAGTAATACAGTTACTGATGCAAATAACAAGAGAGCAGTGTTTAGAGTGCTCTAGGATGTTTAAAAAATACAACTTAGGGTGGCACCTGTGGCTCAGTGAGTAGGGCGCCGGCCCCATATGCCAAGGGTGGCAGGTTCAAACCCAGCCCTGGCCAAACTGCAACAAAAAAATAGCCGGGCGTTGTGGCAGGTGCCTGTAGTCCCAGCTGCTTGGGAGGCTGAAGCAAGAGAATCTTGTAAGCCCAAGAGTTAGAGGTTGCTGTGAGCCATGTGATGTCATGGCACTCTACCCGAGGGCGGTACAGTGAGACTCTGTCTCTACAAAAAAAAAAAATAAATAAATACAACTTAAATACTCACAAAAAAAGAACTACTGATTTCTGTGTGTGTGTGTGTGTATTTTTTTTTTTTTTTATTGTTGGGGATTCATTGAGGGTACAATAAGCCAGGTTACACTGATTGCAATTGTTAGGTAAAGTCCCTCTTGCAATCATGTCTTGCCCCCATAAAGTGTGACACACACCAAGGCCCCACCCCCCGCCCCTCTTTCTGTCCCCCCATAACCATAATTGTCATTAATTGTCCTCATATCAAAATTGAGTACATAGGATTCATGCTTCTCCATTCTTGTGATGCTTTACTAAGAATAATGTCTTCCACGTCCATCCAGGTTAATACGAAGGATGTAAAGTCTCCATTTTTTTTAATGGCTGAATAGTATTCCATGGTATACATATACCACAGCTTGTTAATCCATTCCTGGGTTGGTGGGCATTTAGGCTGTTTCCACATTTTGGCGATTGTAAATTGAGCTGCAATAAACAGTCTAGTACAAGTGTCCTTATGATAAAAGGATTTCTTTCCTTCTGGGTAGATGCCCAGTAATGGGATTGCAGGATCAAATGGGAGGTCTAGCTTGAGTGCTTTGAGGTTTCTCCATACTTCCTTCCAGAAAGGTTGTACTAGTTTGCAGTACCACCAGCAGTGTAAAAGTGTTCCCTTCTCTCCACATCCACGCCAGCATCTGCAGTTTTGAGATTTTGTGATGTGGGCCATTCTCACTGGGGTTAGATGATATCTCAGGGTTGTTTTGATTTGCATTTCTCTAATATATAGAGATGATGAACATTTTTTCATGTGTTTGTTAGCCATTCGTCTGTCGTCTTAGGAGAAAGTTCTATTCATGTCTCTTGCCCATTGATATAAGGGATTGTTGGCTTTTTTCATGTGGATTAATTTGAGTTCTCTATAGATCCTAGTTATCAAGCTTTTGTCTGATTGAAAATATGCAAATATCCTTTCCCATTGTGTAGGTTGTCTCTTTGCTTTGGTTATTGTCTCCTTATCTGTACAGAAGCTTTTCAGTTTAATGAAGTCCCATTTGTTTATTTTTGTTGTTGTTGCAACTGCCATGGCAGTCTTCTTCATGAAGTCTTTCCCCAGCCCAATATCTTCCAGTGTTTTTCCTATGCTTTCTTGGAGGATTTTTATTGTTTCATGACTTAAGTTTAAGTCCTTTATCCATCTTGAATCAATTTTTGTGAGTGGGGAAGGTGTGGGTCCAGTTTCAGTCTTTTACATGTAGACATCCAGTTCTCCCAACACCAGAACAATCTAAGCCTAAACTCAGTAGAAGAAAAGAAATATCCCAAATCAAATCAGAGATCAATGAAATTGAAAACAAAAGAATCATTCAGAAAATTAATGAAACAAGGAGTTGGTTTTTTGAAAAAATAAATAAAATAAATAAACCATTGGCCAGACTAGCGAGGAATAGAAAAGTAAAATCTCTAGTAACCTCAATCAGAAATGATAAAGGGGAAATAACAACTGATCCCACAGAGATACAAGAGATCATCTCTGAATACTACCAGAAACTCTATGCCCAGAAATTTGACAATGTGAAAGAAATGGATCAATATTTGGAATCACACCCTCTCCCTAGACTCAGCCAGGAAGAAATAGAGCTCCTGAACAGACCAATTTCAAGCATTGAGATCAAAGAAACAATAAAAAATCTTCCAACCAAAAAATGCCCTGGTCCAGATGGCTTCACTCCAGAATTCTATCAAACCTTCAAGGAAGAGCTGATTCCTGTACTGCAGAAATTATTCCAAAAAATTGAGGAAGAAGGAATCTTCCCCAACACATTCTATGAAGCAAACATTACCCTGATACCAAAACCAGGAAAAGACCCAAACAAAAAGGAGAATTTCAGACCAATCTCACTCATGAACATAGACACGAAAATTCTCAACAAAATCCTAGCCAATAGATTACAGCTTATCATCAAAAAAGTCATTCATCATGACCAAGTAGGCTTCATCCCAGGGATGCAAGGCTGGTTTTTTTTTTTTTTTTTTTGAGAGAGAGAGAGAGACTCAGTTGTAGCCCAGGCTCAGTGCAGTGGCGTCATCATAGCTCACTGAAACTTCAAGCTCCTGGGCTCAAATGACCCTCCTGCTTCCACTTCCCTAGTAGCTGGTACTACAGGCACACACCACCACATGCAGCTTGTATGTTGTTAAAAAGGGAGAAACAAAGCATTGTCAGCAAAAGGGAAAGAGCAGTTTAATACAGCAATCTGAGAACCTATCTAAGAAGTATAATTCTCTACATAATGACTGTTGATTGATAACATTCCATTCCCCTGGTTCTTTTTAATTTTTTAATACCATTAAGGATTGTAAAACATATACATATTCCTCATGGCTCGTATATGAACCATCTCCATGAAACTTATGTAACACTTTCTTTTTTTTTTTTTTGCAGCTTTTGGCCGGGGCTGGGTTTGAACCTGCCACCTTCAGGACATGGGGCCAGTGCCCTACTCCTTGAGCCACAAGCGCCACCCCCTATGTAACACTTTCATATTTGGTTCAAGACATTGGTGAATGAGCAAGCTATTTGAGTATAAATACATTTTCCCTTGAATACTTCTGTGAATATATAATCCCATGGCCTCAGTTAAATCATGACAAAAATCACACCATGTATTATTCTTTTCCTTCAATAATTCATTGAATTAGTATTTGAATCAACAAATATAATCAATACTTATTATATCTAAAACATTTTTTATTGCATTGTTCTTAAACATTTATTGAATAAGAACTACTTAGTGGATTACAGTATTTTATCTGTGTATGTGTTATCCATTTAGCAGTAAATATTTATTGAATATCTGCTATTTGCAAAGCATTGTTCTAGTCCTGGGTATTATGCCATCTGCCACTGGGGGCATTTCGTTTGGGGTTTTTGTTGTCATTCTTTCAAGTCTTATCTATATTACCAGAGCAATTGAGCAAAAGAAAAATGCTAACTTAATTGTGAGGACTTAAAGGTGAAGTCAGCATATCTAACCCTATTTTTTTTTTTTTTTTATAGCAGTAGAACTATTTAGAGATGTAAAGAAAAACATGTATGGAGTTTGGATAATTTTAAATTTGTGAATCAAAGTCCAGAATAATGGCAAGTCACTGTTGGTATTATTTATATTACAAATGTTAAATACACGTGTGAAGAAAAAATAATGCAAAATGAAGTAGTGAAAAATGAATGTTACATCTAATGTGATTTAAACATACAGTGAGAAAAAATAGGAAAAGAATTAATTAATACTAGTACTACACATTACATGCAGTTGAACCTCAATAGTTGACCACCTCCCTACATTGACCACCTCTTCAAGTTGACCTCGTGTTCATAGATCAGACAAGCCCACGTGCACCTGTCAGTACAGTAGGCCTGGTGCCTTATGTTGACCACCTCCACATGCTAACCACCTCCATATGCTGACCAATTTGTGACAATCCCTTGGGTGTTCAACTTACAGAAGTTCTACTGTATTGTGATTGTATGGTTTGTTAGACTTTTTTATTTATTGTTATTTTTATACATGGGAGGCAATAGTGTGCAAGTGTTAAGACAAAAGTCTTCAAACTGTACAATCATGATTTACAATTCAATCACTGCCTTTGAGCTTCTACCCTTTGAGCATATTATTTGACTCATTTTTGCAGGCACCTGTAGTCCCAGCTACTCAGAAGGTTGAGGCAAGAGAATCACTTGAGCCCAAGAGTTTGAGATTGCTGTAAGCTATGGTGCCACGACAGCAACAAAGTGAGATTCTGTCTGAAAAAAAAAAGGTACTGTACAGTGCCTCAGGATACTGAGTTGATATAGACCACTGACTTAGGGCTATGAATGAACTAAGAGGCACTTGAAAACAAGATGTTTCCTAACTCACCTTCCCACAAAGTACAAAAATCCAAGGCAAGAAATTAATAGGAACTGCTCTCTGAAGATATAAAAAATATATAGATTTTTGCATTGCTATAAAGTGAATATTTCTTCACTGGTGGATATAACATTTCTTCATGTCAAATAACAAAAAAAATAACAACAGCAATACCTCAATTATCTAATTAATTTAGAAGCCTCTAGAGTTACAACAAGAGATATACATGAGACTCCATATAGGAACATTTTTATTAACAGTCAAACTAGAAATAATTTAAATTCATCAAAATGAGAATAAATACATAAATTATAATATATTCATACAACAAAACACTGTATAGAAACAAAATAGAGAAAACTTTATGTAGAAACATGGATTAATATTTAAAACATAATATTAAGGAGAGTAAAGCCAGAGGAAAGACTGCATACTGTATGAATCTAACTATGTGAAGTATTTTTTCTTTTGAATGGTGAAGGAACTAAGGAAATTTCACCCCAAAATATGTTTCCTTGGTTTAAAGAATATTTTGAATTAAAGCCCATCTATGATCAGAAAGCATTGGAAGAGGCATTTCCTCTAGCTACATAAAACCCCAGTAACCTGATTTAGAATCTGAAGGGGGCTGCTGACTTTTTTATTGCATGCTAATAGACCTGACCCTTAGGTCATTTGAAGCAGAGACCTGTCTCTCAGGTTAATCTACAAGTCAATCTGTTTTCCCCCATCTACCCATCCCCCCAGCAACCACTAGCTTCCTGTATACTTCCCACACTCTCCCCCTTCCCTTCTGAAAGGCAGGTCTCTGATCATCACTGAGACTTTGGGTAATCATTCTTGTGGTCCCACCCATGCACATAGTATTTGGAAATAAACCTTTCTCTTATTAATTTACCATAATTGTGAGTTGATCTTTCAGCAAACCACCCAAAGGGAAAGAGGCAAGTTTCACCATGATCCCTACAATGGTAACACTAAAGAATTTAGGGATGGAGATTTATGGGGTAAATTTGAAAGTAAATAAAGAAAATGGATGCTACACATACTTGCCTGCGGTAATGTTTAGGGGACATTGTTGTTTTGATTCGGTTTTGTTAAACCAAGTTTACAGGAGGTCACTGCTGTGGACTTGCCTCCTGGACTAGACTCCAGAAAATTACTCAAAACAAAAATATCATCACTCAGGCTAAGGAAGTAGATAGATCCCCAAACAGACCAGTTTTTCCTAAACACAAGAAAGTCCATTTAACCAGAGTCAGTGTAATAAAAATTCCCATCATGCTTTAACCCTTACCAAAAAAATAACCTGAAGTAATTTTACAGGAATGAGTAAGCTGTTTTTGATGTACTTTTTGTTTCTCAACTTTACATAATCCAGCATTATGCTATTTCTTTGTAGAAACTCTCATTGTATTTTGTATTAATAAAACGAAGGCTGCCCTAATTCATGAATCATGAATAAAAACCAATTAGATCTTTAACTAAATTTATTATAATTTTTTTCTTTTGACAGTTGTAATACAAATAAATGTAAAAGACAGAGAAAATCCAGCATAATTTTTAGGGACAGTGAGACAGGAGGAATTAAGGGTGGTGCGCTTCTTGGTATTGTTTTGTGTATGTCACATATCCCAGAATTGAAGTTTAATACTATAATCTCATATGTCAACAAGCAGAGACAAAGAAAAAAAAATTATCTTATAAGGACCTACTCCCTCTCTCCAAAACCGACAAGAAAATAACCTCACAAAACAAAAAAGTTCTTAAATAACCACTCAAATATCACAAAACAACTTTGACCCCACCCCACTTGCTCCAGCAAAGGCCAAGAGGAGAGAGAGCCTGGACTTCTCCCTTGAAGAATGTAGTTGAGCACCCCAATCCCTTATAGAAGTGGCATCAGAGAAAGGCAAGTAGATGGCTGGGAATTTTTCACCAGCTGGCTGATAATCAGCTTTCCATTTACTATTTTTACCAGTAAGTCTGTATTATCTGATATATATATATATATATATATATATATATATATATATATATATCTAATGCTGCTAACTTTTGCTTTCTGTTTGTGTGGGAAATCTTTTTCCATCCCTTCACTTTCGGTCTATAGTAGTTTTTATAGGTAAATGAGTTCTCTGTGGGTGGTATATTGGTTGGGTCTTGTTATTTTAAACATGAAGCCAGTCTTCATCTTTTAAGTGGGTAATTTAATCCATTTATATTCAAGGTAACTATCAATAAGTGAAGACATTCTTGTCATTTTGTTAATTGTTTTTTTTATTTTTCTGATTGTATAATATATTTTTTGTTCCTTTCTCACTTATTTTTTATCCCTATGCTTTGGTGGTTTTCTAAATTGGTAGCATTTGAATACTTTTTTTTTTTTTAACTTCATTCAGTTTAATATGAGGATACAATATTTAGGTTACATTGTTCTCATTTCCAGGGCAAAGTTACATTTGTACAAGAGCCCCTCACCAGGGGGCTTGTTATATACCCTCACAATGTGCCCATTAGGTGAGATCCTCCCTCATGCACTCCCTCTTTCTGCCATATATCGTCCCCCTTCCCCCCTACCCTCTACCCCTAAATTGGACTACAATAGTGTTTTATTATTCATAGGAATGTGTGATTATATATTGATTTTATATTAATACATAGTACACTGGATATTTATTTTTCCATTCTTGCAATACTTTACTAAGAAGAATGTATTTCGTCTCCACCCAGGTAAATGTAAAAGATGTAAAGTCTCCATCTTTTTTGATGGCTGCGTAATATTCCATGATATACATAATCCACAGTTTGTTGATCCATTCATGGGTTGATGGGCACTTTAGGTTGCTTCCACGATTTGGCAATTATGAATTGAGCTACAATAAACATTCTAGTGCAAATGTCTTTGTGGTAAAATGATTTTTGTTCTTCCGGGTAGATACCTAATAGAGGAATTACAGGGTCAAATGGAAGGTCTACTTTTAAATCTTTGAGAATTCTCCATACTCCTCTCCAAAAGGGCTGTATTAGTTTGCAATCCCACCAGCAATGCAGAAGTGTTCCCTTTTCTCCACGTCCATGCCAGCATCTGGTGTTCTGGGACTCTTTCTCCCATATTTCTACTCCATATGTAAGTTTTGTACTTTCATGCATTTACATGATTTTAGATATTGTTCTTTCATTGCCAGATGTAAGATTTTACTAAGCATTGTTTAGGGTTGGTCTAGTGTTTATAAATTCTGCAATTTTTTGCTCATCTGGGAAAAACTATTTCTTCTTCATTTCTGAAGGGCAAGATTATTGGATATAGTATTCCTGATTGACAGCTTTTAATTATCTTTTGGTACTTTGGCTATATTACCCCATTCTCTGCTGTCCTGTAAGGAAACTTCTGAAAAATCAGCTGTTAGATTGACGGAAATTCCCATATGTGTTACTTGACATTTTCTCTTCTTCTTTTTAAAATTGTGTCTTGACTTTTGCCAGTTTGAATATAACATGTCATGGGAAAAAGAACTATTGCTTTGAATCTATTTGGGGATTTATGAGTTTTCTGTTTTTTGGGATGTCTGTATTTCTTACAGGTCTTGGGAAATTTTAAACTATTATTTTGACATCAGGTTTTCTATGCTTTTTCTCATCGCTTTTCTTTGTGGAACACCCCAAATTTGAATATTCAATTGCTTTATGTTGCCTTGTGTGTCATATGTTTTCTTAATTTTTTTTTATTCTCTGTTAATTTTATTTTCCCTCCCTTCCTCCCTCCTTCCTTCTATCTCTCTCCTTCTCATGCTCTCAGGTTCATCAGTTCTTCTGCTTAATCTAGCCAATCATTGAAATTTTTAATTGCTTTTAATTTCATTAATGAAATCTTCGTTTCCAGAATTTCTGTTTGTTTTTTCCTTAATGATATGTAGCACCTTGTTTAATATGTCTTTCAGATCATGCATTGCTCTCCTGGTATATTTGCCTGGTATATTTGTATTATTTGTCTGTATTCTCTTTTTATCACTGAGTTTATTTAATGTCCTTGTTTTGAATTATTTTGCAATCTATTCATAAATTAGTTTTTATTTTTCACCAGAGTACATTGCTGAAGAACAATTGTGTTCCCTTTGACTTCTTGACCCTTTTATGTTTCTTGTGTTTTTACATTGTATATCTACATAAATGGTGTGACAGTCAGTTGTTCCAATTTTTTTTTTTTTTGGATTGGCCTTTGTAGAAAAAGAATTTTTGCTGTAGATGCATTTATATAGTATTGATTGTATAGGATCCTTGAGCTTTGATTCTGGGTGTATACAGTAGGGTAGTCTCTCTGTAATTTCTCTGTCTCTAATCACCATTAGTGATGTTTGTAATTTCCTCAATGGCTTAGGCTGCACTTCTTAGTGGAGGTAGTTGTGAAGGTTTACTGAGGAAGAAGATGCCTGGAAGACTGGGTGGTAGGCACTTATTGCAGGGACAGCATGCCAAGTATGTTATCCCTGGGTCCTAGTGAACCTACAACAGCACTTGTGTTAGCAGGTTTAGGCAGGTGCTGATTATTGGGTACCCATACAACTTGCTTTGGTGCCATTAGTGGCAGCAGTAGTTTGGTTTGATCGTGGATTCTCAGGCCCATGATGTTTTTGATAACAATAGCAGTGGGGGGCAAACATTCAGCCCTGCGGGTTACATGTGCTGGTGCCAGTAGTGGATGGATAGGGTGGTCCAGTAGTTGCCATGATTTCTTTCTGCAGTAGGTCCTTGGTCTCATAGATTTGAAGAATGACCCCTTGGACCACATAGATCAGCAATAAGATAGGATTTATTAGATAAAAAGTAACAGAATGAAGGGAAAGCACCAGAGCCTCTGGCAGAGGGAAGAAAACCCAAGTGGGAAATCCCCATGTAGGTATTTCATCTAGGGGATTTATACTCTTTTTGGAATTAACCTTGGCCAGGAATACAAGGGAAAACCTTAGGTGATAGTCTCTAGGGCACTAGGTGGCATACACAGGTGGGTTGCAGCAGTGGTGGTTACAATAGGTCCCTGGGATGAGGATGTAGAAGTCATTGGTGGTGAGTGGAGGGGTCATCCCCAAACAAAGGTGGTGGATAAAAATCACATATGGTCTCGATTATACACTGGATTTTATCCAAATGTGATAAGGGGCAGTTCAAGTATTTTATGAAAATGTGACATGTCAGATTTGTGGCAAATTAAAGGACAATTAGAGATGAGCAAAACAGAAGGCAATCACTAGCATCACAGTAAAAAGTAAATCATTAAGAATAGGGAGAATAATTGTTATGTTCTAAACATATATTCTAAATTTAAAGCCTGGATACAATTACATGTATTTTATTACTAATTATAAATTTATATTAGTATGTAAGGGAAGTAACAAAAAAAACTCTAATGTAGTTGTTAACCATGTTTTTGTTTGTTTCTAAAAATAAATTATTTGATTAGAGCCATGTTATTTATTTAAGAATGTTTAATTTATGACTTTGGTCCTAAACAGTTTTTTATGCTAGTACATAATAGACAAATTGTGAAAATAGCAAGAATGCAATGATTCAAGTGACAATTTTTCCAAATTATTGCTTCTAATACAATTTGCAAATTAATACCATTATGCCTTACAATATTTTTTGAATTTTATTGTATAACTAGGAACCATCTACTCTTAATTATGAACCTTTATAACATTAATCTCCCCTCCAGGTATATTTCATGAATATGTAAAATAACAGAATAATTAGCCCATTTGCTTTTATTAGTTTTAAGAATCAATAGAATTATTTTCTGATTTAATAAACATTGTAATATTAAATAAGCATTCAATTTAATAATAAGATTTTGGTAATATTAAAGTCTGTATGAAAAGACTATTGAATAATGCAAAATAAGCAAAATCTCGGGGATTTTTATTTACACATTTCTATTTCTCCACCGAGGCATGTTTTGCAAACAACATCCTCTTAAGAATTAAGTTTAGATCTCTGGCTTATTGACTGACAGTTGAAAATGTGTGTTATATTTACAGAAAACACACTTTCATTCATTGTGTTCAAATCTGGGAGAAGTTGAAGAACAAAGGGCATTCTCCATGTCACTCTTGCCTTCATGTACGAGTATTAGTCAGGGTTCTCCAGAAAAACAAAACTAATAGGAGTATTGATATAGATATAAGTGATTAGACATAGCTATAGAGGAAGTTTATTGTAGGAATTGCCTCATGTGGATATGGAGGCCAAGAAAATCCATGACATGCTATTTGCAAGATGAAGAACCAGGTAAACCTGTAACATAAGTCAGTCCAAATTTGAAGCCCTGAGAATGGTGGTGGTGTTTGGAGGTTAGAGGGATGTATGTTAAGTCCAGATTTGATTATGAAGGCCAAGAACCAAGAGCTCCGATGTTAAGGGCAGAAGATGGATGTCTCAGCTTAAGCGGAGAAAGCAAATTTGACTGTCCTCCACCCTTCTTTCTATTTAAGCCTTCAATAAACCCTATGATGCCCATCCATATTGGGGAGGGACATCTACTGCTTTGCCATGTCCACCAATTCAAATACCTATCTCTTCTGGAAACACCCTCACAGACAAACCCAAAAATAGCGTCTGAGCATTTCTCATCTCATTCAAATTAACACAAAAGATTAACCATCGAACTTCACCAGGGAGGAAAATATCTCCTAAAAACTTTGAAGCATACTTTATTTACATGTCATTGTCTAAAACTGAGTCACGTGCCAACCCCAAGACCAATCCCTATCAGAACCATACACTTATGCAAATCATGACCTATCCCTTGGAGCTGGACACATGATTTACCAACCAAGTTGGTTTAGATAAAATGATAAATTATCATTTTATGCTATCATGATGAGTTATCTGAAATAGAAAGAATCTCAGCTTGTGGAAGGAACAGAAACTAATATTTTCTGAAGCCCCATCTGTGTAAGTTACTATTGTATAAGCTTTCTATAGGCTAGGGGAAAAGAACTAGGAAAATCTGATAATTAAGAAAATTACTGTATTTTGCATTTTTAAATTATCTTTAAATGTTAACAACTTTAGTGTCTTCAATATCTTTAAATGTTAATTCATTTTAAAATGTGAATTCAATAAAAATAACACTGGTAAAAGAATTTTAAAGAGCTGAGGCTATATGTTTCAGAAAGTTCTGCATTTTTATTTTTACTTTTTTTTCATTTTTAAAGATAACTTTGTTAATGGCTTTTTTTTCCATATATACATTAATGCATTTATTGGGTACAATGTGCTGATTTCATATAGAATTGCTTTCATCACACTGGGTTATATATACCTCATCTCATTTACTTAATTATTGTTAGGATATTTATACTCTATACTTAAAAGTTCCAAAAGTCAGTGTTTCTGTTTTTGTGCCAATACCATGCTGTTTTGATCACTACGGCCTTGTAGTATACCTGAAAGTCTGATAGGCTGATACAATGGCTTTGTTTTTATTACTAAGGATTGCCTAGGCTATACAGGGTTTCTTCTGGTTCCATACAAAATGAAGAATTATTTTTTCTAAATCTTGAAAGTATGATGATGGTATTTTAATAGGGATGATATTGAATCTGTATAATGCTTTGGGTAGTATAGACATTTTCACAATTTTGATTCTTCCCAGGCAGGAACATGGTATGTTCATCCATTTGTTAATATCTTATGCTATTTCTATGCTTAGAGTTTCATCAATTCTTTTGCAGAAGTCCTTTTGTTAGATATATTCCTAGGTCTTTCATTTCATTTCATTTTTTTTTTTTGAAGCTGCTGTGAAATCAATTGTCATTGATCAGCTTCTCATCTTAGCTGTTATTGGCATATACAAAGGCTACTCATTTGTGGACATTGATTTTATATCCTGTGACATTGGTGTATTTTTTGATTACTTTCAGGAGTCTTGTGGTTGAGTATTTGGGGGGGGTCTGTAAATATAAGATCATATCATCAGCAAAGAGTGAAAGTTCCTCTGTACCCATTTGGATGCCATTTATTTCCTTCTTTTGCCTGATTGTATTTGGTGGAACTCCCAGCACTATGTTGAATAGTAGTGGTGCTACCGACCAACCTTGTCTGGTTCCAGTTCTAAGTGGAAAAGCTTTCAGTTTGACTCCATTCTGTATAATTAGCTGTTGGTTTGTCATAGATGGTTTTGATCAGTTTTAGAAATGTGCCACCTTTGTCAAAATTCTTAAGTGTTCTAAATAGAAAATGATGCTGAATTTCATTGAATGCTTTTTCTGCATCTATTGAGAGGATGATATGGTCTTTGTTTTTGTTTCTGTTGATATGGTGGATTACCTTTACGGACTTGTGTATGTTAAACCAGCCTTGCATCCCTGGGATAAAACCCACTTGATTGTGATGTATGACTTTTTTAATGAGAAGCTTTCATCTGTTGGCTAGAATTTTGTTGAAAATTTTTGCATCTTTATTCATTAGTGAAATTGGTCTAAAATTCTCCTTTGTAGTTGGGTCTTTTCCTAGTTTTGGTCTCTAGGTGATGTTTGCTTCATACAATGTGTTGGGGAAAATCCCTTCCTTCTCAATTTTTGGAATAATTTCTGCAGTATGAGTGTACGTTCTTCTTTGAAGGTTTGATAGAATTCTGATGTGAAGCCAGGGCTTTTTTTGTTGTTGTTGGGAGATACTTTATCGTTCCTTCAATGTTAGTTCTTGAAATCAGTCTGTTCAAGAGATCTATTTCTTCTTGATTAAGTCTAGGGAGAGGGTGTGATTCCAGGTATGGATCCATTTCCTCTACATTGTCAAATTCCTGGGTATAGAGTTCCTTGTAGTACTCAGAGATGATCTCTTGTATCTCTGTGGCATCTGTTGTTATTTTCTCTATATTGTTTCTGATTGATGTTGTTAAGAGATTTTACTCTTATGTTTCTAGTTAATCTGGTCAAAGGTTTAATGATTTAATTTATTTTTTCAAAAAAACAACTTTTTCTTTTGTTATTTTTCTGAATGATTCTTTGGTTTTCATTTTCATTAAGCTCTGATTTAATTTTTTTTTCTTTTTTTTTCTACTGGTTTTGGGATTAGATTGTACTTCTTTTCCAAATTCTATAAGATGGTTGATGAGTTTGTTGATGCACTTTCTGTGTTTTTTTTTTTTTTTTTGTAGAGACAGAGTTTCACTTTATTGCCCTTGGTAGAGTGCCGTGGCATCACACAGCTTACAGCAACCTCCAACTCCTGGCTTAGGCGATTCTCCTGCCTCAGCCTCCTGAGTAGATGGGACTACAGGCACCTGCCACAACGCCCGGCTATGTTTTTGTTGTTGCAGTTTGGCCGGGGCTGGGTTTGAACCCACCACCCTTTCTGTTTTTTGAATGTAGGCTTGTAATGCAGTAAATTTCCCTCTTAAGACAGCTTTTACTGTATTCTACAGTTTTGGTAGTTTGTGTCTTCATTGTTATCTTTGAAGAATTTAATGATTTCCTCTTTTATTTCTTCCTGAACCCAACTATCATTCAGCATAAGGTTATTTAATTCCCAAGTCTTTATGTGGGGATGAACATTTTTGTTGGAGTTCCACCTTTATTGTTTTTGGTCTGAGAAGATACAAGGTATAATTTCTATTTTTAACTTTGGTGAGGTTTGATTTGTATACTAGAATGTGGTCGATTTTGAAGTATGTACCATGGGCTGACGAGGAAAATGTATATTCCTTAGGTTTGCTTGGTGCGTTCTGTACATGTCTATTAATCCCATTTGTTCTAGGGTCACATTTAAGTTCTTTGTATCTCTGTTTAGTTTCTGTTTAGAGGATGTGTCCATTTCTGTCTAAGGCATGTTAAGATCCCTGACTGTTATGTTATGAGATATCGTATTGCTTAGACCCATCAAGGTCTGTTTCATAAATCTGGAAGAATTTATGTTGGATGCATAAATATTTAAAATTGAAGTATCTTCTTGTATTGTTCCTTTGACCAGTACAAAGTGTCCGTCTTTGACTCTCTAAACTTCAGTTGATTTACATCCACTGTATCTGAAAATAAGAATGCAACACTTCCTTTCTCCTGATTTCCTTTTGCTTGAAATACTGTTTTCCATCTCTTAACCCTTGATTTGTCCTTCAAGGCTAGGTGTGTCTCCTGGAGACAACATATGGCTAGCTTGTGCTTTTTTATGCAATCAGCCAGCCTGTGCCTCTTCAGTGTGAATTCAGTCTATTGACATTTATAGAGAGAATTGATATGTGTGGTGGAGTTCTATTCATCTTATTTTGTGAAAGTCCATTGTGCAGTTATATGGTTTGTGCCAGTGTGGAAGTTAAGTTTTTCACCTTTTAGGTGTTTGCTGGTGGTCCACTGGTGAGTGTTAAGAATAGGTCTATGTATTTTCTGTAGAGCTGGTCTTATTGTGGTGAATTTCCTCAGTATTTGTATATCCACAAAAGATTTCATTTCTCCATCAAATTTGAAGCTTAGTTTAGCAGGATACAGAATTATGAGCTGAAAATTGTTTTGTTTAAGAATGTTGAAGTTGGATGATCATGTTCTTTTGGCTTGGTAGGTTTCAGTTGAAAAGCCTGCTGTCATCCTAATGGTTCTGCCTCTGTAGGTCAGTTGGTGCTTAGTCATGGCTGCTTGTAGAATATTTTCCTTCATCTTGACTTTGGATAGGTTCATTACAATGTGTCTTTGAGAGGCTCTGTTTGAGTTGAGATGACCCAGGGTTCACTAGCCATCTGAAAGGAGAGGAGTGTGTTGGGGTCTTTATTAAAACTCAGGAAGTTTTCATTTATGATAGTTTCCAGCTTCCAGTAAGGCTTCTATTCCTTTGGGATAACCTTCTTCCCCTCAGGAATCCCTATTATTTGTATTCTTGAGTGCTGTATGGAGTCCTGTAGTTCTCCAAGTGCCTATTCTGCTTTCTCTCTCTTCTTTTCTGCCTCTTTAACCACCTGAGTTAATTTGAAAACTTTATCCTCTTGCTCTCAGGTTCTTTCTTCTCCATGGTCTAACCTATTTTGGATAGTTTCTACTGCATCTTTACATTCCCTGATTGTCTCCTTCATTTTCTTACACTACCATACCCTTTCTATATTCTACATATCTCTCATCTGACTTTTGGTTCTGTCTTTCCATTTTCTTATCCATTCCTTTTATGGTATTTACCATCCATATTTTATTTTTTATTTATTTATTTATTTATTTTTTTTATTGTTGGGGATTCATTGAGGGTACAATAAGCCAGTTACACTGATTGCAATTCCCTTTCTGTCTCAATGGAGTCTTCTGCAGTAGTTGCCTCATGGTCCCTTGGGGGAGTTCCTCTGTTTTGGTTTTTCATGTTGCCTGAATTTTTCTGTTGGTTCCTCCTCATGTGTTCTTTGTTCTTGTTCATCTCCTTGTCCTCCTTTTTTTCTTCTGAGTGCCTACTTTGTTTCAAACAGAAGTCCTTCCTGTTTATGACAGCATGTTGCAATGTCTATGGCACACCAGTTGGCACTGTATTTTTATTTTTTTAGGAGACAGCACAGCCAGCAACCTCTGTGGTTCTTATTCCTAACATAGTTGACTTTGGTGATCACCTGATTGTTCCTCAGCATTCAGACCCTGTGGGGTTGGAATTTTAAAGCTCACAAGAATCCTTTAGGGGCAGGTCTCACAGTGCCTCTTGACACCAATTCCCATGGGGTGTGGGAGTCCCTCAGCCTACCCCAAGAGCGGAGTTCTGATCCCAGAAGTTGGAATTAAGACAGCTGTGATTTAGCCCCCTGCTAAGACCTTCACATGACCTTCCCACAATGGCACCCCCTGGCCCCCCAAGACCTTCTCAATATGGCTTCCTTACCAACCACTAAACCTATGACAAATCCAGTCCAACCAGCATTCAAATCTGGTTGCTGTTTACGTTTCTAATCCACCAACGCTTCCAAGCTTTCCACTCAATGTGCAGCTTCCCCCAACAACTAAAAACTCAGGAGAGTCTTCCTCCTGTCCCACATCTCTGTGGGGGAATCAGCCAATCCCAAATGGTCACAATCACTTGCATAATTCATCAGATTCACCTCTCTGGATCATACATTTCATCTGACTCACCACCTCCTCACTGTACGTCCTGAGCTACAACTCTGGGTAAGGTCCCTATGCTAGGTATGCCTGGGTTCTCTCTTTTTCCCTAGTCATTCTAGAAGAACTTAGCTGAATGATCCTTCTGTTCTGCCATCTTGCTCTGCCCCCTATTATTTTTTTCTTTTGTAGACATGGGGTCTTACTCTTGTTCAAGCTGGTCTCAAACTCCTAAGCTCAAGGAATTCACACACCTCAGCCACTACATTTGTTTCTTAACATTAATAAGCTTCTATTGAATAGAAAACATTAATAATCATATGACACAGTTTTTGTCTTTAAAAAAATTACTTTCCTAGGCTTTGATAAATTATCTACCACAGCTTTTTTTCAATTAGCTTATTGTATATAGTATCTACCTTTAAGAAGCTTTCATTAATGTATCACTTGATATAGTGAATTTGAATAAAACATAAATGCAAATTTACTGTATTACTAGGCTTATCAATAATGTGACTATTTTACACAATTGATTTTTTAATATCATTTATAGCATTATAATAGAGTTTTACTGTATTTGTTGAACACTCTGGTCATTGAACATTCATTTATAATTTCTATAATATATTTTTTGTTTATTAACAATAAAATGGTTAAAATTGTGATCCTATATATATATATATATATATATATATATTATATTTTGAAAATTGATATCTTTGGTTGTTTATTTAGAAGTAGGTCTACAGTGATACATACTTCTCAAAACTGAAGGTCTTTTTCTTACATTCTGTATGTTCCTTTCATTGTTAATGAATAGAAGAGGGACATTCCCATAAAACTTTTTGGTGCAGGAGAATAACTTTCTGACAGAGATCTGAGCTTAAAATAAAATTTCCCCGTGTGCACATAGAGGTTCCATGTCATGCCTTGATAGTACCTTTAAGACACTCCTCTACTCATATTCCTTCAAAAATACAGCATCTTGAGGTTGGGTGATATTCTCAGTTATTATATAAAGTGCTTGCATTCTTAGTATGCATTTATCAATCTTTTACAATGGCTGTGAATCCAGAATTAAATAAAAATATTTCTATAAAAGAATTGAAACCATAATTATGTATTTTATTCTATGGACAGAAGTAATGTTGAATTAACCTCTTTACATTTTGCATTTTGGAATTATTTTGCTTTTACAACAAAAACAAAAATTATAAGTATTCATTATCTTTCCTCCTACCCATCTCACCTACTACAGATAATGATCTCCCCGCCGGCTCAGTCCCTGGGACTTTACAATCCATTGTTAGTAATGGGAGGGGAAATAGAGGAGGCAAAGGCAGGAAAATCAGCAGTCACATTGTGAAGGCAAAGTTGCTGTAAAATGAGAAAAGAAGAGAATAATGGGAAAGTAAAGGAAAAAGGAGTAAACAAAGTGAAACAGTATCATATGTGATCTGAGACTAGGGTGATTTGAAACATCTGAGGTTTTGATGGTGACTACTGGCTTATGAAAAGTTGAGGACTTGTGGAAAGCAGCAAGAAGAGAGAGCTGGTAATAGACAATATTAAAAATGCCTGTGTCTTAGGAGGAGATTTGATCCTTTAATGATTTTTAAGAGAGTCTTAAATGCTTAAACTGCCTTTCAAATTTCTAGGCAAGTCTGGTGATTATTTAATTATAGCTATATTCAGACTTTGCTTAAGGTAGCTCAAATTTATATGGGCTCATTTGATTCATTTTGTCCTTAAAATAAAATTTTCTAAACAGTAAATACTCCATTATGGTCTATTCCCTTAACTTATTAAGATGTGTATATGTGTGTGTATAATTTTGGAATACTTTTAATTTTTCTGATAATTTCCCTGCTGATTATATGGAATTTTGTGTTACAGTGCTGAAGCACATGCTTGGTGAGTCATGTAAAATAACTTTTTAGAAAATGTTAGCTCAAGAGAGTTACCGTTGTTGCTTTGCAGTCTGACAATCTAGATACCTAAATGCCTCTGTACCATGACTATATATTAGCTAGTTGAATGGATAGAAGTTAAGACTCAACTAGATGCACAAATATATGTGGGGATAATAACTTTTTATCAGTCTATTGACACAATTAGTAAAATCATCTGCTTTATAAAATGTGCACCCCTAAAACTGGTGGTTTCTAAGAGGTGATTCTAGGACAGTGGGGTCCCAAAAGACCACATTCATGGGCAATTCATTAGACACAATGAAGTGTGCAAAGTAAAATATATAGAACTTTGAGTATAAAAAGTAATAATGAATAGGAAATTTCTTAAATTCTGTTTTGTCAAGCCTAGGGGCACAAGGTTATTATTTCATGTCAGTCTTAACAGCTTTATTAATGAAAAACAAACATCTGAAAATGGCAGGGGAGGGAGAGAAAAATACAAATACATATAAATTAATGAAATTAATCAAAAACCTAAAAGTCACTGAATGATTTAAATGTGTGATTTAAATGATTTAAATACACATTTAAATCACGACATAGAGAAGCTGCATATGACAGAGAAAGCATATTTTTATCTTTCAAAAATAAATACAAATGAAAGTTGATTACAAAACAACCAAGATGCCCCAGAATATATACATAGGCCATAACTGATGGGAAATATTAATGAGCTCATCATTGTGTCAATCTGATACCAAATCAGTAAGTCTATTTAGTGCTCATAATGTACTGTTACATTGATTTAATGATGCTATTAGCGATATTTGCAGTGATTGGACTGGCATAAACAATTAGTATTTAGGATACCTTATCTCAGTAGAAAAAACACCTAATTCAACTAATTGCCTCTAGTTCTACTTCCATTAACTGCACACTTTGTACATGCTAATAATCTTATTATCAGCTGCTGCTGAGTTAATTAAAATTCATGTCTACAAGCATAGACAAAAATTTATGTATTCTGATCAGCTTTTATATATTGAATAAAAATTTTGGAAGACCAAATTTAAACATTAATTTCCAGAAAGTGCAAATGCATTAAAAAGATGCATATGCCAAATTAACTTATGGCCAACTCAAAGGAAGTTGAAAAAATATTTTAAAATTATCATTATAGAATAACAGTTAAGAATCATGCCAGATCCTTTTTGTGAATGTAAAATATGGTGTTTTCAAAAAAAGCATTGTTCATTCTTTGAGTAAAAGAATATATCCCCAAATGACTTTATTGATATGACTTTTTTTCCTGAAAAGAGGATATATTTTAATTTGCTTTTTAGATCCACAAATGAACCCGAAATATATTTTCTATTTTTGTATATATTTTACTATTTTGGATTTTAATAAGTCATTTGTAGGTAAAGTGTATAGATTCAATCTCAAATGAAGAAATTTTCTTATTTTTATTTGTTAGAGGGATAATATATATAACATCTTATTTGTGTCTAGCAATAGCGACTTGAGTTTTAAAACTTTATTATTTATAACTCTAATCATTAGTGACAGTGAACATAGACTGGGCAGCATTTTATCATTAAGAATGGCACAATATATTTTAGCCACATTAGCTGTGTTACTAATAATGAAACAAACATTATGATATGACTAATTTTAACTGGATTTTATTCAAGTAGAATCTTTCTAATTGGGACAAATCTTAAATGAAAGTAAGTATTCCTATCCTAAGAAGTATTCTTTAAGTATTCAAGCACCTAGATCCTCTCAATTGGGAATTAGCAAGCCCTACTTTGTCATAACATGACATGTATCATATGGTAAGGACACTGCTATAGTGCGCTTTTTGTTTTAAGAACAAATTGTCCTAAAAATGTATGAATAAAATGTTATTTATATATGTAAATGTGTATATACAAAATAAGTGTATTGATTTTGTGTATTGATTAGTTACCAGAAATTGAATTCCTGTGACCTAACTCTCTTACCGCAGCAATAACAACAAAAAATAGCAGTAAGATAACGTTTTTTTTCCCCAGAGAAAAACTATTAGCACATTGCCCACAAATTAAATTCAGCCAAACCAAAAACAATGTGGCTGTGGAACTGCACAGGTGCCAGGTGGAACTTTCTTTTCTATCTTTCTCTAGTTTATTGAAACAAATTTATCAAAATTTTGCCAATCTCTTTATGTTATTCATTGCTTTTGAGGCACTTTTCATAACTGTAATACAGCTCTGTATACACCCGAATTCTGAACTGATAAATCAAAAATCAGTTTTTCATTCTTATTTAATTTTTTTGAATTTGACACACAGATGCCTTCCTTCTTTAAATTTCATCCTGATAAGAAAAAGTTAACTGATGACTCCATACTGAACCTCAGAGCCAAAGCATTCTGAAATAGACATACTGTTATCTGACAATGTGAATGTTACTTTCTTTGCATTATTATTGCTTAATATTTCAATGCAGCAATCATCTGATTTCTTTTCTGAATATATTTATTGTTGTTCATTCTTTACAAGGTTTTTGTTTCTAGTCCTTATCTTTTTTATTTTATTTTTTTTTTGTAGAGACAGAGTCTCACTTTATGGCCCTCGGTAGAGTGCCGTGGCCTCACACAGCTCACAGCAACCTCCAACTCCTGGGCTTAAGCGATACTCTTGCCTCAGCCTCCCAAGTAGCTGGGACTACAGGCGCCGGCCACAACGCCTGGCTATTTTTTGGTTGCAGTTTGGCCGGGGCCGGGTTTGAACCCGCCACCTTCGGTATATGGGGCCGGCGTCCTACCGACTGAGCCACAGGCGCCGCCCTCTAGTCCTTATCTTAAACATTGTTATTGTTGTTAAATTTTAATCCTTTTTAATTCTGTGAAGGTGAAAGTAGAAACCTAATAAGCACATGTATATGTAAAAAAAATAATAATAAATTGCATCCTGCTCTGACTCACTTGAAATCCTTTTACGAGGTTCTCCTCCTAATAAGCACATGTATATGTAAAAAAAAAAAATAATAAATTTCATCCTGCTCTGACTCACTTGAAATCCTTTGATGAGGTTCTCCTCCTACTTGACATGTTGTGTTCTCTGTGTCTACCGCTGGCTCTTAATTCTCTATGACTTTAACACACAGTGTTCTCTAAGGTTCTGTCTGTGGCTCCGACCTTTCCCCTTGCTCCCATTCTGAAAAGGTACATCTTACATGTTCCTGCGTCAGCTACCAACACTACCTGATTCCTCTCAAAATAACACTGCTGGCCTTTAATCAGAGGTACACAATAGCATTCAGTATAGCTTTCTTAAGAATTGCATACTTGAATCTCTGTCACTGTTTCCAAAATTAAACTCAGTATCTATGCCCTGAACATGTGATTACAATCTAACCCAACTACATCAGAGAAAGAGGAGTTCCCCTTTTGTTCCACACAGCACAATGGATTGAGGGAGACATCTTGTTTACTTATCTAAATACACCCAGGAAAGTGAAGCTCTGCAAAGTCAGAGACAGCTTCCGATATATTTTGCTCAACATGTTTACCTAGTTCTACTCTCTTAGAGGAAAAGAGGCATCACAGAGTGGCCCATCATTGTCACCGGCCCCGACACATAATCAGTCCCCAACTTCTCCTTATTCCTCATCCTAAAAGCCTCTGCAGTTCACTGCTCTGCCACATCGTCTAGGGCTTCATATGATAGTAGTTCCCTAACTGATGTTTCTGCTTCAGGCCTATTCATGCACAGAATTATCTCCTCCAGATGGATTCCAATTCCTGCAGGCGACACAGAAGTCTCTTCTATATGGGCTGCTACCTTCTCTAATGTCATCTGTGCTCTGCACTTTCCACTTTCCCCATCGACGCATATTCACTAACTTAAATTTAATGAACTCGTAATTTCAGTGAACACGCTGTGCTCCTATCACATGGCACAGTAATAGATATTGACATTAATAAAGTATAGCTATCAATACAAATATAGATACTGGTACAGGCACAAAGATTTAGAGTTAGACACAAAGACAGACACAAAGACAGACATCAACTCTATCCAATTCTTCTGCTCATTCTTCTGAGCCAGTTCACATGCATCCTCAGAGCTGAGCTCCCTTCCATCACGCTGCAGACTACGGCACTTCCCATGTGTTTCCACATAATCGCTATTAAAGCCTTTTGGACATTGCTTCCACATGTCTGGACTATACACTCCTCGCTGGCACATTTTCCTATGTGACATAGTGTCATGGAATCAGTAATAAAAATATTTGTTAAAAATTGGGAATTTAAAAATGACAATCTGTGTTATCAAATTAATCTACCATGTAAAAATGTAATTTATAATACACCTACCCAAGTAGCAGAGGCATACATAACCTCAGTTTAGAATTCTATAAAAAATGTCACTTCAGAACTCTTTCCTGAAATACAAGGCAATTCATTAATACTTAACATAAGGAAAATAAATCCTAAGATAGAAAATAGAAATATTTTATTTTTATTTACTCAAAATCTTTAAATTTTTACTAATGTAAAATATACTTTAAATAATACTTGAAAAATCCCACTTTGGCTCTTTTTATTTTTCTCCACTTTGGCTCTTTTTAATCTGTTAATTAATAAGTAAACTTTATAGTAAGAAGGTATAGTTGAAAATTTGATTTGAATTTGAAGTTCAAATTGCTCTCACATATGTAACTCTAATGCTTAATTTTGTTTACACTTTTATATGAGTGTAGATACCTATTAGGAAACTTTTATTTTTACAAATAATAATCTTAACACTGATTTGTAATGAAAGAAAAAGAGGACATAAATGCTAAGTAAAAGAAGCCAGACACAGAAAAATATGCATAACCTCATTTACATGTATAAGGAATCTGAAAAATATTCAAATACATGAAAAAAAGAGAGTAAAAAGGTAGTTATGGAGGTGGGGGGGGAAGTAGGTGGAAATGGGGATAAATAGGTCAAAAAGCACAAACTTGCAGTTATCCAGGATGAATAAATCCAATAAATGTTAAGTAATACAAATAATTAATGATGTGTAGCATGAGGACCATAGTTAATAATATACTGTATATTGGAAATTTGCTAAGAGAGTAGATTGTGGGTGTGCGTTAGCTGCACACATCAAAGGCAACACCAGAAAGTGATGGGAAGGTTAATTTACTTAACTGTAGTAATTATTTATCTATACACACACATAAATACATGTATCTACTATATATATACACACACACATATATATATGCACCTCTCTCTCTGTGTATATATGAAACATCACATTATACACCTTAAATATCTACAATACAAACACAGCCTCAAATTTTGGTACTTAGGGAAAGGCAAAGTAGTTGGATTTTTCAGAAGAGCTCAGGTGAGACAGCAGAAAGAACACTTCCTTTCCTCTCATTAAAAATAGTTCCTGTGTTTCATTTGTACAAAATGTGTGTGCGTTATCTGCAGTCAAGAGTCAGTGACACCCGAAGCACAGACCGATTGCTGTTTTGCTCGATACCAAGATAGTAAGAAAGACAACACTTTAGACTTTCAACAGAAAAAAAAGAAACACCAAATATTCCATCCTTTAATACAAAACACATTTTCATTGTGATGTAAGTATCACAATTAATAATACATCAGGATAACCTCTGTAGTGATATCAATTATAATTCACCATTGTACAATCGGGGTTAGAACCACCAACCCTGCATAGTCAAAAATCCCTATAGAACTTGTGACTCCCTGAAAACTTAACTAAACACCTGCTATTGACCAGAAGATTTACTGATAACATAACCATCAATTAGCATACACTGTATGTTATATATATATGCTATAAATATATATATATATTATTATTATTTTTTGTGACAAGGTCTTGCTCAGTCTTCCTGGCTAGAATGTAGTGGTACCATCTTAGCTTGCTATAACCTCAAACTTTTGAGTTTAAGTGATCCTCCTTGGCCTCAGCCACCCAAGTAGCAAGGACTGCAGGAGTGCACCACCTTGCCTGGCTGATTTTTCTACTCTTCTGTAGAGTCAGATTCCCACTCTCACCCAGGCTGGTCTCAAGCTCCTGACCTCAAGTACTTCTGTCTCAGCCTTCCAGAGCATTGAGATCCCAGGTGTGAGTCACAGCGGCCAACCTGCATTCTTCTAATGAAGTAAGTTAGAGCAAAGAAAATTTTAGTAAGAAGATCATGAAGAAAATATACTTATGTTCATGAAGTAGAAATGGTCATGAACGTCTATATCCTCCTGTCTTCACGCCGAGCAGGCAAAGCAGGAAGAGGAGAAGAGTTTGGTTTCGTTGTCCCAGGGATTTCAGAGGTGGAAGAAAGTCTGTGTGTAAGCGGACCCAGGCAGTTCCGACCTGTGTTTCCCAAGGGTCAACTGTAGTCTAAGAGAATGTGAGAAAACAGAGTCTGAAAAATAAATCAGAAAAAAGGAGGAGGAAACGGTCTGAAATTCTCTTTTGGACATGGAAGAGAAGACAGGAAGACAGCTATAGCGTCCGAGCCCTTGAGGGCTGGCATGTGTGCCCTGCTTTGACAAGCAGCTGTGTGCACAGGATAACCCACAGGCAATGCAGACCAGGGTGTAAGAGTTGGCGGCCTTGGAGGAACTGGCTATAAAGTCTCCATCCTTCCAGTGAGTGCTCCATCAACTAGATATCAGGTTAATTTTGCCCTTTTATGAAAAATAAACATCTCAGAAAATGAGTATTTTTTTTGTTTATTTCTATAATATTCAAAACATTCTAGTTTTAGTGACTTTTCCAGTATTGCTTTCAAACGTTTCCTAGTTGAATATATTGTTTTCATAATAGTTCATTGCACATTAAAGGTGCTACTTTCCACTTCAAAATAACCAGACCTCCCACCCCCAGGGCTTGTCACTGTTGGTGGCATAGTCTAAAGGGTCACTGCAAGTAGGAAACACCAACTGCTGTCATTTTTCAGCAAACATTGTCATTTTTTTCTTGGCTCATATTAGTTTCCACTGGGTTCTGATAGGATTTCGTCAGCTGCCGGGTTCTTACCGGTATCTTGCTACTCATTAGCAAGCATCATTTAACAGGAGCTCCTGAGCCGACATGATGCCACTTTGCTCAGCCTTTTGGCTTTCCTTGGAACTGTCCCAACATAGCCTCCTTTCTCGTCACTACAAGACGACTGTCAGCCCTTTGTGATCTGATAATTAATAATCAATTAACATTTGACAATAAATAGCATTATATTGTACTTTGGCACCTGAAGTAATTTATTTTCATTACACTAGGAGAAGCTCTTCACCAATTACAGTGAGAGCAAGTTCACAGGCTACGATTCCTTCCTTTCCAGGAAATACTAAGAGCTATATAAAAGAGGTGTCACATAGGTATAAGACATTAATTATTCTTGCTATATTAAGTGAGCTCGGGATCCTAACAAGCAAGGCACTATTTAAGCATAAAATATTGGTGGTGTGTCTCTACTTGCAAAGCTTATAAATTATATCTTGAAATTTCCCAGACACAAAGCAAGTTTTTACCATTGTCAGCAAGCAAAACCAAAGTCACTGTTCAAGAGGGAGCCTCCTGCATCATCAAAATAATTGCCAGCTGAGCCCTGATCCGTTCATCATTATCAGTTATCATGAGGTGGCTCAGTTAGAAAGAATATAGTCCAATTTCTAGATGCCAGGTTGAATGTGACATGATAATAGAAAGTGAATCCCTTAGTTCATAAAGATAGCAACCTCGATATAAATACTATTTATGGCAAATAACTTTGATACACTAAAAGGTAATTTCTTCTGAACAAAACAGCACTTATTAAAACTGCATATTTTCTTCCAAAATTGTGGGCTGCTATATACCAATTAGCAAGTTGAATAAGGTCTTCAGGTAAAACATTAGAATGAGAGAATAAATAATTATCCACTTTTTGAAATGTATGAAAAAAGCTTTGTTAAATGTGTCATGTTTAAATGTATTGATCTCTGTGTAGTGCATAAAGTAGTAGAATTCTAATAAATGTTCATTGAATGAACCATACGTCCCTAAGAGTGTATGAAAATGCTAAGAACTAATAAGCTTAATTTGGTATTGTGTCTTGTGCTAAAATTATTTTCCATTCATTGGATATCCTATACATGAGGTTGTTCTTTTTTTTTTTTTTTTCTTTCTTGTATAAAAAGAGGCTTATTTAGATTAGAATCATCCAGTGACTGAACAGACATTAACCAATCCAGGCTTCAGGCCTGAGCTGGGGAGCTGTCCCTGGGCTTCCAGATGGAGCAGGTGGCCCAGCCAGCTTGCTGGTTGGCTGTCCTGCTTCCAAACATCTTTACAGCTGAAGGCTGTGACTGTAGTTTTCAGAAGACTTGCCTGGGCCTCAAAGGACTAGGTGGAGGTAGAGGAGTCCTTTGTACAAAAAGTGCTATCCCAGGGGGGCAGCGCCTGTGGCTGAAAGGGGTAGGGTGCTGGCCCCATATGCTGGAGGTGGTGGGTTCAAACCCAGCCCTGGCCAAAAACTGCAAAAAAAAAAAAAAAGTGCTATCCAGGAGCTTCCCAAGGAACACTGTTGGACAGTTAAGTGATTATCAGGGAGGGCGACTGCTGCCTTTCTCAGGCTTGAACTGCAGGTACAACTAGACATCTTGGCCAGCAATTTACCAAAAAGCATCTGAGAGTCTCCTTGAAACTGGCTGTGATTGTAAGAACCAAATGTTTGCTGATCTAAGACTTGTAAGCAGACCACAGAAAACCGCAATTAGAAACGTCTTACAAAAGTGAATGAATATTTTCTAAAAATATTTTTTACAGCACCTTAAACCACTTACAAAAAGCTACAAAAATCAAATTTACCAGGACATATGTGTTAAATAAAAAACGTTGTTTTCTTGTTAGTGCACATATATACAGGTCTGTGTATGCTGGACTCTTTCTTTCTTCCCTTTTACTCACAAGTATCACCTGCCAGGTGCACAGACGCACCCGTACATACAGCGCCTTCCACAGATGCCAGGAAACCGAAACTGGAAAGCAAGATCTCAGCTCGAGGGCTCTGCCTTCACCCCCGAGGGGCTGTCACCATCCTCCACCGAGTGTTGCTGACGCCACTGGATTCACTGCCCAGGCCTCCCGGTCCTGGTCCATGATCCTTCGTTGATACCTCAGGTCTAAAATGTTTTCCTCAGGCTGCGCGGAGGCTCACGCCTGTAATCCCAGCACTGGGGAGGCCCACGAGGGTCGATTGCCTGAGCTCCTTTGGGACCAGCCTGAGCAAGACCCAGATCTCATCTCTAAAAACAGTTGGCGTTGTTGTGGGCGCCCGTAGTCTCAGCTACTCGGGAGGCTGAGGCAAGAGGATCGCTTGAGCCCAAGAGTTTGAGGCTGCTGTGTGGTATGATGCCACGGCACTCTACCGCGGTGACAAAGCGAGAGTGTCTTAAAAAAAAAAAAAAAAGAAAGAAAGAAAAGAAAAAGGCAAAAATAGAAAATAAATAAAATAAAATACAAGATTTCCTCTGAGCCCGATTCCTGCTGTCCTCCTGCAAAATGAGCCCAACCTGTGCCTCCCTACACCGCCGGGGCCCACCGTCCTTCTTTGTGAGCAGGTGAAGGCCGAGAAGGCCTGGCCCTTCGGGGCAGCCACTGGGGGGGGACCGAGGAGGCTGGCCCTCTCGCCCCTGGCAGGGCACACTCTTTCCAAAGTGGAAGCTTTGTGTGGACAGCAAGGGGGAGAACCCTGGAAAAGGCAGGCTGGGCCGCCGGCCTGGGTCCTTGGTCCCATTCTCTCTCTCTGGCTCCCCAGACCCCCTTTCCAAGCTGAGTCTCTGCTTTCTGAGTTCAGTACCCACGGGCTGGACAGCCCCCTCTGGAGGGCAAAGTTACTCCAAGGGAGGATGAGGTTGGCCGGGGGTCGAGTGCCCCTCCCGACTTCTGAGCTGGGAGTCAGGTAGCTCTGGCTCTAGTCACTCACACAGAGGGTCCCCTGGCACCTCCGCCCGCCGTGCCTCCTTGGCACAGAGGGGCAGCAAAAACGCCCCTTGTAGGTTCCAAGGATCTGTTCGTCTTATCTGGTACAACTTGTTTTCTAGTGATCTAATTGTTTTATTCTAATCAAAATCGGGACTGGTTTACTGTACAGGTTGGACAGTCTACTTAGATTTGAGTTTCAGCTACATCATTAATACAAAATGAAATAGTTCATCAGTAGGTCCTACTTTAATGCCTGGGGGATAGTCAGCCCTTGACAAATGTTCCGCAAGTTAGGCAAGCAAGTGGAAGAACACTTACTAAACATTCTGACGTTTTTCAATATGGCACAAACATGTGTTAGATGCTGTATACTAGATAATACGTACAACTCTTATTGCCTCAATTGGTAATTCGGGGTTCCTTGCCGTTCCCTAAAACAATCAGGAAGTCCCTAGGCCAAAATCTAAATGGCATTGCTAATTAGAACATGAGTGCCATCTAGTGGTATCCATGACTAACTACAGGCTGACTGGTGAACATCAACAAAAAGAAACAGGCAGGGAAAATGGTTTGCTTTTGCTTTATAATGCAATGGGAATGGGTCTCAGGCAAGCAACGAGGCTTCTTATTTACACCCTGTCCAAACAATAAAAACACACACACACACACACACACAAATTACATCGAAGCGTGGGGGAAATTTAGTTTCCGGGCCACATGAGGCATACAGTCTAGTTCTATCCATAAAGATTGACATAAAAATTTGTAAGCTGGATTATGAATTCAAATTATAAACAATATGAGTCCCACGGTAGACAAGCCCATGAAAGGCTGGACTATAAAGACAGGTATATATTTGATACCAGTATTTTTTTTTTTTTAAAGATTATTCTTATTTAGGATCAAAGGTCAGACAGGTCAAGTTGATGTTAAGTGACAGGCTTGTGAGATTGGGAAGATTCAGGAAATGATCAAGATGCAACACACATATGACCTTCCTTTAAAACCAGACACAATACATTAGACTGATTAAAGATATCACTGGAAATTTTTATTCCAGACTGAGAAGATTGGTGTGCAGAGACAATAGAGAGAAATATTGATGTTTGGTCATACACAAATGAATCTTAGGTTTGATTTCCTTAAAAAAAGATTTTCACATGACAAGATCATGGCAAGAGTTGCTGCACAAAAGAGTAATTTGACATTTATAGAAATATGTGTATTAAAATGAATAAAGCAATCCTGAGACCCAAGATAGAGTCAAGAAAAGAAATAGAAATGGTTATCTAAAGGCTGCCGCTGGATGAAAAGTAATAAGAAAACTAGACTTTTAAGTTAGTAAGATTTCAAAATTTCCTTCAATTTTCTAAAACCTTAGTTTAATTGCCAGTGGTTTTTTGTTCTTTCATAAGGAGAAATATTTTTGTGACACCAAGGGTCTCGCACAAGAGAGGGCATGAATCTCACCTATAGAGAAAGTTAGACATTTACAGCTTCTGTAGTAAAGTTTTGGACTGTGACCACAAACAGTCAAATTAGAGCTCTTCCCTCCTACCTCTTACTGGTTTGGGTTGCAGATGTTACCAAGACATCCACAAAGTAGGCTAAGTTCTTTAGTGTTGTTTACTGAAGCAGCTGTTAAATTAATTAAATTGGTGTATTTTCCAAGTCTGATTAAGATATGTTTACTTCTGCTTTCACAAAACAGCTGTGAAATAAGCACAAAAACGGATGTTCTAGAAACACAAATATAATTAAAATCATCGTATTTTGTCCAGTTCAAGTAAAAGTTTACTATTGGTTCTTCATGTTTCATTGTACATTTTTAGGCAATACTAGTGTGTATCAACAACACAGATTTTGTTTCCTTAACTTTCTTCTTATTTAAGTACTTTCATGTTTACATTCTTATTAACATGCAACATAGGGGATGAAAACATCAAAATAGAAAATGCAAACGCTAAAAGTAGCTCCAGTAGGCAAATTAAGTGATCCAAAAAAGAGGACTGATCTAGATCTGAGCTGAGAATTACTCTGACGTTTAATGGTATAATTTGGTGGCAGGTAACAGAGGTTGTGCTGTATTGACTAGAACCTAGAGTGTCATGTGAGTCCAATGAAAGGAAAGGGGAAGGAGGGCATGATTTAAAGAAGGAAATCAGTAACACAAACAAGACAAAAGCTTAGCGGCAACTCAACTGCTACAGATGTGATGCATCTGCTTTCTTGCCCACTGGGGACTAGGAGATAAAGAGATTAAGACATTTATACGAAGATGGCTAGACAACAAGATCAGATAATCAACATGACATCTACGCTGAGGTACTTATAGCCATAGCGTGGAGAAAATGACCTGCCCAACCACTAAACTCACGTACACACAATATTTTAAATTTATTAAATGTTCAAATGCTATTTCATCAGGGTACGGGATGTGCTGTTTATTAAAAATGTCACCAACATTATGAAACAGAGGGAAACACGTGATCCTTTATTAATGATGTTTTATTAATCAAAAGCATTGGGATTTTAAAATAAGGCATAGTTTTTTGTCTTTTAAAAGTATACCTTAAGGAAATCCTACTTTCACGTAAAAATAATAGAAACTCTGAGTTGTGACATATGTGAAAAGATCTCAGGGGACTTAGAAGACATAAGTCAGTTTGTTTTTCCTTGGTGGAATTCTAAGAAGGAGATTTTATTCTATTTCTTACTTTAAGCACTGCTATTTCTCTAATTTCAGACGCTGACCTTCTTAAAGCTGAACCTTGTGGATATAATAGGATACAGAAGTTAACATCATCTGTTCAGTTTTCACTTTCCAAATACAATGTTGTAAAAATATACAGTTCAAAAAAAATTCATAATAGCAAAGTTCTAGATTTTTTAAAAAAGATGAGTCAGAAAGACTGATATTGTATATATTACATGTGTGGATGGTAATATAGAGTATATATTGCATCATCTTAAGAATTGGAATTATAAAATTATAAAAGAAATGAGAACAAATGTAGTCACTTTCTCTGGATCCCGGGAGTGTGTAGCCAGGTCACCTGGTCACTCCCAAAGAATAACTTGAAGTTAACATTCTACATTTGAATTGACAGAAATAGATCTTACTATTTTTAATTAACCAGATTCACCATTTCCTTTCCCTTCCTCTTTGAGATAGTTTTGAAAGGAAAAGTGCTAATATATTACCTACCTATTTCAAAAATACTTTCACCTCCTTTTCTTGTAATGATATCGCTCCCTCTATAAAAAGACAAAACATCCTAAGTCTTTAGCGCTTTGATTAAAATCTATAAAGATGTAATCCATCTACATTATTAAAAAGGTAAATTTTCATTTTCCCTTTAATTGTAGGAGGTGACCGTGTGATGACAGTGTTTCTTTACATTGGTTACTAACAATCTTTTTTTTTTTTTCAGGTATTTATCTATTTTTTAAAGTTTCAGATTAATATGAGGGTACTTACCATGAGGTTATCATGTCTGTGTTTGTTAGGGGCGGTCCCTGGTGTGGTTGGGTCCCTCACCCAGGAAGTGTGCCATACACCATTGTCTAACGTCTTACTGCCTAAACGGAGGGCAGTTCCCAATAAAGCATCAAGAGGTTTGCTCTATAAACTCAAGGTTGGGCTTCCTTTCACCTCCCCTACAACCACCTTAACTTGTGTCTTGATTTCATTGACCTACATTTTTTATTCATTTTTAATTGAATAGATTTGTACACGCGAACTTACATTCTTCCTGGAACAAAGCTGGTTGAAAGAAAATACACGAAATACACAATATAATGGTTCTAAATGCCAAAATTATCAAATCATATGTAATAGAAAGGTGTTCCAGGAAAGGATAAAAACTGACAGCTAGCTCACCTTTTATGTCCCCTTTCATCAGGGTGGACGTGCCCAACTGTAAACATTTAAAAGCAACATCCTCATTGCACACTATGAAGAAAGCTTTCAAGCTCTTACACTTGGAATCTAGTATGTGACATATTTAAAGAGCTTATTAAAGTCCTGGTGATTCTCTCTGAACCCAAAGCCTGACGCTGGAGTAGAGTCAGTGGAGCAGAGAAAAAGCCGGAGAAGTGGAATCTCAGCCACAATCCCTCAGTTAACACATAAAGAAAATAACCTAATGACTGGAAAGCAGGAACAAGAAATAAAAAGTATGGCAGGGCAGAGAAGCAGTAAATGCACACAAATTTGTCTTTGCTACAGAACAAGAAATCAGCCTAGATCCTGAGGGTAGTGATTAAAAGCAGAGACCGGGTGTTGGTACAACATCCGTGGACGGACGAGAAGCCAAGAAACAGGAAAAGACTAATTTTAATTACCAAAAAAAGCTGCAAGAGAAAGGACACGGAGCTTCTGGTAGCCGGCTTCCAGCTACAAACTGCATGGCTCTCTGCTCTCCCTGCCAATTAGAGCCAGTCAGACCCCACTGGGGGATGAAGTGAGCAGAGGCGTCCGCCTCAGTGCAGCGGCGGCTGGACTCAATCGCACGTGAAAGCCGGAGGGAAGCGGGGTGCAAGCCCCGGCACAGACACAGGGAAATAGACCACAGGACGGGGGGTTTCCTCTCTGTTCAGTACACACAGATGCAAACCGCATTCTCTATGGAAATGCATTGCAAAAGAAGTATAATGCAATACGTTTAACAAATACCACCGGTTACCATCCTATCAATCCAGGGCATTGGAGAATGACTCAAAGTCTCAGAGAGGAAAAGTAGAGGGGAGGACCTGGAGTACAAAAGCACTCAAGCCGCCACACCGTGGATTCACTACCTGTGTTGTTTCCCCAATCACAGCTATTGCATATAAACGTTCAGAAAAAGGGCTGCCGTCCGAGACTTCGCCTTAGCTTTTTAAGAACTGGCACAACACAGAAAAATCAAGAGGAAATAAACACAGGCAGGGTCTAACAGTTCTCCGATGAAACTCCAAAGAGTATATACAAAAGAGAAGGGCTTCCCATTCAGGATTTAAGACAATTCTCCAAAGTGAGAAAGTCCACCCTGGAACCGACCTAAGTGAACGCGTCAGTCTGTGCCGAGCCCAGGACTGGGGATCAGAAGGCAGAGAGACGCGGGCCGGGGCGCAGGCACCCCCCGCGGGCGTCCCCCGCCGTCCTCGGCCGCGCGTTCGCTCTGTAATCTGTGCAGGTGAAACACCGAGGGGTGCGGAGCAGAAAGGCAGGGCCAGGGGGCCGAGCCCGCTGCACTCAGGGGGGCAAGGCCGGGTGGCCGGTGAGCCCAACCGAGAAGCGTCTCATTCCCTGCAGGAGCCTCGCAGTCCGCGCAGCCGGGGCCGTGGTCAATGGGGCTGCTCGGCCGAGGCGCGGGGCGCGGGGCGCGGGCGGCGGCGGGGCGGGCGGGGCGGGCCGGGCGCGCGGAGCCCCAGCCAGTCAGAGCGCGGGGCGCGGGGCGCGCGGGCGCATTGGCGGAGACACGCGAGCCCCAAACACGCCAGCCGGGGAGGCGCCGCACCTGCTCCCGATATAACCAAGTCCGGCGCGGGCGCGCCCGACTGCGCGCAGGCGGCAGCCAAAGTGCCATTAAAGCGCGAGGCTGCAGGGATGTGTGACCTGCGTCCCCGCTCCTGGAAGAGGCAGGGCGAGCCGGAGGATTCCCTCTGAATGATTAAGAACTCCGCAGTTCTCTTCTGCCACAGGCTGCGAAGGACCAGGGATCCGCTCTGCCTGAACTGCGCCCACGGGCAGGAGGATGCGAGCCGGGGACTGAGAGCCACCGAGGAGGGACGCGGGGTCCGGCACCGGGCGGGTAAGCAGCTGACACTCCTTCCCATGCCTGCCCATTGGGCGGCTGCGCTTCGTCTCCAAACACTCTGCGTCTCTGACACACTGGGTTCTTCTGCAAAGCCATCCTTTCTTGCCATGTTGCCAGAATGTAAAAAAAAAAACAAAAACAAACAAAAAAATCTGTAAAACGAGGTTTTGTTGTTGTTTTTGGTTTTAAATGCTGTTTTTCTCCGTTGGGGTAAAGTTGAAGCGAATACCTATTTGTGTATTCATACTACTATCCAAAATAAGAGCCAATGATTCCTGCAGATAAAACGCAAGGTGAAAAATGCCAGGATAGAGTAAGAGTGTGTCCACAAAAGAAACTAAACGTTCAGAAAATAGGATATTTTCCTTAGGTACTGAGTGTCTGTCTTGTGATTGAGCAGTGTGGTTTGAGGACGGAAGTGATTTGAGTATCTGAGCGTCTAGCAGTGCAATAACTTGTTAAAATTCAGTAGGGAGGCTCTGTAAGTGGAGTTCTACGAAGTTCAAGAGCCTGAGAAAAACAATATCCTGGATTATGCTGAGCTTTTTTTTTTTTTTTCTCGATGTTGTATACAGTTGTGATAGATTTAAAAAAATATAAGACTATGTCAGACATCCTTGCTGAGTTTTTTATCGGGATAAGTGGGAGACAGCATTAATTTGCACTTACATAAACATGATGTACAATGAGAGAATTAGTCTGCAGACCTGAACATTGAGAAGTGGTTTTACCTAAATATATTTTGGAAAGAACAGGAATCCATTAAATTAGAATTATTTTTATTTTTAAATTTTATAACCTTTCTAGTATAAAAAATACAACATCACGTGGTAATTTAAATGCAGGTTCAGAAGTAAAAAACTTTTAAAACTGTTGTTTGTGCAATGCTTTACCTGTAGCTGTTGCTTAATTCATATTCATCTGTTTCTTAATTTAAAAGAGAAAATCGTTTCATACTTCTACCCTGGTCTTCAATTTTAACTGGGCAAATAAAGATGAAATAAGTAGATGTTCATTAGGATACCAGCATTAAAAAAAAGGACAAAGTCTTAAACATTTATGGAGATATAATTGATGACTATTGAATTGCAACAGAACCACAGAAATATTAATGACTATTACAGGGAGCTTAAAGAAGTTCAGCATGATTAATATTGTGATTCTAAATATAAAACATTAGTAATCATTAGGTCATTCCTTTTTTTCAAAGTGCCTGAAGACAATTTTGAGCAATTCCCACATACTTTGCATATTCTCCTGTTTATGTTCAAATTATTATAATTATGTGTGGGTCAGCATGTTGAATTAAACTTGACAAACATATGTTTGCTCTGGATCAAATGGAAAAAGTAATCTGAAGATGTAAGACTCTGTCATATAAAAGAGCTGATTAAAAATAAAAGATATTGCATACAAAGATCAACTAAGTCGAGTGGAGAGAAAAAAAGCCTAAAAGTTAGAGTTAGAAGTTAAAAAAGGAAATGCTATCTAAGAAATAAAATTTGAGGAGTAACCTAGCTGGAGTGGAGGGGTTAGTACTAAAGCATAGCTAAAATAGAAAGTCCTCGAAACATTTATTTCAAGGGCCAATGTTTTTGTATAGGGATTGGTGTAGCCTTTAAATTGTTCCTATTTAAAACTTCAGAAAACTAAGAAAGGAGAAGAAAATCTATTAATTTTAATTTCTTTCTGATTACAAAGGCAACTAAACCTGTAAGTTGTGAGACACACACATCAGGGTGCTTTTGACATGTATCCAAAAAGCCATAGTTGTGGAATTTTTACATGAATGGCTGAAATACCTAAATGTTGCCCGAGGTGCAACACTTCAGCTGTAAGGTGGTCTGAAATCTTTATTAAGTTATGGAGATGAACTGAAATCAAATCATAAATATGTGCATAGGATATGCTTATTTAAGAAGAATCACCCAAAATTAACGCCTCAATCTTATATGTCTAATGAAGTAAAACTGTCTGTTAGGAATGTACCTGGTTCGATTATTATATATTTCTTTAGGTGTCTTATTTCGCAGTTTAGCAAACCTTTCCCTCCTTGAAGAAAGGAATGAGTGTGGTTGAACGTGAAAGCTGACTTAGCAGTAAGGACCAGAGGGTGTCAGTAAAGGGCAGAGGGCCCTGTGGATGAACAAAGTAGCTGGCTAGCACATACTGGAGTTTGTCTTACTTCCAAATAAAACAAAGGTATATTTTTGTAAAGATTAAAATGAAAAAGATAGAGATGTGTCTAGATGTCTATACTTGTGTAAAGATGACTTAACTATACATAAGTTTGTTTGGCTGAAACAAAGTTACAGCAAAGTTTAGTGTCTTCAACATCCCTCAGCAACTACTGTAGGATTTCGTGAGGGTGAGATATTTAAAATATTGTGATCTGCTGAGCACATCTTGCCACACATATTTTTATTACCTACAGTCTTTGAATTTTCCTTTTGAATATATTTTTACAAAGTTTTACTAAGAGGTTGGAAATTTAGTTCTGCTTCAAATAAGTCCATGCATTTATTTATATAGTTTGGTTATCTTGAAATTCTTACTGAAAGAGCTTGGTTTTATTCATCTTTTTCTTCTTTCTGAAGATGAAAAGATAAAATAACAGAGCTATGTGTTTCTGACGAGATTTTGTTTGGAATAGCGTTATAAGGTTGGGCTAATATGTTCCATGGACTTCTTAACACTTTATAGCAGGAAAGAGGCTGGTCGGAAGCTCAAAGCAGTAGAATCCCTGCAGAGGTCTATTTTCTGAGCCTTTGTGATCAATAACTCTACATTAGAGGCTGGTACATTTAAAAAAGTAATGGAGTATATAAAACTCTTAACACTTAAGATTTAGTATTAAAAAGTATTGTGAACTATGTTCCATATTCCTGCCCACTTAACGTTCTCCTGTTGTATGATTTTGGATATTCAAATTTGGTATTTTAAAAGAGCTCTGAGAAATGGAATATTATGAGTTTATAGTTTCCAACTTAAACAGTTTTTAGTTATTTTATTTAAAGTGAATAAAAAGTGTAGTATTTCAATACAGTAGATATTAGAAGAATATTTAAATGGCTATACATATATACTTATATGAATAGAAAGCGTTTTACAAGTAAATTTTTTCATCCAAGTTATTTCATAGTAATAAGTTAAATCTCATGCATTTAATACAGATTAGTTACATAGTCTAAAACTTCAGTTATGTTTTATATGTTATATATGTTTTTGTATACAAGCTAACTGTAGAAAATTTCCATGCCTATCAACCTCCATATATATAACACAGGTCTTTAAGTTCATATTCCAGAGTATTTTATGTGTTATATAAAGGAGGCTACATTCTAGCCTCCTCAAATACCAGCTAGGAAGAGTTAAAAGCCCCTGTCAAATGGAAGCTCCTTGTTGTTGAGTGCAGGGAAATGGAGCTTTCCAAACAGGCTGTAAAAGAATCCTGGAAAATATGTCAGAATTCTTGTCGGTTTTATGGAAATTTTTAAGAAAGCAACATTGAATCTACCATTTTAAATCTAGTAGGAAATATTGTGAGATTTGTCATTTGTGAGAATCTTTAGCAATTATAACCATGTTCTCTTCCTATGTGTGTTTCTTAAGCTAGAATTCCTTGTCATCACTGCCATTTTTAAACAGTTCTGAAAACGTTTCATTAATAAAAATGGATTTTTTTTTCTTTTCTTTTCTCAGTGGTTCCTTAAAAATTTATAGTGTCCTAAATAACTTGTTGTCTAGCTATAACTTTTTGTTAATGTTTTTCACAAATGGACTTCTCTTAAAAGACCTGATAGGACTCCCATGTTTCCTCTTATGCTAGTCATGGTTCCAAATTATGTCATGTACTGAATGTGCACAGATGAAAAAAAATGAGATCTTGATACAAAATAAAGGGCAAGTGCATTTCCATGAGTTTTCCATCAATCACATTGTTACAGTTAGTGTCTTTACTAGGAAATGTGGACCTATGTATGAGTGAAAGTGACTTATCTGAGAATTATTCAAATTTTAAGCAGTATTATTTTGGGCAAGGTGTATTTCATTCGTTTGAGTGATCAAAAACTCTCTTGCATGACCATTGACTAGAAAATGGTATATATATATATATATATATATATATGGTATGTATATATATATATACACACACATACCATTTTATGAGTGGAGTAGAGGGGTACTCCATGTCATTCTTATAGCTGTTAAATATTCAGAAGGAAAACATCGTATCTTCCATTCTTATCTAATAATACGTGTAGCATATGAGTTTAGGAAGAGAAATGTTGCTGGTTATAAAGGTCATAAAAATGAATTGAAATTCTTTACCTTTTGATAGTTGTAACATGGGCAGAAACATTCATCATGAGGCTAAAAATGCAACTGAGAGATATTATAATAGGGTAATGACAGAAATAATGCATCTAGAGCCACAATTGGAAATCTTAATGTATTTTCACAAATGCTTCACTAGTTGCAGGAATTTATGTTTATAAGGTAACTAGTAGATAAATGGGATGTTTATATTGTGATGAATATGCCTCTAAGTATATAATGTTCCATTGTTAATTTCTTCAATATTTCAATTAATATTGAAACATATTAACTAAATTATTTTTCTGAAATTAAGCTATATATAAAAGCACCAGAGTTTTGGACAATTATTTTAATAAATATTTAATTAAAATAAATTATTCTCATTTATCTAGGTTCTTTAATTTCAGTTTTATCCAAGAATTTACTTTAAATTATGAAGTATTTGCTGAGATGCTATTGTTCTTCAGCCTCTAAAATTACAGAATTAGGCAGAAATCCCTAGTGATTAAAATTAATATTATTGGGAGGTATAAGTGAGTGACAATAGGAATTTTTAAAGGACTTCTTGTATTCTAAAAAGAAATTTTTATTTAATTGGCAATTTGAGGATCATTGAATGCAATATGTTTTTTTTTTTTTTTTCCTGGGCACCTGCACAGGTTTAAGTGCCCCAAAATGTTTCTGAAAATGTTGTGACAGGTCTCAAATTTAGTCCATAGGTTCATATTTTGCCTTATTTTATTTTAAAACTCTCCTCTTCGTATTTTTTCTAAAAGATACAGACTAATGTAATATTGTCTCCCATATCACAAAATTTAAGAAAATAATTTTTTACTATTTTTCTGATCTGAGTATTTTGAGATAAAGACTTCAAAAATTATAACACTCATGAGTCCATTAAACCTCTGTTTTATAATTCAGTTTAGTACTCTCTTGTTATTATTATTTAATGCAGTGTTTCTAATGGCACTGGGTAAACTAGTAAATAAGCTTTCCTGTTGCTAAAATAACCATTTCATTAAAAATTAGCACAAATCTCATGAGTTATTGATGTGGAGACACAAGAGACAGTGACAAAATAATACCATTTAATGTTGGAAGGAGCTATTCGGAGCTCCTGTTTTCATCTGCTTATATATTATTCATATATTATCTACAAAGACTAATAAACTAATATGTAAAAAAGTGAACTGACCTTTTCAACATGGGAAGTAATGGAAAACATGTGCTCCGAACCTAATTTTCTTAAACTCAAGGTCAGAGTTTTGTTATAGTTTAGACTTCTTTTACTGTGAAAATCCTGATTACTTTTGTGTCTCTCCAAGTTAAGATTAAAACATAAGCATGGTGGGCTGTGCCTGTGGCTCAAGGAGCAGGGCGCTAGCCCCACATGCAGAGGTGGTGGGTTCAAACCCAGCCCTGGCCAAAAAAAAAAAAAAACATGAGCATATGTAATTTCCTTGTTGCCATAGTTTATCTGTAATAAAACACTGTCTTTGAAGATCAAAAAAATTATAATTTAATTATATTAACTCAGAGGAAACTAGTATAACCCCATTATTTTAGGTAAGAGCTGAAACATTTAACTGCTAGATGTAAACTTTTTGAAGATGAACTTGGTGTGCACTCACAGCTAAATCAAATAATTAAAGTTTTTTGACAGTTTGAATTAGGAAACTTGGTAACTTTTCGGAGTATTGCAATTTCATAGGAAAAGGGCTGTGAGTGATTTTTCTTCACAATATATGTGTAATATAAACATCCATTTCCTTTGTTAATAGTTTTTAGTTTTTTCCAGATTAACATTTTTTTTTTTTCTCCCTGGTAATGGGGGCACTAAATGACATGGAAACTCAGCAAGAAATGTGGGTGAGAAAGTATTTCTGTGTTTGGTAAATGTGGGGTAAAAGTTTAAATCATGGGTGTTCTTAGGGTAATAATGATTTTAAAGCATTTGATAACAAACCAGAGTGTATTTCCCTACAAATACGTCCTTTTCTTCTGTATTTTAAAATGAAAATACCAACTTGCCTACAACTTCTGGTTTTACTGTTATATGTGTTAAAAGAAGTTAATGGAATACAATTTGTGTCTGCAATAATATTTATTCTCATTGTTTCTGAACCAAAGATTATTATCTGTGGTTAATTTTAATAATGCGATATAAATTATTTAGAATGAATATGTACACTAGAAATTCTTCAGTAGAACTGACCATGATTAAAAAAATAAAATCACCACAGTGTAGTTCAGTGGAAGGAAGACTAAATATTCCTGGGTGTTCAGATACAACACACTTTTTACAGATTCCTTCCCTGGAAGCTTTGTCAAATTATAAGAGTGTGTGTGTATGGGATGGATTTAAATTTTAAGACTCTCTTTTTCTTTAAATAGTAATTACTGAAAGGTGACAGGACAGGTGCCCTATAGATGAGGTAAAAGACTGTGGCTAAACAGATTTATGTTTTCTCTGAGGTCTTTTTTTTTACCCCAAGAATAGCTACAACTCAGGAACAAAATGTAAATATATTCTCCAAGTCCAATGAACCAAGAGTCCTTAACATTTTTTGAATTCTTTCTTTACTTTTCTAAAACTCACCTTAGTGTTTTCACATAACAGCGGTCATAGCAGGAAAGAGAGGTTAACTTGAGAGGTAAGTTAAATGATCCCTAATTCATCTTTAAAAAATGTATCCTGTTAACTGTGTTTAAAAATGTATGACTACGTTAATTTTATTCCACCTTTTTTAAAACTATATCATGAGAAATCACGTTTGTCCTTGTTCACTGGGGTCTTGTTAGTGTGTGCTTCAAGGTGTAAAATTAATGAAAAGTGATTCTGTTCACATTTAAAGCAATTTCTACATTAGTTCACTCACTCAAACAGTCTACTGTGGGCAGTTGTAGTCCCAAGAAATAATATAAAGGGAATATAAGTAGTTCATGTCCTGGTGAGGGAAATGGACGCTTAGGGTAATGTAATTCCAGGGGAGACGTGCAGTGGTGGAGGTATATACATGGCCCAGACACAACCTTTCGGCATTTCTCCTTTGGGAGACTGCTGTGACTTTGCTCATACCGAGTCATTCCAGCCTGGACTGTTCTCTAATTGCTGCATTTAACCCTCAGTGTCTAAGTTATTTTGAAGTAATTTAGTTCTAAGATTTACCTGACCATGTCACATGTATACCGTGATTTTGTGCATCTTCTTATGGTCCTAACTGTAATAACTCGGAGACATCTAGTCTCTGATGATACAGCTGAATCTGAGATGAAGTGGATGAAGCTGAGATGCTGAGAAAAATACGTTGTTACCAATAAACCTGATTTCTGTTAGCTGTTAAGTATGACACACTAGTGGTGCTGGTAAATTTTATTTTATGAAGGTGGATTAATTGCGAAGATAATGAAGTTTTCCAGGCCTCTTCCAGATAAAAGTCCTAATAATGGTAGCAGAAAACATTATTTTAATAATTATAAGAACATGTCTGACATGGGGAACAGTATGGACCTCAGCAACTGGTGTTTAAATTTTAGAGTTCTGTTCAGTCCCTTTAACATGTTAGTTGTATAATTTTACATGTGACTTCACCTTTCTTTATGTAAAAAAATGGGGATAAATGACTGTAATTTAAGTTGTGAAAATGTAAAAAGAAAAAACCTATACTTATTAATGATAAAAAAAGGCAGTGCTCAAAACATCAAATGAATAAGTTGGGGAGGAAATTTTTATTTTCATTCAAATCTAATTCTGAGCTTAAATTATGTATTCATCTATGAAAATACTGTGGTGTGTGTGTATGACATAGTGCTTTTTTAATCATGGAAGAGACGGATGTGTATTAAACGGGAGCAATTAGAGATTATGCTGTCTATTGATTTTTTATTCAAGTACTTTTCTGAATAGGTATTTCTTTCAACCCTAGTGTGTATAGTATCATTTGCTATTGGAGATCCAAAGGAAAGTGAGAGTTTTGATCTCTAACAATGGAGAGATGAAAAATTTTTCAGTAAGTATCTAGATTAAAAAGAAAATATTCTCATAAATTTAATTATAGAGACATTGGCTATACATTCTGAAGATCTTGAAGGAATAGAAATAAAATTAAAAAAAAAAAAAAAAAAGCTGGGTGTGATGGCAAGTTCCTGTGGTGCTAGGTACTGGGGAAGCCGAGACGAGGATTGTTTGAGCCTCAGAGTTTGCAGTTGTAGTAAGCTAGGATGACATCATTGCACTTAAGCCTGGGTGACACAGAGAAACCTTGTCTCAAACCAAAAAACCAAAACAAAAAAAAAAGAAAAAAAAACCCACAAATACATGCACACCTAATGAAAACATTTAGAGCAGGCATCCTCAAACTTTTTAAACGGGGGACCAATTCACTGTCCCTCAGACTATTGGAGGGCCGGACTACAGTTTAAAAAAAAAAAAACAACTATGAAAAAATTCCTATGCACACTGCACATACCTTTTTTTGAAGTAAGAAAACAAAATGGGAACAAATACAATCATACTGCCTCATGTGGCCCGCGGGCCCTAGTTTGAGGACCCCTGATTTAGAGTATCCCAAGAAACAAGATTTTTATCTCAAGATTGGGTAATATTTAAGGTTCACTCCGTTTTTGCCCCTTCCTGACTTAACTACATTATTTTTCTTATTTCTCTCAGTTTATTAGCATTTCATTTAAAGGACTTTCTCTTGGCTTTGATCTACTGTTATTCTATCTTATGACTGTGTGAGTTATGAAGTTTTGATGAAGAGGAAAATTTGAAGTAGTAAAATTAGGGGTTGTCAGATGAGTATAAGATGAACTCCAAACAGAGAAAACAAGAGAACGTACATATGGGAAGTCACCCGAAAAACATGGACTTGGTAGATTCAGGTTCAGTCCTCACTCAAGTGCTTCCCCAAGTATTTCTCTGAGTAACGCAATAATTGTTCTCAGTTTTCATTTCTTTCTGTATAAAAGAATGATATTAACTACCATACTATCTCAGTTTTTGAAGATTTTTTGCAAGAAGGAAATGAGACTCTGTGGATATAGGAATCAGAATTACTTCCTTTTCACATTTAGGTATATAAGCTTATAAAACCTCTTTTTATCTTTAGGTTTTTAAAGGCAGAAAAATCATTCGAATTTTGTATAAATATACAAAACTAGAGCCATAGGTACATGATTCTAGGTTTCCAAATATGAAAATACTTGTTTTCTTTGCACAATACTGAAAATTCATGTATATTTGCTGATTGTGAAATGCTTTTCTTTCATGGCCTTAATTTTCCTTGCTGATATCGGAAGTGATTAACTCTTTTTGGCTATTTTTATTTTATTGATACTTTGCTTTGCTTCACCTGAAAAAGTACATTTTTACTTTTCCTTTACAAAATTATTTATAGCAAAGATTCTATTTTAGAAATAAAGATATTTCCCATCTTATTTTGTAAGCCCTTGTAATAGTAAATGAGTATAGAATACATTAATTTGAAGTTATTTCCCCTGTTTATTTTCTTTTTTCAGGTTTGTTATCAATTTTTCTACTTTTCTAAAGTAGTCTTATGAAAAAATAGCTTATTCTGCATATGGTGTGTAATGCTAATTCATTGAAAAAAATTGCAACGAAAACATTTTAAATTGGGTGGCTTGGTGCTCGTAGCACAGTGTTTACGGTGACAGCCACATACACCAAGGGTGGCGGGTTAAAACCCAGCCTAGGTCAGCTAAACAACTGCAACCAAAAAATAGCCAGGTGTTGTGGCGGGCACCTGTAGTCCCAGCTACTTGGGAGGCTGAGGCAAGAGAATCTTAAGCCCAAGTTTGAGGTTGCTGTGAGCTGTCACGCCACAGCACTCTACAAAGGGTGACATAGTGAGACTCTGTCTCAAAAAATATATATATTTTTAAATTGTCATTGGAGTTTAGAGAAATAAATGGAATGATTTAATGTCAGCTTGTAAACACTTTAAGATATATTTTCTAAAAAAGACATTTAGACATATTACTATATTAGTTTTTTGGCTTGACTCCTTTGGAAATGAATTATTAAAAAGTAAACCAATGTTAGGATTTAGTAGGTAACTCATATGATATCATATGACATGCATAGTATATAATATGAGTTACCTAATAAATATATCTGTATATATATCTAATAATAATATATCTATATATACCTAATATATATATATCTGTACAACCAATCAAGTGGTTCCTGAAATACTAACTGATTATTCCACTATTGAAGAAGATAAAGCATATTAGAAAGAAATGGAAGAAACAAATCTCACATAAAAATGTTGTCTTTCAAAAATGTGTGAAAAGACTTACTGAATCTGGAGATCTTGATTGGGGGGCCAGAACGGTGAAGAAAACCACTAAGCTGACAGGAGAGGGAGCTAACAGAAAGGAACTTTACATTATTTAGTGAGAAGTTAATTAAATACATATTCATGTGATGGACTGTTTTAAAAAATGCTGAAATTGATGTTTCACTTGAAACAAAGATGTCTTTATTTTTCTCCATACATTTGTCTTATGAAGTAATAATTTTAATATAGAAATACATGGTTTATGTTTTCAAATTACGTAATAAAATGACAATAAAATGCCCACATATTTGCTTGGATAAATGTTCATTTAAAAGAAAGAAATGACCTAGTGCTTTCATTTTACATGATTAGTTGACTCTACAGAACAGAACTTTATTACGTGTTTAAGAATTAAGAGAATTAAGAACTTCCCTGATGTGTTCATCTGGTTAATTAAGTACATTTTCTAAGTATACATCTCTAGTTGGCCAGTGTTTGCCTTTAACTAATGCCTAAGTTGTCTATGTCAGATAAACTACTTTTTTATCTGAAGGAATAACTCTATTATTAGTTTTTTTTTTTTATCTTTTCATTTTAAACACACCAGAGGACTGAAATTTTTCCCATGAGGAAAAGAGAAAAATGGGTATTTCTTCTTATTAGGCTTTATTTCCTAAGTAAACATAATACAGATACCATTTTAAGGACTGGTGTATAAAATAAATTGTTTTGTAGTAGAATTATTTTCCAGTAATAAAACATAATAATTATAATTTTTCTTCTAAATTTCCATTTATAAAGAATCCATTGTTATATAACAATCACTTACAATATGATCTTCAGCTACTTTCTGTTAGAATATAAATTATCTTCTCCATTTGTGTGTTGTTAGCCTGAAGACTACCTGATAGTTTTTCTTTACACGTCTGATCTTGGTTACCTAAAACTGCAGTTGGTTCTGAACCCTATATATAAAATACAGTGGTTTTCAGTCTGCTAACCAAGCTGGCCACCAAGTGACTAAGGGGCACGTAGTGTATACAGGCTGTAGAGACTGGGAGAAGGGATGATTCACATCCTAGTGGGACAGAGAAAGACACTGGGAGGTTTCATTATGCTACTCAGAACAGCACCAATTTAAAACTTATGAAAACTTCATTTCTGTAATTTTATATTTAATATTATCAGACCATGGTTACCTGGGTAACTGAAACCATGGGAAGTAAAACCAGTGATAAAGACGGAATACTGTGTCAGAATATCTTTATCCATTCATCTGCCAAAACTTTGGTCATTTCCATATCCTGCTGTTGTGAACAAGTTGCAATGGGCATAGGGATTTAGGTTATCTTTTAAAAGGGAGTGGGGTGGGTGGTGCCTGTGGCTCAACTGGATAGGGCACTGGCCCCATATGCTAGAGGTGGTGTATTCAAACCCAGCCCCAGCCAAAAAAAAAACTGCAAAAATAAATAAATAAATAAATAAATAAAAGGGGGTGGGGTGATTTATTTCATTTCTTTTGGGTATGTATCCAAAGAGGGATTTCAGGGTCATACAATATTTCTGTTTTTAATTTCTTTAGAAACCTTCATACTGATCTCACCAACCTACATTCTCACCAACAGGGCACAGGGCTCCCTTTTCTCTACTTTCTGACAACACTTGCTATCTTTTTTCTCTTTGAAATAAGCCATATTAAAAGGTGTGAAGTGAATCTCCTTGCATGTTTGATTCCTATTTTCCCGATGGTTAGCGATGTTAACTACCTTGTTACATAACTGTTGAACATTTTTACATCTTCTTTGGATAAATGTCTACTCAGCTCCTTTGTACCTTTTAAAATCAGGTATTTTGTTTTCTGCGTATGTTTTGTTTCATTTTTTTGCTTTTGAGTTGTATGCTTTTTAAAATATATTATTTAGCCTTAAAAAGGAGATCTTGCATTTGCAACAATATGGATGTTCCCAGAGGACATAATATTGAAAGAAATAAGCCAAACACAGAAGGAAAAATACTCCATGATCTCATTTATATGTGGAATCTTAAAAATAAAATCAAGTTCATAGAAATAGAACAGTGTGGTTACCAAATGTGTGTGTGTGTGTGGGGGGGGGGAGTGAGGAAATAGAGGTTACAGTTAAGTGAGATGAATAGGTCTAGAGACCTAAGGCACGACGTGAGGGCAGTTAATATTGGATTGTACTCTGGGAATTTTCCAAGACAGTGGATTAAGAAAAGTAACTATATGAGAGAATAAATGTGCAAATTTGCTTTATCATGGTAACCACTTCACCATATGTATCAAAACATCATGTTGTACACTTGAACGTGTATAATAGAAATAGATAAATGAAGCATATTTTAGGATTGCTGCCACCGCCAAAGAATATAATGAAAGCTGAATTTCCGTCCTGAAACAGTCTTCCAGTTTCACCTTTCAGAGGTAGCTGTTATCAATAGGTGGATAATGTGTCTTTTTTTCTTGATATAATTTTGGCTGTGCACATAACAAAAAAATTATTAATGTTTTATACAGCAGATCATTCTTGATTTACATATTAATAGTTTCTCAGGTGAAATTATTTATTACTGTATTTGTCATATAAAAACACAAATAAATATGAATTAAAAATTCACATGCATGCATTCTTACAAAAGCATGAGTAGATCTAGAATTAAAATTACTAAGTCAGTGAGACTGTGCGTTTAAAATTTTGGTTTTATTGCTGAATTACCCTGCATAGGGATGTTACTAATTAACTCTCCCACCAACAGTGTATTATCAGAACGTGTGTCTCTTGACAGTCACCAACGCAGCGTATTATCAAACTTTGTTCCATAACCATCAGAATAGTTGAAAAAAGTATCTTATTTGTAATATTTTGAATATCTTTTTATAAATTTGTAACATTTATTTTCTTTGACCTACTGTTTCTGCCCATCCCCTAATTCTACTCTATTGAGTTGTTGTTTCTTATCTCTTTTATTTATTAACAGAAAGAAAGAAACAAATAGCATCAAGAAGTCAATTAAAAACACTTGGAGACATTGCCAGATTTTCTAAAAAATAAAATGCATATCTGTGAAAATCTAGACGTAATTATATAAATGGTATTTTCTCCCCTCTTTCACTGTAAAAAAACGTGGAGATGCAATGGAGAGAAGTTAATTCTACTTGGATAGAATAAAAGGTCTTCAATCAAAGAAAAAAATCAGTCTACATGAGTCTGCCTTCTCATGTCTGAACTAGCCCTCCAAATCTCATTCACCCTACACCGATTCATGGCATTTTTCACTGGAAAAATCTTCCTCCAGACTGGTGTTCTCTCTCTGTTCTCCAGTATGTCAATACTGATGAAATAATCTTCTGAAGAGTCACACTTGTCATGCCATTTCTTTGCTGAGAGTCGAAAAGCATTAATAGGTCTTTCTGTTTGAAGAACACATTTCAGATTTTGAAGAGTTCTTTTAAAAAGTTCCATAACTATCCTTTAGGTTACAGTGGTTCTCAACCTTTCTAATGCCGCGATGTATTTTCATTGTTACAAAGGGGTGGCGACCCACAGGTTGAGAACCGCTGAAGGTTTAGGAACTCTTTCTAAGCGCCTCAGCAATTACAATAATATGTATATTTTAGATTGAGCCACCCCATGATCGCATTAATGTACACAGCTATGATTGAATAAAAAAAAAAATAAAAATAAAAGTTACTTTTCCTATTAGATTGCAAGCTGCTTTAAGGGTAAGAATGTGTTTTGATACTTTTTATAAACTATCTTGCATGACATAAACACTGCAGATTTATTTATTTGTCCCAGTACATAATTATTTAAATAATATATAATGATCTAACTATGTCAACATTGAAAAATACTACATATGAACCAATTAGCTTTTGTGTAGTATAACAGACAGTGTTCAGGCAAGTGGGAACAGATTCCTTTCAAGTCCATGACCTGGTAACATCAATAAAACATACAGGGCGGGTGGCGCCCAGCCTGCCCAGCTGAGAGGAGGACCTGCCAGGCCTTCTGTGTCTCTTCCCGCTGCGGCCTGCAGAGGAGCCAGCAGGTTGGAGGGTGGGTGGAGGGGCTGTAGGAGGCTCCAGTGGGGGGGGTGTAGGGGGCAGGCAACTGCAGAGGAGAGAGCTCTGGGTTGCCAGCTCAGGGAGAGGGGTAATGTCTCCGCCAGGCCTCTGTCTCCCCTGCGCATACACCTGCAGCTGAGCAGGGAACCCCCAATTCCCAGGCCTGATCAATTTCATGTAAGTTTTCTAGGCCTGGGAAATTTCTTGCACTGAACATTCTGACCTTTTGCCCCCAGCCAAAGGGACTATATCCATTCATTCATTAGGCTAATATATATACACACCCCTGGGCAAAGGACCTAGGCAGAGAGCTTTTTCTATATTCTTTTCTGTAAAATAAATCCTGTCTTACCACTGTGGCACATGGATTTGTTCTTCGAGTCCCGAAACCTACTAAAGAAGAAATTCCAGTAACTAATCATTTTTCCAAGTTGCTTTTTTAAAATTTGAATGAAGATCTAAAACTTTCATATTCTTAAAAAATTGTAATGAAACTTTTTCTTTTAAAAATCTTTTGATACTTAAATTATGTTGACTTAATGGATTTTGCTCTATCTGCATTGCTTGGTAGAAAACATGTTAATATTGCTTGTTACAAAACATGGTCAGTGGACCAACACTCATTTTAGCTCTGCTAAAACGTTTTTATTTTTACACATTTATAAATTTCTAGCAGGTCTACCAAGTTAAAACTTCTTAACACAGAAAAACAAGAAGGATATGAAAATTCTATAATGAACGATGTACTGTATTTTGACTTCATCCCTGAAAAAAATTACAAGAAGTGTTCATAAGTAAAAATGTTCCATCCATAACTAAAATATATCGTAATCCTAATTGTTAGTTCTTGTTATCATACAATTCCATCCCAAATTAACACATTGGCGACTAGCTAAACAGCACAAGAAGAGTAATAATTAGTTGACAATTCAAAAGACATTTTCTGATTCTTTTCAGATTAATATTCACAAAAATGAAAATTTTGATAGTTGTATTAAAAATAGAGTCCATCAACTCAGTTTCTGATATTCGTATGAAAACAGTGGCAAGAAAAAAAAAGGAACAAGTGTGTTTTAGGAGGAGCAAAAAAAGGAAGGAAAATCCTCAAGAGGAATTGATTTTAAAAGCCAAAAGGCATTTCCAAGCTTTTCAGATCCTTGACTATATTTAAGCATGGGAGTACGTTACTACTGCTTCCATGCCTCCTCTGCTTCTTGGAACCAATTCCTTCTGAAGAAGAGATCTGTGTCATTAATAGGAAATACGGTGCTACTGAATTGCATAAAGGATCCGCGTTCTTATGTTTTTAATCACTAGACACACGCAGAAAAGTCAAGCTGCTGTTCATTCTGTTCACTTTACCACAAAAGAAAATATTGATAGGAAAACTGAAATGGAAGACCAAGACTTCTGAGATCAGAGGAAGACAGAATTTGCAAGTGTCAAACACAGAGAAGCTAACCAGAGTCACATTCATTCCAGTGACATACAATTGGAATTACCTTCCATCTGTATGACTTCATAGGATGGTGAGCAATAACTTAATAAGGGAAAAGAGTATGTATACTTGCTCCTGAGCACTGAATTCCAAAATAGGAAAAAAAAAATAAATAAAATCTAAAAACAAAGCCAAAGAACCTGCTTGTTGCATTTGCTTGTATTAAGAAATAGATGGGCTAAAAGAATCGTCAGTTTTAGAGGGACGGAGGGAGGGGGGTGGGCCTTGGTGTGTGGCACACTTTATGGGGGCAAGATATGATTGCAAGAGGGACTTTGCCTAACAATGGCAATCAGTGTAACCTGGCTTATTGTACCCTCAATGAATCCCCAACAATAAAAGTACTTTGAGTGCTATTAAAAAAAAAAAAAAGAATTTTATTTGGAATTTTAAAATTTTCATTGAAAATAATTTACATATTTTAAAAAATGCGTACCATCTGAAAGTATCAAGAAAAATCTCAAGTTTTCTGTATTTATTTACTCGTAAGTTTAGCTAGCGGATCATTGGAGGATGTAGACAGATTTAACCTCCATTGCTTTCATAGTTTCAGAAGGCTTATGCCAATCTAATGTGACCAATTACCTAGCCAATTATTTTCTCAGTAACAGATGGATGGGGTAGGAGATTGGACTGGTTGGGCTATTTTGCCAAAGTGTCAGTGAGAGGTGAAAGTTCCAGAGAAAATGGAAAAACATGAAAAAGTGTCATACAAATGCATGCAAACTTTGAAAGATAATTAACTAGAAACAAACCATTTTGTTACTGTATTCATGTGTGTGATATCTTAATCTGAATATTGTAAAACTCTCAAAGACTTAATGTGTAGTTTAAAGTATTAATCATATAAAAAACCTTTTTTACGAGGTTTTCGTTTCTAGTCCTTATCTTAAACATTGTCATTGTTATTAAATGTTAAGCCTTTTTAATTTTGTGAAGGCAAAAAGTGGAAACCTAACAAACACATGTCTATGTTAAAAAAAAAACTCCCATAGCGGAATTCATTATAAAAATAATTATACACCGTAAATATACTTTAGTAGATCTCAGATAAATATTGCACTAGCTTGATTAATTCCCATAATATTGATATTTGATAATATTTGGTGCATATTATTCTAAGCTTTATAGTTACTAGTAAATTTCATTTCTTTTCACATAGTTTAAATTTCAAAAACATGAGGATATAAAAATTCAAAGATAAAAACAAATGAAAAATCAAAGAAATATTAAGTCTGTGGAAAAACAAAAATAAAATGAAAACAGTTCAGCTTAGCTATACTTGCTGTTTACTGAGTGGAAGGAAAGCTGACATCTGAATGACATCGAACCATTTTTAAATATTAGTTTATCAAGTTTACTCTGAATGTTTTATGCATGCAATAGCACTCACAGTATCCAATAGTTAAACGTTTTATTGATGCATATATGGAGAGTCTAAATTACATATTTGTGTATGCTATCAACTTTCTTTTATGGAAAAAGGAGAAATAACTGTCATACACCTTAAATATCCAGCATTAACATTTCTTTAGTAAAAATTTTAGGGCTCTCTACAAAATTTTTAAAATCCTGCAAAATGTACTTAATCTGCTTCCAATTATCACCAGTTATCCTTATCATCACTAGTCTAGGAGGAGCTAAATCAACTCTATAAAGAAAATTTAACTTAAATGTAACTTTATTTTAACTTTGAACTTCTCTTCTCAAATCTAAATCCTTATTTCTCATTCCTTCAATGACAGCAAAACTGAGCCTGTCCTAACCTTGAATTTTCAGTATACCTATTTATATTTCATGGAGTAGGCATTTACTATCAAGAGGCAACCTTAAGCACTTTCTAATTACTTCAGAATTTGCCTATGAAATTTGCCTGTTTAAAATGTTTTGTTTCCACATCAGCTTTGTTCAGTCATTCCTTCTCTTCTCTAGGACCTCTGCCCCCTCTGATTTTTGCCATCTCTGTAATAGCCTCAGTGTCTCCATTTTTGTAGCCTTTGTTTTAGGCCTATCGCACATGTAAGCTGGTACAGACTAAGAAAAATAAGCTTGCAGACAGTCTTGCTTCTACTCAAGATACCACGCTCACCCTTCTCTGCTCCTTCAAACATACCTGTTTGTAAACCTTATCTCGCCCCCTCTGTGTTCACTGAAGACAGTTTCATGGGTCTCTTTATTCCTAAAAGCAGGTAGGCACTCATCAAACGCTTATTGCAGAATGCATGATTGCTTGAGTCCTATCATATAATTGTCCTCATGAAGTATAGTTTTAGATATCCATGAATGTAACGTGACTCAATTTGCTGCAATAGTAAACAGCATAATATCAAAACGATCATTCCCCAATCTTTTAGTTTCAGCACAGATGGAAATATCTCAGGCATAGTTATGATGAATATGCAAATGGTAGCCATTATATGAATACCAACCCCTAATTTAATTTTGATGATACTGAATCAAGAATAATTATTTAAATATTTCATCTGACTCGTAAACCCTAATCTAGCTATGGGACTGGCCTAAATGGTGCATGATGATTTCATAGAAGCGATATAAGAAACCTCCAGCACGTGTGCTAACGTGTTCCCCACCTCGGTGACTTCACACCTCTTTCCTTGACCTGAAATGTACCTTCCTCTTTCATGTTCTGAATATTTTCTGCCTGTCTTTCAGGTCTAGAATATCAGTTCTAGAGTAGCGTTGCCATCAAATTTTTGTCTCTCATTATTTTTTCTCTTCAAAAAATTACTCCCTTACATCTTATGCATCAACTATATTATTATTTAAACACATACTTGATAATGATTCCCTTCTATGGCTTACCTCCCCTCTTTAAACTCTGTAAGAATCATATTTTGTTTTATGTAGTTAGCGAGTAGCACAATGCCTAGTATATTGTGGGCACTCAATAGTTTGGCATCTTGTGGGAACTTGATAAATACTTTTTGAATGGATGAATAAATGAATAAACACAGATACAGTGTTTAGTATACAGGTCCAGTAACTGAAGAATTAGTGTCTTCATTGATCTCTCTAACATGCTGCTTTTACTCTTAGGGACTACAATACCTTTTTACACATGTGAATTTTAATTTGAATTACTCAACAGCTTGGCTCTTTTTGTTGTCAGGCTCAGAACTGTATTGACCATTCACCTCCTATTCTTTGATAGTGGTATCTCATTGGACCCTGAATTAATTCCACGAAAGATCTTCCTATCCTTATGAAAGAATGGAAAATAAATTTTAGAAATGAGTTGGAGGGGAAAGTGAATTTTTTAAATAACATTTGCAAAGCCCATTTCTTAGATGTTGCTGAAACTTAGAGGATTAAAATAAAATGCTACGTAAATTAACTTCTAAATTTCATTTTTTTATATTAGAAAATTATAAATTACACAAGTATTAGTTGTTATATGATCATTAGTTGTCTAGCTAAAGAACAGTACAAAAGTATAATGCCCTAAGAAATGGCTATTTGATGTTAATGAAACTAGGCTATGGAGAGATTATTATTTGGCAAAGTAGCTAAACAGTGTTAGCATTTTAATCTTTAGTGCTTTTAACCTAAAAAAAAAAAAAAAAAGACAACTAAATTTTTTATGGCTTTTGCCTGAATACTCATAATTTCCTACTATGAAGCACTATTCACCTTTATGTTTTTTTGCTGACATCACTCTAGCCCATAATGAAATTAAGACAGTCTCAGTTTATTTATTTTTATTTTTTTAATTTATTTTTTATTAAATCACAACTGTGTACATGGATGCATTTATGGGGTTCGGTGTACTGATTTGATATACAATGTGAAATGGTTACATTAAACTGATTAACACATCCATCACGATTAGACTCTTTTCTTAGTTGTTTCGAAATGTACCATTGCATCACACACATCAGGTGAGGTCCCCCAAAATACCCACCTCCTGCTGCCTGCCCACATTTCTCTCTCTTCACTTCTGCTTTCTGGACTATAGTTATGCTTTACCATTTGTATGAATCTGTAGGTGCTTATGTATTGATTTCATAGGGGTGTTGAGTACATTGGATACTTTCATTTCATTTTTGAGATACTTTACTAAGAAGAGTATGTTCCAGCGCCATCCAGGTAAACATAAAAAACAGAAAATATATTAGAATTTAAGATATCAGACAGCATTAACTAAAGATCTCAGGATCTAGAATTTCTGCCTAGTAGTGATTGAAAGTCCCACCTGGAGTGCCCTGTCCTTTGTAATATACTTTTTCATAGGGCCATTTGAGCTGTAGATGTTCTGATTTTTAAAGGAGACAATGTGAGAGAATTATGTTAACACCTTTGAATGATGTCTACCAGTTAGTCAGTAAAAAAAATGGACTAAATTACTATTATATGCTATACTCTGTGTTAAAACATTAATTAGTAACCTGCACTGGTTGGGTGCAGTGGCTCATGCCTATAATCCTAGCACTCTGGGAGGTCAAGGTGGGTGGATTGCTTGAGCTCAGGAGTTAAACACCTCATCTCTACTAAAAATAGAAAAAACTAGCATGGTGTAATGGTGGGATTTGTAGTTCTAGCTACTTGGGAGACTGAGACAAGAGGATCACCTGAGCCCAAGAGTTTAAGGTTGCTATGAGCTTTGATAATGCCAGGGGACTCTACCCATGGTGACAGAATGATATTCTATCTCAAAAATAAATAAATAAACTGCAGAGAGAAAAAAGTCTTTTTTTTTTTTTTTTTTTAGATTTGGTAGATAAAGAACATGAAGTAACAATCAAATTCCATTAAGGGATGTTGTGCATAAAAGATAATTACATGCATGAAAGCAAGGCCTCCTAATAATTGTGGGTTCAGGAACAGTAAGACATATAATAGTGGTCCACATACTGTGTAAATATTTAAAATTTATAAACTGTCACACTTTTATTCTCTAACTTTGATAAGTCCCTTTATAAATCCTAAAAAGCTAGTTGTGAGTTGTCGTTTTTAGACTCCCTGTAGTTTGGTATAAAACTCCCTGTAGTTTAGCCAGACTTTGGGAGAGGCTGGCTGAAGGCCCCTGCCCCTAACCTGCAGCCTACCCACATTGTCTATAACCCTACAAAGGGCTTTGCACACAGGTGGACACTGGCTCCCCCTCGACTCCAGGTAAACACCCCCACCCCACCCACAGAGATGGGCCCAGGAAAGAGGCCTACACAGGCCCTGGAGACTGGCCTTGGATCATTTTACCAGGAATTCCCGAGCTCCAAGTATGAGCTGGAGCAGGGTCTGCACGGGGAGCTCTCCGTGGCTGCCATGATGCTGTCATTGAGGTCAGAGGCACAGCTGGAGAAGAGGCAGAGCAGGACCTCTACAAAGGGTCAGGCCCAGGCGAGAATGACAATAACGGAAATGTAATAAAAAAATTGGCAAGTTTCAAAATATCTCTCTATTATTAATGTATGATAATTATTATTTTTTTAAGGCAGAGTCTCATTATGTTGCCCTGAGTAGAGTGCTGTGGTCACAGCTCATAGCAACCTCTAATTCTTGGGTTTGAGCGATTCTCTTGCCTCAGTCTTCCAAAGTAGCTGGGACTGCAGGCGCCTGCCACAACGCCTGGCTAGTTTTTTTTTTTTTTTTTTTTTTGTATTTATCTTGTTTAGCTGGCCCAGGCCAGGTTTGAACCTGCCAGCTCCAGTGTATGTGGCTGGCGCCCTAGCCACTGAGCTACAGATGCTGAGCCTATCAGTGTTATTTTAAAGAGAGGCAGCACAACATGGCAAACGAACAGCGAACAGGTCATTTGGGTGCAAAACAGCCTTACTTCTTGAAAATCTCTTGATGGAGTTATTTCATCTTGTTTGTGCTTCACGGTCTCCTTACCTACAACATGGTGATACTGTTGTCACAGTGTTGGGAAGATTAGGTGTTATGCAAAGCACATACAATAGCATGTATGGCATACTAAGACCACTAAATAAGTATTAGTTGTTATTTTGAAGTGCTAAACAGTGATTGACATACTCTGAATGAATCCTACTTAAAGTGTGAACAGGTTAATATGCTAGATCTAAGAAAGACGTGACAATGTTTCCCTTCATAATATATAATTTTAAATCCTTTGTTTAAATTAGAAGCTAAGCCATTATTAATTTTTTTGTTGAAATAATTGTATGTATCTTGAAATCACACAAAAATTATTAATACTTATTGACTAAAATGTGCCTGGTCTTGTGCTAAAAATATTTTATGCAATATCAAATTTAATTCTTAAAATTAATGTAAAATGATCCATCCTTTCTTTTTTTTTTGGCCGGGGCTAGGTTTGAACCTGCCACCTCTGGCATATGGGACTGGCGCCCTACTCCTTGAGCCACAGATGCCGCTGACCCATCCTTTCTAATCTGTATGCAAATGAGCATCTGTGAGAGCATGTTATTCATCTGATTCCATAAAATTTATTATCTGAGTGAATTGATGTCCGTGTATCTGTATATACAGATTTTATTGGGAAATGAGAACTACAGTAAATTACAAAAGACTTTTATCTTTACACATGAGCAATTCTGAAAGCCATTTTCAGTATTGAGGACATCTTTTTAAAGGTATACAATGAATTTTTATCATATATCTCAGGATCATAAGTAGATAGAAGTATCATTTGTAGAGACACATTTATGATAATCATATCAGAAGAGTTTCTAGCTCCCAATCTTAAATGATGAACAAAAAACTTTAATTGTGGGATGTTCAATAAGTTTAATGTAGAAGTGATACCTGATAAACAGAATTATTGTACTTAACGAAAACTTGGTGGGAAAATAACCCATCAAATACCCATAGTAAAAAGAAACTAAAACTACTCTGACATATGTGAGCAGGTCCCCCACCATAAGCACCAGAATGAAACCAGGGTAGAGTCTTGAGCACTAGATGAGAATAAACAGTGCTTCTGTCAATGGGCGAGTTGTTACTCCAGGAATGTCTGCAGCCAGAAGTGGAGGTCTGTGGAGTGCATGCCCCCTGGGGAGCTCCGTGTGCAGAGACCTGGAACTTACAGAAGTCAAAGGCATGCACATTTGGGGGTGGTAGATGTTTACTGCAAGATACTAGAAAAATAGTATAAATGTTTGGTATTAGAAAAATAGAATACATTATAAAGGAAACTTATGTACAACCCTTTTCTTGGAAAAGATATGGTATTTTCAGATTTTATTATACATATATTTAATAAAACTCCTTTATGGGGCAGTGCCTCTGGCTCAGTCAGTAAGGCGCCGGCCCCATATACCAAGGGTGGTGGGTTCAAGCCCGGCCCCAGCCAAGCTGCAACCAAAGAATAGCCGGGCGTTATGGCGGGCGCCTGTGGTCCCAGCTACTTGGGAGGCTGAGGCAAGAGAATCGCTTGAGCCCAGGAGTTGGAGGTTGCTGTGAGCTGTGTGAGGCCACGACACTCTGCCGAGGGCCATAAAGTGGGACTCTGTCTCTACAAAAAAAAAAAAAAACTCCTTTATGATATCTTATTTAGAAATTATTTACAACTTTATTCACTGGGTAGCAATGTGAAGTCATTTTCTCAGCTCTCTCTAGCTAGAAATTTAAGCTAAGAAAACCTCTTTTATGTTTACATGGATGGAGCTGTATCATATTTTTCTTAGTAAAGTATCTCAAGAATGAAAAAAAAATACCCAGTGTATTCAAAACCATTATGAAGTCAATGTATAATCACCCACACTTTCATACGAAAGATAAAACACAATTATAGCCCAGAAAGAAGGAGAGAAGAGGAGAGCAAGGGGAGGAGAGGGGGAGTGGACGGGTGGAGGGAGGGGAATCGGTGGGACCTCACCTACTGTGCATATTGCAAGGGTACATGTCAAATATGTTAAGAGTAGAGTATACTAGCAAATTATGGTACATCTATATCATGGAATACTATGAAGCCTTAAAGAAAGATGGAGACTTTACCTCTTTCATGTTTACATGGATGGAGCTGGAACATATTCTTCTTAGCAAAGTATCTCAGGAATGGAAGAAAAAGTATCCAATGTACTCAGCCCTACTATGAAGCTAAATTATAGCTTTCACATGAAGGCTATAACCCAACTATAGCACAAGACTATGGGGAAAGGGCCAAGGAAGGGGAAGGGATGGGGGAGGTTTTGGTGGAGGGAGGGTAATGGGTGGGGCCACATCTATGGTGCATCTTAGAATGGGTACAGGCGATTGCACTAATGTACACAGCTATGATTTAACAATAAAAAAAAAAAGAAAAAAAATGACAACTGCAACCAAAAAAATAAAATAAAATAAAAAAATAAAATAAAATCAATCTGTCAATAGCTACAAAAAATGAAAATAAAATAAAATAAAAATTTGTGAATGGTCTGTGATTTTTTTCAAATAAGGACATTTATAGTGCAATGATAAATATAAATTAAAATTAACACTGTTTATAAGATAAATAATTTCAGTCTTCTAAATAAGTGACTAAAAACTCCAAAGACTGGGTATATTAATTCTGTTATAATAAACAGATGTATATCAGTTTCCCACAATTAATCTCGTAATAGTTAATTAAGGACTTCAGCCATCTGAGCAATGAAAATACTTGTTATTAATAGGATCGATTTGAATATAGGAGATTTTACTATAATAAAACTGATATTGAAAATGCCTTAAAAATACCTTAACAGCTCTACAAATTATGGCACAGACTATGAATACTATTTTCATAGTTCATATACAAATTAAATAAGTATCCTATTCTTGTGCAAGATATTGTAGCTTTTAGATGTATTTGTATACAATTTTTTTTTTTTTTGAGACAGAGCCTCAAGCTGTTGCCCTGGGTAGAGAGCGCTCACAGCAACCTCCAACTCCTGGGCTCAAGGGATTCTCCTGCCTCTGCCTCCCAAGTAGCTGGGACTACAGGCGCCCGCCACAACGCCTGGCTATTTTTTTGGTTGCAGCCATCATTGTTGTTTGGCGGGCCTGGGCTGGATTAGAACCCACCAACTCGGGTGTATGTGGCTGGTGCCTTAGCCGCTTGAGCCACGGGCGCTGAGCCATGTATACAATTTTTTATGTTGAAATTAATTTGTACTCTTGAAAGAGTGCAGTCTATGGGACTTTTACATGATTTCTGAAGTTATGTTAAACATATCTAACATATATTAAACATGTATATGGAAAATTAATTATTTTTTCATGCCTTTCGTGGAAAAATAGAAGCATGTATTATTTTTTCCAAAAGATAACTGGATATATGGCAAAATGAGCTGGCTCATAGGTACATATCATTCTCAATCTTAAAGTAAATTATGGCATTTTAGTTAAAACATTTTGGAATAACTTTACTGTTTTGTTCAGAAGTCTTCACAGTCAGGGCACTGTTGCGCGACCCGAGACGCGAACGAGCAGCAGCTTTGCTGTAGGTGTAAACTCGCTCCTGTAATTATTAAGTCAAGAAACAGACTATACACCGTGGGATGGCATATAGCAAAGTTCTTTATTCCAAGTTTAAGTTTTATACTCTTCCAGTCATGTACACACCTCATCCATTATCTATTAGCTGAATTTTAACTTGAAAGGAAATATTTATCATATCAATGTAACCACTAGTGTAGTAAATCCCTTCCTCTAAACAGTGACTAGTTTTCCGAGCAGGGCACAAAGACGAAAGCAGCTATAGGGGAACAGAGTTAATAGAAGAATATCTTCAAGCATTCACTCAGTTTACTCAGTATGAAATAACGACTGTGACCTTCCTTCAGGGCAGAGCACCTATAGACCTCTGACAATATGCTGTTAACATATGTCAACCCTCTGGCCCGTATCTCTGAGGAAGGGCGGCATGCCCTTGGATCTCAGGCTTCATGGGATGTACTGCTTCAGAGAAAAGGCCTAAGGAATTTTTACAATTCCAAAAAAGCCTAACTCTGTGAGTAACCCAGGGGGGTCCAAGCCTCTTAAGCCTCTGGAAGAAAAGCATGTCATTTTAAACTCACACTGAATTTACTTTGTGTGCTTGATGTAGGATAAGTTTATTTCTTTTTTTTTTTTTTTTTTTTTTTTGTGGTTTTTGGCCGGGGCTGGGTTTGAACCCGCCACCTCCAGCATATGGGACCGGCGCCCTACTCACTGAGCCACAGGCGCCGCCTGGATAAGTTTATTTCTAAATATTATCCTACAGGGCACTGACTAAGTCTTTGAATGATAGTAAATCAGACCATGATGTCAATTTACAGATAAAGTTGAAGGTGACCTAAAACACTAAATCAATGGAGTGACTTTAAAATGTGGGCAAAACAGGTTTAGGAACTACTGTAAAACTTAAGGCAGAACAGGTGTACTTCAGTTCAAAAGTGAAGTCATAAATTGTGCTGATGTTGGAATCCAGTGGTATCAATCATTCCAAACCAAACAACAAGCACATCAATTAACTTTAAAGGAAAAAAAATCAATAACAAAATGAGTAATTCCCCCCCCCATTTTTCTCTATTTTCTGAAATCACTTAATTTAGGTTTTGCACATAATAAAAAAATATTACGTAGGATCTTCTTCACGTAAATATTTTCACATTATTTAGTTATATAACAAATTACTGGTCTGGAAGTGAATAACAAATTGATTATTCATACTTTTAAACTTATGTGTGTTTGGCTCTTCTCTAAATTATAGGGTATCATATGAAACTTTTAGTTTTCAACTATTTAAAGACTTCATTGTCCTGGAACTTCGGTTTAGCAAAGCCAATTTATGACTAATGATTTGGCTTGCCAGGAAATTCTATCTCCTATAGATAAGAAATTCAAGAAGGATTTGATTCAGTGTAATGAGTAGTTACAGCCTAACCTCACTTTTTAGGCAAAGATGAGTTCTGAAACTCACCAGAAATTGCTGACCCTTCCTTTTTCCTTAGCAGACTTTCATGAACAAAGTTGAACTAAATAGCCATGAGAACATCCTTGAAAATACTGCCAATGTAACGTAAATTCATGAGTAGTTTAATTTTTTGTTGCTGGTTGTGGTGCTGCCTTATCAATCCCTCTCCTATTGGAAGAGATTTGGGAAAATGGTAATAGCACATAGGATGCCTGTTCTAAGTGGTACGAATGCATCGGTTAAGAATTCTAATGCTGGGACCAAATCACGTGGGTTGAAAATTCAGTGCCTGTACTTGGACGACGTATATGCCTCACTTTCCACAACTGTAATAACCTGAATTACTTAGTAAATTGAAGGTGGTTTGTGAAATTGCCTTGCGTGTAATGAATGACTTGACTTTATTTATAAATTTATCCCAGTTAAATAGATAAGTAAAACAGAAAAGTAAATGCAGAGTGTCAGTTTCTCATAGAATTTCTTGTGCTGTCTTTTGAAATATTACTTAAATGAATATATTCTCCTTAACTCTCGTTAATTCTCATCAACTCTCGTTAACTCTCTTAACTCTCATCCATGGTCCCTCTGATTCCTTTGTGGCCTGGTTTCTGCAGAAGAATACAAATCTATTCCTCCTTGCAGGATGGAAAACGACATGAAGTAAATATTAAAAAAAAAAATTCTCCAGATAAAGGACAGAAAGGGAGAGAACAAAGCAAATTAATAATAATTCCTTTCAAGTCCCAAATGCCCATGGATATTGGAGAGGGACTTGTTTCAGGAGCTCCCTCCGATGGATTTCAAACTCAGTGGATCTCAGATCCCCCAGTGGGCCCTCTGTGTCTGTGAGTTGTGCATCTCTGGATGTTTGAGTCTATGGATGTATAACTGAGAGCAAACTGTAATTCCAATGTATGTAGGCTCCTGTATATACCTGCTGTCAACTAAATCTAAATCACACTGCTAAAGAACAAAAATAAAAGATTTTATGTTTTTTATTTTGTTACAGCCCTATGTGATTCTCATCATCTCTGTTTTCCACTTTTCTTAATTCAAAAAGGAAAGAATAATATCTTTCTTTTTCTGTTTCTTATTTTATTTCCAAAGAATTAGTTTTGTGAATCTAGTTGATGGTGAGAGTATTATGCAGTGAATTAGTTTCTAGGATAACTATTTTTTGTTTTAAAGCAAGTAGCCATTCATTTAAAACTTGCAAATTAGACATCCAGAGCCCATTGCAGTATAGTTGGTAGAAACACGTTCTTTTCAGAATGGGATCATTCCCATAATTCTGGGCATTAGGAGTTATTGCCAAACAAAGCGTCTCCCTGATGAAACGTATTGACTAACACTTTAGTAGAAAGAAAAGTAGAAAATGAGAACATTGATGAATGTGTATATTACATAATATGATTTGAAATACAAACTAATTTATGGATTTTTATGTTTGAGAGTAAGAAGAAAGAGGCGGAAAACAATTTATAGTAGGTGTAGCATTTGAAATATATGAACTTTTAATTTTTAATTTGGTAGAGGATTTGATATTCTTTATTTAGATTAACTTAACTATTGAGATTAGCCGTAAGAAAACGGTTCTCCAGAATCAGAGGTAATATTTCAAATAGAAAAATGATAGAGAATAATAAAGCCATATTTAAGGAAATAAAGATTTCTTTTTCTTTTTCAATAGAGAGAATAATATAAATGTAATATCCAAGTATACATATTCAGATTAAGGTACTGACCATGTTTACCAAAAATTAGACTGTTTAATGGTAATCTAATATATTTCTCAGGGTCAAGTGCATAGTTAATACTGTTAATGCATTGCATAAATGTAGTAATTTATAATTTTTTTTTTTTTTTGTGGTTTATTTTTGGCCAGGACTGGGTTTGAACCTGCCACCTCCGGCATATGGGACCGGCGCCCTACTCCTTGAGCCACAGGCACCACCTAGTAATTTATAAATTTTAAGGGCTTCTGAAAGTTTCCTAATTTTTAGTCTCCAGAAAAATCATGGAATATTAAATGAATATATGGTTAGATATAATAATGCTTTTCCATTTAAGATCTTAATCACAATATATTTTTGATTATAGCTTGCTCTCTTAAATGAAGCTTAGTTAATAATAATTATTAGCATCATATAGATGTGTATTAATATCATATATGTATTTATACAGTATCACACATACATATTAACATATGAGTTGATATGCATATTAATATCACACATACATATGTGAGTTAATGTTATATTCATATCATTGATAAATATAAGTATGTTATATGATACTCAAGTTATATCAGTTATATCAATCTCATGTTAATGACAGCCTCATAATTGGCCAAAGTAATTATAGGCATATGAAATAAAATAATTTCTATAATATAGAGAAAAGCAATAACTCGCAACTTGAGCTATATTAGTGGAAGCTGTTTCAGAAGACGTGTACTTTTCTCTTGCATCATATTATTCTTACTAATTATAATCTAGATATACTTTTTATAATGTATTTCAAGTCATTTCTAATTGAACAACAGTGTTTTAATTCTGTGTAATGGCATCAGTGTCGTTGATCCCAAAGGGAAAGAAACAAATAACTGAATCATTAACGCTGTCCAAAATTTTCTCCCTTTTGAGACTTGCTTAATTTTCAATATCTGTAACAACTGCAGCCAGTGGTGCTATATCTAAAAGCATGACATTTATCTGGAATATTCAGCATATCACTCATAAACGTTCCTGTGGCGATTTCATTTAGCATGCCAAAATCACCAACGGGAGTTGCATTACCAGAAACAAGCTTGGTTTATTTTTGTACATTTATTTTACTTCCACAGTCAACAGCAGGTATTGATTACCCACTGTGTTGAGAGCTTTGTACTGTGTATTATAAGGAAGTCATTAGATGGGGAGTAAAATATTTGCTCAGAGAATCGCTTACCTATTACCTAATGACAGAGAGAAGGAAAACTTTATATAAATGATTAGGTATCAGTCAATTCATTAATTCATTGACGTGTACTGTGCACTCGCCTTTTTAAAGGCAAGTGGAGTTCTGAGGAAGTGTTTATTTGTTTAAAATTCACAGTGGATAGGCAAGCCATGATAGAAAAGCCCTGTGAATAGCAGGGAAGCAATTTCTTGTCATTATGACCATTAGGAGAAAAGTAGCTCTGACTGTGTTCTTAAAGGTTGAATTGGATTTTGACGGGTGAGGATTAAAGAAAGTATAGTTCAGTATTGGAAATAGTGTAAATAAAGGTACAGAGTTTGGAAAGGAGAATCATGCTTAGGAAATTAGAAACGTAATAGTAGTTTAGCCTGACAAAACAAATCATGTGATAGTGGGGATGTGGACAAAACTGGAGGATGTTTTGTTATGTGTATGGATACATAGTATTATATATATTACATATCAAATATATTATATAGGCAGAGAAAACAATTATGGGTGTCAGTGGATGAGCTTTGTTGATCAAACTGAATGAAACGTCTCGAAAGGACAGCTGTGTGCCCCAGAACAATGTTTTGGCCTCAAACCACATCCGATACTGTATCTTCACGTTTTCTATATTCAGATACATTTAGATTTAGACATATTTCCCACTGCATTGTAACCACCTCCAGTGTTGAGTACCGGAATGTGGGGCATGTGTTGGTAGCCTAGATGTGTAGGAGGCTGTGGCATTCAGGCTTGTGCAGGTGCGCTCCGGCATGGTCACACAACAGTGAAATCACCTAATGACATATTCCTCAGAAGGTAGCCCTGTCATTAAGTGACATGTGCTGTGTTCCCAGCAGTTTATTTTAATTAAAGTGCTAACAAATAGTGAATGTTTTTGAGAGTAATGTGGCCAAACTCTCACCTTGAAACATATCTCGCAGTTACACATTGGGTGGGTAAACTTGAATGAAGAGAGAGAAGTTTTGATAGATGAAAATGATGTGAATTGAAGGAGAATGTTTCTGTCAATGGAAAGAAGCCATTCTCTGTAAAATAAAGAGGTTTACTCTGAGCCGAAGGGGAAGGCCGTGTCCTGGACCCACACCCAGGAAGCCCTGAGCAGATGAACTCATTATACTGGGGTTACAGTTTGGTTTTATATATTTCAGGGAGATGGGAACTATGGGTACAGTCATAAATTCCACTTGTGGAGGGCATACTTTGGTTTGCCCCCCAAAGGTGGGACATATCAAAACGGGGGGCTGATAGGTTATAAGGGGTTAAAAGATTGTTCACCCGACAGTTGGTGGCAGAGTTAGGCTTGGTCTAACAAGTGGACCAGGAATCAGCCAAGAGGAATGCTTGAGTTAAGATGAAGGTCGGTGACCAGAGACCAACTCCTGGAGGTGTGCGCAGACTCAGGTGGTCAGTCGTGTGTGTGATCCGTGTGGATGGAAGATGTGCAGGTGAGTCTTGGGTAACCTCAGGCCTGTTAGATGGAGCCTTAGGTCATCTCTAGAAGGGAGGGAGGGGGACCTGATGAAGCCTGTCTCATCTCCTTTCTCCTGACTAGCAACTCAGTTTTAGGGATCCCTTTGCCAGGAGTGGGTCCAATCAGTCAACTGCTATGTAGGAGACTTAAGATATTATTTCAGTTCATATTCTCAAGTTGTGTTGATTCTACTTGCTTTGTGAGTCTTTCAATCTGTCCTTAATATGAGCACAAGAGAAACTTTCCTAATTCTTGAATCTGATTATGTCTTATGTGCTAGAGTTGCAGCAATCACACATTAAACGGCATCAAAATATGTCGTTAGTGTGTGGTGAAATCCCAATTTCAGAGCTTGACGTATAAGGCTGCTCATCCTACTTTGAGAGTCACATCCCTCCACATCCCCCAGCTCCACTGCCTCTCATGTTCCAATGTATTCAGTGGATGTTTCTCTGTGTAAGATGAAAATTTAAGATTTAATTTGGTATATATTAAATCCTCTCATTCCGGCTTACGTCTATTAACAAAAAGTAAGGATAGAACTCAGATCACATCTTAGAATCTACTTCTGTGTGTGTAAAGTTTTAAAAAAGTCGATTCCTAAAGTCCACAGGGAATTAATTATTTGCTTATAGCCTGGAACAAAGTCCATTCTATTTTCAGAGGGAAGATTTCAAATAACAACTAAATGGTCATACCACACGTATGTTTCATCCTAAACCCTTTTGGATTCTTGTGCAAATTTGAGTCTTTGAAGTCATTCTCCTGATCTAATCTTCTCATTCTATCTTTTCACTTTATTTTTAAATTTTTTTTGTATGTTTATGTCAGTGTCTAGTAACATATGAACTGATTAATAGATATGTAAGACTTTTAGAGTGTGTATTCTTGGACTTGTTCTAAATACCCATCTAGATTTCTCTGTTTTGTTTAAACTTTGGGAAGATTGTAGCGTAAGGGTATTTCTCTATTCTGAAGGAAGCTTTACCTTCAAATGTAGTTGAGTGTCAGGAACCAGCCCCAACATGCAATGGGCTTCCTTCCAGGGGCTTGGTGGTGCAGAAAGACCGACAGATTTTCTAATTACTTACACCTAATAATTCAATATTGGCTTCAAGCTTATAAAATCATTATTAGTAGTAAGGCAAGCTCATCAAGATATGACCCTTCCCGTACGTATTCCCACATGCACCCTTTAGTTGAGCTTCAGGGACTTCTTGGGGGTCATAAAAGAAGATGACCAGTTTAGAAAGAACAGGGGTAGCTGGTAGCAGAGGAGCAGACAGACGACTGACAGAGCCATTTGACTGACCTTGTGATGTGGGGCTAAACCAAGAGTATTAAATATTTCAAATTCTGTATTTGTCTTAGCCAATGAATATTTTAAAGAAGTAACTTTGGACCCTGAATTTCTTTTGGAAAGTTCTCATCACCCTAAGCGATCAACTGAATCCAATAAGCAAATCACTGGATATGTATTCCGTTTCATTCTAATGCGACCCTGAGAGGAATAATTTTGTTACATCTAACATTCCTCAAGTGTCCACTGTAACTCTTTTAATAAGTTATTATTGGTAAAAGTATGCCACTTAGAAAAATAAATATAGAAATTTGGATTATATTGTAAATACGTTTAAGAAGAAGGAGTTTTATGTAGCGGGTACAAGAATTTAGGACTGGCACAAACCCCTTAGAGTGTGGAAACCTTGGGAAAAATTATTGCTTGTGCAACTTCCTTGAGTTCTCAACCTAACAGCTGGACCTGCCGATCTGGTGATTCCTGATGGCTCAGTGGCTAGATGGAGAGGTGCTGCCAAAACCGAAAAAATTCCTCGGCTAAGACTTTTGAAGACAAAGCAAGACATGTCTGAGAAAAGTTCTCCTAATGTTTTTGGTAGAAAATATAAGGATCAAAATTTGTTCTATCGAAAGGCTGATAGAGTGAAATTTTCTGAACTGTTTGGCAGTTTGTAGAAAATGAAGGAAGTGTACAGAGATAAATTATACTGCTGTTAGTAATGACGTTTGTTTCCACGAGGATAAAGGCTTTCAAAAGGGATCTGCTAATCAAAGTACTGCAATAAAGAATTCTCTTTGTACATAGAAGCATTTGAGAAGCTAGAAAAAAAAAGTAGAAACTCAAATCTAGTGCAAGATGCAAGACTTAACCTCATCATCATGGTCAGAGGTCCCTGAGCAGAAGGCTGGGGGGTGGGGTGGTCTAGTCATGGGTGGTTGGAGTCTTTGGAGTCTTAAGAGTAAATAGTTGTTTGATAAGCCACTTTAATAATAATCTATTTTTTGTGGATGGAGACCATAATTTGCATGAGGATTTAACTGTTCATTGTTTAGATAAATGTTAAGAATTTACTGAAACAAATTTGCTTGCAAATTCATCTTCCTGAGCTAAAATTTCTGAAGTACTTGTCAAGGTAATGATGATGTAGATCAGTAATTCTAAAACTTTGCTTGAATCACAGTCACCTGGTAGCCTTATTAAAACAGATAATTCTGGATCCTACATCTAGAATTCAAAATATGTCAGCTGAGGTCCTAGACTTTGCATTTAGGTGATACTAATGTTACTGATTTGCGAAGGCTCTTTGAGGACTACTGATAAAAATAAGTTTAATCATTAACCCTATTAAGCTTTATAGCTGATGAAGGTTTCAGGGAGACAAAATATAACTGTAGTTGCCAATAACATTATTTTACTACAGCTCACAATCACCAGATTTAAATATTTGAGATGTTCATTATTTAAGAGAAAAATATTGGAATTCTAATGATCTGTATAATTAATTTTGAGATATCCCAATTGTATGTTATCCTTCTAAACAGGAAAGAGATTTCTCTAATGTTAATTACCAACTCAACAGCACATAACAATTTATTCTGATTTCCTAGAGTTTTTTTTTTTACATTATGGAAGTGGATCAGTCAATAAATGTTAATAAATACTGATTAAGGAGATGTGCACATTTGCTGTGGCTCACAATGCTATACTCAATTCAGGTTTTATCAATGTGTTCTGCCCTCTAAAAATCCCCTTTTCTTTTTCAATAACTAAAGTTCTCATAAATTCTCTGGTGCACATTTTAATCCCAGCTCTTACCAGTCCGACTGATAATAATTTTATAAAAAGTGTACACCGCCCCTAGTTATCTGCTTACTCTTTCAATTCCAAGGCCTTCATGCCTGCTGTCCCTGAACTGAGTTCCTTCTAACTTACTGTTTCAGCTCCTTCAGACTTACTGTTAGAAGCAGAATGAGCCTTGCTCTGTAGGGATCCTGGGAAACTGCTCTTTGGACCTGAATGCATTTTTGCCCTCAGGCTCTCTGTATTCCTGCAGACTGATCATCCAGACTCCAGTGAGTGTTGCTTTTAGCTTGTCTCCTTCAGTTTCAATTTCAAGGCTTGCAAGCTTCTTACCCTCAGGTTTTCCCTTTTCTGTTTCAGTATTAAGTTTGAAGACCTAGTGGCTTTCAATAGTTACTCCTTGCAATACTTTCCTGTTTCGATAACATGGATGTGGACTGTTGTTTTATTGATCTTACAATGCCTCTTAAAAATTTCAGCATTCCCGCTTCTTATTTATTTATTTTCACCTTATACTTTATTTAAAACCTTCAGTGTATTCAGTGGTAACCAGGTAGCAAATGCATAACCAACATCTCACCAAATGCATGTTTTTTACTGGAGGACATTATTTGCCCATTTGCACTATCCTAACCAGTCAAGGCATTGGAAATAAACAAAAGTTGTATACTTGTTTTCATTGAAGCAGAAATGAGCTTACTGAAAGCTGTTTGAATGGGTCACAGAAATACAACAAAGCTAAGAATCATGCTCTGAGAAACTAAGGACAGGGCAATTAAGTCAAAAGAAGCTGGACACTTGCAAACACAGCAGTGTGAATGACCTTGGAACTGCCTGGTTAGGGCATCACCGGTGGAGATGCTGAGCACTGATGCAGCCTCAGTAACTGCTGCCAGTGAATGCTGGGTGCCACCACCATGATACTGAGGTGATAATTTTTTTTAAGTTCTTCCATTTGAATCATCACCATCACTTTATAGGTCCTTAGGTCCCATCTGAGAAAATTAGATTGGCTGAACTAAATTCATGCCCCTAAGGCCAGCTGCCAGGCTTCCTGGCATTCCCAGCTTTATTGGTGTACATATTGGGAGACAATCCTGCTGAGTTCAAGGCAGGCGTGCTGAGAGCCCCCATGCACCAGAAGGGATCCAGATGTGTGTCCAAGCAAACATTCGAATCATGGAAAATATTTACAAGATCATGGCTTTGTACATCACATAAATAATACCTTACATGTGCTTCTGTGAGTTTTTCTTTTTGAATTTAACTTTTTTTCCAGGAGAACTGGTAATTTTCTTCTCTGCTGGCTGGCTGATACCATTTTTCTCTTTGTTCTCAACTTTCCTGTAATACAAGGTAAATTATGGTCATTTCCTGGAGGCCAAATTTCAGCTTATCACTAAACTGACAAGTCTGAGCTGTGTCAAGAAGCACAGTTTAATCTGGTCAGAGATAAATTATGCTTTTTCTTGGGATAGATGTTTGCCTTGCCTTGCAAACGCTTGAGGAATTTCATATCCCACTGTATGTTTTCAGGTTGCTTTCACTGAACCTGATCTGTTTATCCTGAAGATTTTCTATAAGAGTTGTTTTCCTTTTCTTCCAATTTCTTGCCTTTCACTTGCTTCTGAATGATGAGTCCTCCAGAGTCCATCTATAACCAGCACAATGTACAGCACAGTGCATGGTTTTTCCCCCTACAGTCATGTTAAAAATTTGGCCTTACACCAAATAGTATCATTTGTTTATTTCACGGTGAGAGGTGTTACTAGTTTTTTATGGTCACTTAAGAACGTGGCCCTTACGAACAGAAGGACTATGTTTCAGGCTAAATAGAAAACCACTTTATCTCGCAAGTAAGATTAGGTGACTGAAACCTATACAGGTTTGGAGGATGGATTATTTGAGTCAGTTATACATGAATAAATTATGTATTCATTTGCAATATTTTTAAAGTAAAACTTTAAATTATGATTTAAATTTAATAAGCATTTAAGTGCCTGTTTTCTTTTTGGGCAGGCGCAGTCCACAATGCTATGAATAAAATATTTTTTTACCTCTTATATGTTTACATGGATGGAGCTGGAAAATATTCTTCTTAGTAAAGTATCTCAGGAATGGAAAAAAATAAATCCAGTGTACTCAGTACTACTGTGAAACCAATTTAGAATCATTCACACTTTCATATGAAAGACGAATCACAACTATAGCCCAGGATGAAGGAGGGATGGGAGGGGGAGGGGAAGGGGGGTGGGTGGCTCAATAGAGGGAGGGTTCGTAGGGGGACCACACCTATGGACCATATTGCAAGTACAAGTTGGATCTATCAGGTGTAGAACACAAATGTCTTAACGCTGTAATTGGGTAAATGAGGTGAAGGCTATGTTGATCAGTAGGATGTAAGCACTCCAATTTGTACAAATAATCAACACATTGAATCCCATAATGGCATAAATGTATTCATTATCTATGTACAAATGACTTAATAAAAAAAAAAGATACACACACACACAATAAATAAAGAAAGAAAATAAGGGAAAAAATGCCCATCCTAGTAAAACTACACCCTAGTAGGATTGTATGTAATAAGTAAATATGAATATAAATATATTTAGTATATGTCCATAAATGCTGAAGTAGGGAAGGGAGCTGGTGAAGGTCTGAATGATGGCAAGGCCTCAGTGGAGATCCCTGGGTCAGCTTTATTGAAAGGGGAGGTGACCTGCCTGGGCAATGCAGAGATGGCATCTGAGCTCAGGGGGCCCTTTTGTAGAGACCCCTTTTTATATGGGGCTGGGAGGGTGGGCAAATTACACAGCTTACCTGGAAAGTTAGGGTCTTTTGGTACAAACTTTTTGGGGGGTGAGGTTAGCCAGATCCTTTGTTTCATTGTCTTTGCAGGAGAAGCGGAGAAGGAAGCGGGGGGAAAAGTTTGTGTGTGGCTGAGTTAGGCTAAAGTATTGGGGAAGGTAGAAGAGAAATGGTTGAAATTTCAGCTATAGTGGCCACAGGAGCTAATGTTTAAGTATAACAATGATGGGCTAAGCCATGTGTATATAAGGAAAAGAATATTTTAGACAGAGAAAACGGTACAAAGGTCTGAGACAGAAAGAAACCTTTTTAGTGTATCGTAGAAATTTTCAAGAGGCAAGTTTGGCTAAACATGGAGTATTGAGATTTGAGGTAGTTAAGGGGATGAAGGCAGAAAGAAAACTCGGACATTATTGTAAAGACTTTGGGTTTTACTCTGATGGGAAGCCCTGGTAGGTGCGGAAGGCAGGAGGCTGTGTTCTAACTGATATTTAATAGCTCAACATTGGTTCTCGCTGGAGCACAGATCATCGGGGGGAGTGGGCAGAGACAGGGGCATGCAAAATATTAACCCTAGTCCTGGATACTGAAACTGTGGTTAATGGAGACCTTGATGAGGTGATGCCAGTGCAGGTGGTCAGAGTCCTTTAACTGAAACTACAGACAAAGAAGGAAAAACAGATTTGGAAAGAAAGATGAGGAGTTAAATTTTTGGCACACCAAGTTTGTGCTAGATATTAGACAGCTAAGAAGATATACTAAGATCTACAAGTCTCAATTTCAGGGAAGGCGTCAAAGCCAGAGATACGTGAATTTGAGAGCCAAAACATGCAAATAATACTTAAAGCTATATTTTATTTCTGCATAACATAAGTAGTCCCCAAATTGGCTGCTTAAACCACAAAAATGTATGTTTTCATAGAGTGTTAGTGTTAAAGAAACTGACTTGCAGAGCTCAATAGTTGGCTACGCACACATCGTAAGTTATGAGATCTTTGCTTGTGAACAGCTAGTTCATTCCACCACACAGCACCTCCGGTGGACCGTCTGCTGCCCACGTCTCCTCCCCAGCCGGCTGTGTGTCCCTCTCTGCCTGCCTCTCTCACTTGGACAGCTACCTGTATCTACTCAAGAGTTTTTCTCCTTTGTTATTCATCAAAGATGGGCACCCTGCCAGTCCTCTGAGTAGTAAGGGAAGGAAAGAGAAATAGGCAATGTGTCACAGAGCCCAGAGAGAGAATGAGTTCAAGACTCTTTAGATGGTAGTACATGATGAGGGCTGAATGGAGCTTGGGGAAACGGGGCAACTTGTATGGTGGGTGGTTATGATTATATGCATATATATTTGTAATTATGTGTTAAATATCTATTAACTACATAGATTTATAGTTATAATTGTATGTATACATTCACAGAAAGGCAGACAATTATTTGGTTTTCATTCCTTTTCCAAATAAGTTAAATTAATGAAATCACAGCAAATTTCCCTTCAGGTGCCTGAAAGAAAAGAAATAAAATACAACGGCATGCATTTGGTAGTTTCTGATTTTTAAATGCTAAATAATATATTGCTCCCTAGTCCTCCATTATCTTACCAATTCACTGTTTTATTGTAATTATTATTAGTGGTGTTTAAACTTTTAAAAACAATTATTAGGTAGTAAGGCATGTGATTCATAAAAACCATTCAGAGGAGGGTACGGAGGTGCTGAGGAGTAAAATCCACACATTAAATGAAATTCTCACAGTCTCTCTCCTTATAAATTTCCACAATCATCATTCAGTTTGTTGATAAATTCCTCAAATTGTGGGATTTACCCCTATAACATGAAAGAAGATAAAGAAAAATATCTTTACCATCTTCCTTTTACTTCTTTTTTCCAACCCCACCTCCATCTCCCGCATTGCCCATTCCATTCCATATGTTAGGAATTCTCTCTAGGCTTTTCTTTATTCCATAGAAGTTTTTTCTCCTTGATCTTCTGCAAGGATCACAAACTCACATTTCTTTTAGTGGGTGAGCAGTTACAATAAATGTTGAAGCTCCAATACCTGGTATGTATAATAATAAATGCTAAAGCTTCGATACCTAGTTTGTATAACAATAAATGTTAAAGATCCAATACCTGGTATGTATAACAATAAAAGCTAAAATTCTGATACCTGGTATGTATAACAATAAATGCTAAAGCTCTGATACCTGGTATGTATAACAATAAATGTTAAAGATCCAATACCTGGTATGTATAACAATAAATGCTAAAGCTTTGATACCTGGTATGTATAACAATAAATGCTAAAGCTTTGATACCTAGTTTGTATAACAATAAATGTTAAAGATCCAATACCTGGTATGTATAACAATAAAAGCTAAAGTTCTGATACCTGGTATGGATAACAATAAATGCTAAAGCTCTGATACCTGGTATGTATAATAATAAATGTTAAAGATCCAATACCTGGTATGTGTAACAATAAATGCTAAAGCTCCAATACCTGGTATATATAACAATCTAAGTGGTGGGGTCTCTGGGTGAACTTGAGCAGGTATGTTTTGCCAAAAATATTCTCATTCCCCCTCCACTCCACCTCCTGTCTCTCTCTCTAGTTTAACACTGTTTTAGCAAAGATTATTTACCACTGGACAGATGTGGTCTGCACACTTCTATTTAGTGATCCTTTTTCATAATCCTCAATGTCTTTTAATTCTTATATTAAATAAATTTATCTGCCCACCTCTTTCTTTTCTAAGAATGAAATTTTTCGCTTACCATTATTTATTTAGATTTTCTTCGTAAGATTTGACTTTAATAGGTGAGGGCTGAGAAAAATTCCCACCCTCTTCCATTTACTTTTTTTCCCCACAAGTACTTTACAATGAAATGTTCAGTCAGTAAATCGTACATAACAAATGTGTTGTGACCCACAATCTCTCAGACACATACAAATGCGTGCAGGCATGCCAACAGAGAGAGAACAGAAATCGAGGAATAGAGATGTTTACACAAGATCATCAGTCTTCTGAATGAGGGAAACTGGGACAGGAACTATTATTGCTCATTTATTGTAATGTGTTGAAGAAAGAGTTCCTATCCCATTTCCCTCACTTCCCTCCTTCCCTTCCTTCCTCCTTGTCTTCCTTACTTTCTTTCCTCTTCCTTTTATTTTATCTTCATTTCAGAGACCTGGCACTCACATCGGTCATTTGAGGATATCTAAGCAAAGCAGCCATTTAATAACTTGAAAATATATTACTATGAGGTCTTGTAGGATTTATTTGTTAAACTAATTGTAGGCCTTGTGAAGAAATTTCTTTCTTAGTATTCTTGTTCGTCGTTATCATAGAACTGGATGTAGAATTTTATTTTACAAAAAGCCTGAATCATTTGCATAGGGGAAAGGAAAATTTACTTCATTTTGCTATATTCTGAGACCCTCCTAGTGGAATTTGCTGTTTTAGTTTCCATGACTAGCATGAAAACAGATTTTAAATTAATACAATTTATTTCAGGCAGTTTCCCAGAGCTAAATGTACGCAGGATATGATAAATAATGTTATTTAGTCATTATGGGTCTGAATGACCGATAGGTTATCTACTTTAAAACTTTTGTAGACGCCTTTCAGCCCATTCAGAATTACCACGTGGAATTCACATACTTTATATTCTCATTAAAAGCATCAGAAGAGTCCTCACTTCCAAGTGTTATTGACTTTCCTGTAACATCCTATTTACAATCTGTATTCTGAGTTTCCAGTTTCTCTATTAATATTTCTATTAATACCCTTACGTTGTCTTATCTCCTGTCATTAATAATAATGTCATATATATCAATCTTAGTATGCTTCTTTTCTTTTCTCATTAGGGGATTCTATATATTCCCAAGCTTTCTTTTCTAGATATGTGACGGGTAAAGTTTGCAGATAATTCCAGTCAGACTGTTCCTAGTTATATGAATGCAATTTGTGATTATAATTGCTCATAAATTCATCTAACTACAAAAATCAGTGGTTCATAAAATACATAATTCAAATGCATTTTCACAGCAAGATACATGTTTTGTATATATTATTCATTTATTGATTAGAGCTTCTGTTAAAATGGTGAAATTTAAGATTACAACATTGTTTACTAGATTGGTTATTTTAAAATTAGTTAAATTCAGGAATGTGAAAGAGAGAATAAGATTTAAATCTTACACCGGTAAATAAGGATATATTAGGATTAGTAGATAAGCTGTTGTTTAGAAAATAAAGAATTTCATTAACTATAGCCAAAGCAACAGTAGCAACAAATCTAACACTGTGTTAGACTATAAAATCAGAAATTCTAAACACAGTGCTTTTGAAGAAAAATATACCAAAATGAATGGAAACATTTAGTTAAGAAATGGGTGCAATCTTAAGTATACATAGATACATGCAAAATGTATGTTATCTGAGATGATTATTTATTTAAAAATATAGGTATAAATGGGATATAGAACGTCCACAAATTGCAGAACAAGAAACCAAATTACTCTGAGGCTATCATAGCTGGAAACACAGTCATGTTCTGATTAATAATTCACAGGATTGTAACCAGGTTGATTATGGGTATTAAGACGATGTGGTAATAGAAAATTCAATTAGTCACAGATAGGAAGAAAAGAAAAATGAGCTTGATATATGGAATTTTTTTTTTTTTTTATTGTAGAAAAGCCACACAAGAAATTTACTTGTGGACCTGTAAGAAAGAAAAAAGAACTGAAATAAAGCATCACTTTGCAATAAATGAATTTTAGTATTTTGTTGTTAAAATATGTATTTAGAATAAAACTAAGTCTTTCAGTCCCATGTTAAGAAACAAAAATATGACTGAAAAGCTACTTACAGAAATATATCTTCACTGGAAGCTTCTGAAGAGACAGTGAGACAGGAGAAGGGGAACACGGCTGCAGAGGTCCCAGTGAGAAGTCTTTCACCCACCTTACAGGCGTCTCACATTTCCGTCTTCTAATCTCCATTGACATCTAACTCTAAGCCCCTCTAGATACATCTTTGCACAATGTCACAACTTTACTGTCATTTTTGAAATTTCATTTCTTTCTTTAATAGCTTTGTGTGTAGATGTTCAGGAAATTGTCCAATTTGTCACTAGCCCATTATCCTTCTCCACACAACAAATACCTATGATCGGATCGGTAGTAACAAATAAATGCTTCTATAATGGCTGGAAGGAGAAGGAAGGGATGTGAATATCTACATTTTTCCCCCTATCTGAATATCACTGCATGTGAAAACTTGTTTTTTATTATTTAAAGAAAATTCTCCATGAATTGCGCCTCTGGGAAGAGGGAATGGGAGTGGGAGGCAGGATGGAGCGTGCAGGACAGCAGGATGAGGGAAGCCAGACTAGCAGCAGTGGAAATTAAGAATCTGACTCAGCTGAAATGCGACCGCAGAGGCCAGAAGCCTTTTGGGGTGTGCCTTGCCCCCTCCACCAGAAGATCCAGAAGAGTGAAGATGGTGTGTGGAGAGGCTGTGGCCTCCTCCCGTTGCTGCTATAACCGCTCTGACCTATTTCAGGCTCTCAGTCAAGATCAAAAATAAGACATGCTCCAGAAAGGATCTACAGGCAAAGAAAAATCTTCATAAAGCAAAGAGCTTACAGCCTTGCATGTGAGGCAAATTTTCAGTTGGATATGTCCTTAAAAGTAGATACAATTTCTGTGAACTCATAAACTGCAGACAGTGACTGCAGATTAAACTAGGCTCAGTAGGGGAACTTCAGAAACTTTATTGGAGCTATACATGATTAGGAAAAAAAAAATCTGTGACAATTTTGAAGCAAATAATCTTTTTGAAAATGAGAACATGACTCATTTTGTACTGTGTGATGGCTTCAGCAGACCTAACTAAATCTAAAGAATTTCATAAAACAATCAATATTGCAGAAAACAGCCAAGATGATCTAAAGAAACAAAACCCCAAGAGCACAGGTGTAACTAGTTAGCATCTGAGAACACCCTGCATGCTTCTAGATACAGTCAAAAGAGTAGGATAAAAGACTGGAAAGCATCTTTATGTCTTAACAAATATTTTGACCATTCAATTATTATCATGCAAGTGTATTTTTTTAATAAAATAACAAAAAAATTTGGCCATTCAACTAATAGCCAGTGTTCTGACAAAGATCTTTAACCAGCAAGGATGTTTAACACAGGTATGATGTATAGAAAGACACTATCATATTAGCCAGTATACAGTTCTCTCTATCTGGGTCAGTCACCAAAAGTTTTCTACCAGAAGTATTGTTGAGAAACATACCATATTATAACTATGGACATTGACTAGAAAATTTATTAGAATATGACTAACAACCAGGACAGCTACCCTGTTTCCCCGAAAATAAGACAGTGTCTTATTTTAACGTGTGCTCCCAAAGATGTGCTAGGTCTTATTTTCAGGGGACGTCTTATCTTTCCTGTAAGTAGGTCTTATTTTCGGAGGATGTCTTATTTTCAAGGAAACAGGGTAGTACAAAGATTTCTGTCTAAGGACAATAACTCTATGATGTTAGTGTACTATTTTTATGCACCTGTTACCAATAAAAAATCAATGCCCAGAAAGATTGAGTAACTCTCTCAATATTGCACTGCTTAAGAACATCAGAACTGAGATTTGGATCAAGGGAGTTTAATTGCTTTAATTTTCAGGTCCTGCCTTTCATCACCACCACACACCAGCTATTCTAACATTATCACTGGTAAAATAGCAGGAAGAATTGTTATATTTACCACTCTTATACATTATTAGTAGAGGTCCTAACCAGAATTCAATAAAACATCATATTTCATGCTTTCTTGGAAAGGAAATTGGTAAGAATTATCAGAAAAAGATACAGAGATTGGCTGGGTGTGGTGGCTCATGCCTGTAATCCTAACACTCTGAGAGGCAGAGGTGGGTGAATCGCCTGAGCTCAGCCTGAGAAAGAGTGAGATCCCATCTCTACTAAGAAAACAAATACTAGCCAGGCATTGTGGTTGGTGCCTGTAGTCACAGCTACTCTGGAAGCTGAGGCAGTTGTGCCTCCTTCCGGGGCTGCACCAACACCAGGGCGGAGTTGCAGAAGGCGCCCGCGGCAGGTCCTCCGGTTGGCTGGCGTCAACCAAGCCCGGGTGCACCGCCATGTATCACAACCACCAAAGCAATCATCTCCTCTTGTCACTTTTGTATCTATAAGAAAAATACTCCTTTAGCTTAAACCGTACCTTTCGTACTTAAATTATTACTGTTCTTTTTGCAATTAGAAGAAACCACAAAGAGCTTTAGTTGTGGAAACAAATTAACTACTGAATTTGACACGCCTCTAGACTCCATCCAATAACAACTGAGTCAACTGAGAAAACAAGTGGTACTTGGGATCTATTGCAGTCTTTGTACAGACATTCATGACTAAGTGTGCATATTGTTTTTACATTCGCATCTATCCTAGTCCATAAATGTGTGCGTGTGACTTGCTGTCTCTACTGTCTGATTGGCTGACTGAGCTCACACGACCTAAGTGACACTGGAGTGTAGGATGCCCCCAAGTCCAAGGCAAACCTCTGTTAGCATGAACTCCCCGTGCCATGTGTTCAGATACTCAGTTTCTGTGCCCTGTTACTTTGTAACTCTCCACTACTCAGTCACTACACTTGAACCTTCCCTCAGTGTGTTCTTACCCCTCTTTGCCTCACCTCCTAGGGGCACTTGACTTCATTTGTTAGCGTCAGCATCACTTTCCAGTTCATTGTGGACACCCATCTATAACTCTACCGGTATCGAACCTGAAGGGTTCCATTCTTTCATACGCAACACGAAAGGAAACCTAAAGCAGAAAAAAGTACAGATCACTTCAAAACTTTTTATTGTGCAAAAGAGCACAGATTTTTGTCCGCAAAATAATACATCTTTTTGTACATTAAAAGAACAGTGATTAGTGACTGATTATTATGAACATCCCCATCTTAATTTGCCATCGGAGTAAGGTTCTCACAGGCCTTCCTGACACTGAACTTCAACCCAAAAGTTTCAAAATAAAATTTGCATAAAAAACCACCATCATTGATAATAAATTGTACATCTTTTTGAATATGTCAAAATTATTTCATGTGTTTACAAAGTATGTGGTTTTAAAAAGAGATCAACAAATTTGCAATCACTTAAAATGTTCTTGTAAAAGCCAGTAAAGAGGATATTACTTTCATTAAAAATTATCTTACAATTTTTAAGAAGAATCTTTTTATATTTCTAAAGTTATATTAAATTTAAATCATGCATAACTTAAATTAATAAGGTTATAGTATATATTTTATGTAAAACAAAAGTATTTTTATTTTCTAACTTTAAATAAATTGATCTTATGTTTAGAACTTAATGGCAATTTTTAATTTGCTTTTTAATTTGCCATTTTTTGTAATGAAAACAGCACTAATTTTCATAGTAAAATAAAAAAACAGAATGATATGAAGGTAAAAACATTCCAAATTTTTAATTAAATGTCTATTAGGATCTATATTTCTTATTATAGATGAAAATATACTCGCAAGGTAAGGATATACTAAAAGAGTAGAAAACATGTACGTTAATGAGAATTTTAAGGTTTATAATGTTCACATGCAAATCCGTCCCTATTAGAGGCATATAATTATATCTGGAGATGTACAGAGCAACAAGGCATATTTCTACTAGTAAATCACCCCGGTACTTACCCTAAAAAGAATTAAGGAGACAGCAGAATTCCAAAATTCTGAAAGGAGCGTACAAGCACAGAAGTCTTGAGACAGGGAACAAACAATCTACAAATACCAGTGAATCTTAAAACCAACCATAAATGGTAGAACCACAAATGTGTCTCCTTTCCACAAACTTCTTTGTTTGCAAAGGAAATGAATGGTTTTGCAGTGTTGTTTTGCATTAATAACAGCAGTATTTATATGTAAGGAATTTTTAAAACTTAGAAGTGATTATAAAGTCAAAAGTAGTCTAACTAGAAATTTGTAAAAGTTACACACACTTTTGAAACCAGTACACCTATACATACAGACATTATATGAATATAATTAATAGTTTTGAATTCACTATTTTTAACTCAATAAAACTGCTTTAACAATTACCTTGATTATGTTGTTAAAATCTGATGGAGCATTTTATTATCATTATAGACTTATCTGTTCATTCATGGTTATGTCAGCTTTTCTAAATTACCATATATAAAATGATAAAGTTATATATTGTTCATTAAATATAGACATTCACATATGTCTATATTACATATGAATAATCTTTTTCCAATACTCTTTTTTAATGGTCACTATTTCTGATATTAAGTCCCTATGATGTTAGTGACAGTATAGCTAAAAAGATAAAATTAAGATCAATAAAATTTTCTGTATTAAATATTTGTGAAAATTTCCCATTCTTTTAGGCTGTAAATATTTTTAAAAAGCCTTCTTTGGGTAGATAAAACAAATAACAAATAGGGATGGGATGTTAACAGAGTACCAAGGCAATTCCCCAATGATCTAAGCCATGGAATATAAAGCATAATGTGGCAGCCGGGAACAGGAGCCTCACACATCTGACTATGGCAACCTGACTGGCCCAGGGCCTTGTTTTAGGCTGAAACAATGCTACTAACTGCCTGCAGCTAATCTCTGCGCACAGCAGGGAAGTAAGTTCCTGGGAGAGTAGGATTCTTCTGATGTGTGACTGTAACTCATCCCATTTCCACTGGCTTTGCTACACTTTCTTAATATTGCACTGCAGTCTAAGATCTTCCATCCAAACTTCCTTCCTTCCCTCTGTTTAAAAAGATCAGTCCTTTATTTTAGTCTTCTAGCTCCATTAGCCTTCTTCCCACTTATTTTTCTTTTTCTGTCATTGGCATTTTCTCCAGTAAATGACATGCACACCAGATTCCATCTGGGCCTTGCTTTGCCATTGACCCTGACTAACACACAACCATGTGGTTTCTTTTGGAATTTCATGGGAGGAAAAGTGTTAACAGTTTCACTATTGATTTCTAATTTAGCACGAAAAGCATTCTTTTAGCTTTCGTAATGCTCTTGGCATGCATAGTCAGAAAATATGTCAATATTATCATGGGGACCAGATCCTAAAGCAGCTCGAGGCAGCCTCATATTTTATTTTCCGTCTCTTTAAAATGCTACTGTTCTCCTAAAATAAATATTGGCAGTTCTGCCAATGGAGACATGTGCAGGGGAAGCAGGCAATCAATGTTGACTTAAAAAAAAAAAAAAAAAAAGCTGAAATCTTCCTTAGGAGACTGAGAATTGGAAGATTGGCTTAAGTGTCATCTTTGTCACTGAAATACAAGAATATATATGTGGCATGAAGAGATTTGTAGGAAAGTGTCAAATATAGGAAGAAAGTGGCATAGGAGGGAGATTTTAGAGTATTTGGAAGTAGAAAAACAAAAGTAAAAATTCAAAAGCTTTAGCATTCAAAGAGAACTTCATTAGATCATTTTTGAAAACCACGTTAATCTTAAAACTTCAATTTTTACCTCTCCAGAAGAGGAATATATGAAATAATTTGCTGTGTTTTAATGGAAAGTCTAGTTTTAACATTCTCTGACTCAGCCATTAATTTATTATTTGCACACTGTGTGCCTACTTTATGAAAAAGGGTCTAAGCCACAAATCTCCTGCAATAGAATGTGATACATATTCTAAAAAGGTTTGCTTAGAATGCAGTTTGTTTAGGATAGGATTATTCAATTCATTTGCGTAAGAAGAGTCAAGAAAGATATCTCAGATGAAATACTACGTGGGTGGAGAAGATGAGTTCAATTCCTAAAATGATCTGCAGCAGGTGAAGATGGGTTAAACAGATGCTTCTTTTTATTTTATTTTATTTTTTATTGTTGGGGATTCATTGAGGGTACAATAAGCCAGGTTACACTGATTGCAATGATGCTTCTTAAAAGTGGTAGAACATCAGGGACTCATTCTACTGCACGTTTTAGAGAACAACTCACATTGAGCTAAGGATGCCGGGAAGGAGCAGGGTTGGTAAGCCATGACAGATAGACTGGCCAGGTCTCCAAACCCTCACAGAACCAAGGATTTCATTCTCAAAGCCAAGAAGAACCATGGAACCATTTTACTAAATGTAGTTACTGTGCTATAATTTAGGTCTTTCAGAAAAATCGCTTTGAATATCATAAAAGCAGAAGTATTGGAAGACTAGGCCGAGAAATCTAGTAGAATTCTATAAAAAATAAAGTAGTACGTAATATGGTTGATTGAATATATGTTGTTGGATAACTATAAAATAAATGAGGGGGAAAAGCACAGGGATTAAACTACTAGAAGTTTTAATATAATTTTTACAAGTTGGATCTCCCTAAGAAAGCGTGAGCTTTCGTGAATGAACGAGGATGTCTCCACTGATGACCATTCTCACCTATGTTAGCCATAGTTCCAGCAGAGATTTTCTCTCCTTAGACGGCATCATTCTTGGCAGTTGGCGATGATTCATTCTTACCCTAATTTGAAAGCAGACATTGGAAGCTGACATGGTTGAGGGTTACTGCCACACTTAGTTGAAAATTATGAGTATAGAATCATCTGATAGAAAACTGAGATTTTTTGAGTTGATTCTCTAGAAAATCGGGTGCTTCCTCTCACCAGGATGATTCTTCTATTGTAAATACAGCTCTTCTTCCAGAATTTAATGCCTTAAATTCTTAAAAGAGTTTCATCAGAACTCTTTATCATTTAGAAATGAACCAGGCTTGGGATAATGGGACATATGAGGGTCCTGGACTTTTAAGGGTGAGTGAAGAAAAAAAGCATAAGTGAAGGACGATTGAAAGGAGAGTCTGTAAATCAAGGTCAAATATAACAAATATAACACACTTCCTCTTTCCCGAAAGTTGCCAACGGGAGCTCTTAGTCACAGTTAAATCTAGAACTGTGCAGACTCCTTGATATCGTTTGCGTTCTTATATCCTCTCATATTCTATTCTAATTGTCTCTGTTAGAGCCATTTCTTTGTACTGTCTCTGTTTATCTCTCTCTCCTGGGTTCCTGGTTTCACAAATTCAAAGATGAATCTACAGGCCATGACAGTAAGTGAAAGAACAAATTTTATTAATAGATAAGGGAGGAAGAATGAGCCTTTAGCAAGCCACAGGGGGATTCCTGAGCAGGCAGCCCATTGGGCTTTCTGTCTAGTCAGTGGTTCTCAACCTTCCTAATGCCGCGGCCCTTTAATACAGTTCCTGTGGGTCGAGACCCAGGGGTTGAGAACGGCTAGTCTAGGTCTTTATAGCTTTTCCTGTCTTGGGGTAGGAGGGTTTGGGGAAGATGGAATGTTACAACCAGATGGCCCCAGAAGCTTGGGGCAGAAGTTAATTTTAAAGCTGCCCTTGTGCATGAATATGATCTTGCTAGGCTGTGACCCCTGCTCTGGAGTGGCAGCCTCTTGTTTAGGGAGCGTTCCCTGCTCCAGCCCAGAGAAGATACAGGTCAGGTTGCTTTTTCTGAGCCTGTTTATACCTAGGGATGGAATGTGTGATGAGACTAAGTTCTGAGCTCACCCAGGCCAAGAAAATGGGGGTGGTCTTTGTCCAGCCCTGAGCAGGGGAAACCGGTATCGCTGTAACTATTAGCTAAAGTGAGCACCTGTCATTGGTATGTAAGCTCTAGAGACAAGGTAATGGGTGTTTTTATGTTTTCATTCCCAGCATTGTTACTGAAAGCTCTTGGCGCTTGTCTGTGAAGCTGCATCAGAATAGGACAAACAGTTTGAGGAGGATAGAGGTTTATTACTAGAGTAGAAGGGGTGACTACTTTGTCACAGCATTTTGCAGCAGTACCTAGCATTTATCAAGTACTTAGTAAACATGTGTTTTATTAATGGATTACACAACTCAATCGGTTACTATTTACACACACACACACACACACACACACACACACACACACACACCTTAAAAATGGCCTGTTTCTTAGACACGCCAATTTCTTAACACTTCAGCTTTACTTATCTTCCAGAAATTGTCCTGAACGTGTGCACCTCGCCGGCATCCTTTGCTTTTGGTAGATGCCTGGACACACTAATTCTGCTGCTAACTGCTGTGTAATGGGGTTAAAGCCCAGCCTCAGGCCTGCTTCCTGGCTTCAGCAGGGAAGGATTTAATTAGCCATTTAACTTCCTCAGGTATAGGGAAAGAGCTGCTTCTTCTGCTAATAAGGTATCTGCTGCCAGCCAGTCACACTGGTTTCTGTCTTTAGCCTCTCTCCAGCACAGCTGGTGAGCTGGCTTCCTGAGGGACACTTAGTCCCCACAGCATGACAATGGCGCCATCAGGAGCTGTCCTGGCTGTGCTCCAGGCCGCATCTTCCCCCTAATAACTTCAGACTGGTGGTTGCTCTAGAATCTGACTGTTCTCCTTTGCAGAGTGATGAAACTTCTCATCTGCCCTGTTTTCTGTCCCCTCTTTACTTCCTTCAAGGAAATTTGCATGTGGAGGGAGTTTTGGTTTAGCTTTTAGGTTTCTTTCTTAACATTTTTATCTGTTTTCAGGAATGATGTTTTCCCCCAAACATTATTTTATTTTATGTTATTATTATTTTTTTTCTTTTGAGATAGAGTCTCACTCTGTTGCCCAGGCTAGAGTGCCATGGCCTCAGGCTACCACACAGTAACCTCAAAATCCTGGGCTTAACAATCCTCCTGCCTCAGCCTGCCGAGTATCTGGAACTACAGGGACCCACAAAAATGTGTTAGCAGTTGGGGAATAGCTGTCCGTTCTCCATGTCACTGGATTTTTGTCTCCCATTACTGAAGGATGGTCACTGGCACCAAGTCTAGGGAGTAAACGAATAGAGTGAGTAGGGACAGGCAGGAAAAGTGTACAATTTATTAAAACATAGTACATTCCAGAGAAGGAAGGGCTCCAACAGCACGTGTGGAGGAGACCCTGAATTTAACAAGATTTCTCCTTCGATGCTGAATCCTAATTTTATGTGAAGTGGGGGGTGGCGGTGGAAGATTCATGGTTGTTCTTGGAAAGGAGTGGAAAATTCCTGGAACTAGGAATCATCCCCTTTTCTATTCATGTAAGGCAATTTCCAGGGATCACCATGGTATTTGGAAACTGTCCTGATACTGGTGGGTGTGATTTTTTTGTTAGGTAATGAGGGCAGGTTATTTAGGGGCACTGTTACCTCAAAAGTGCATATGCTCCAAAGACTCTTTATCGAGGCCTGGGTAATATCTCCACTATGTGGTTTCTCTGTCTCTTTTTGATTAGTCAGTCCTTGCAGACCCTCTGTTGTAGACCAAACGTAAGATCAGTCCTGGTACCCCCTTGACATGTCGTCTGTTTTTCCAAGAAAGCATCTCCAGCCTGTTTGTCCCTCCTGGAAGACAAAGCATCTCCTAGCATCTGTTTCTCAGTGAACGCTCCTAGGCAAATGTTGCTGGAATTTCTCTGTGTTGGGTGTCAGGTTCTTTTGGTCTCGGGGTTTGAAGAATGAAACCATGGGTGACATGGATTAGTGACAGGACAGAATTTGTTGATGGAAAAACAGAAAGACTGATAAGCAGGAGGGGGGGGAAGCAAAAGAGCGGGGTCAGAACCTGTGACAGCACCTGGGCGTCCCTGTGTCTTCAGTCCAGGGGTTTAAATCCTACCCTGCACGCAGGAGCTTTGGGGGAGGTATGTGACAACTGGCCAGAGGTATGCAGGCAGAAAATTATCCTAAAATAGTCCTAAAAATTAGCCAGACAATGAGATCCTTGAATTCTTGTCTCAGGCAAGGAGTTAGGGCGTGTGCTTCCTGCTTAAAGAGAAACTGCCCAGGATCTGTCAGGCTGCTTTGCTTCTGACCTCATCAGAGGGTGGAGCCTAGAAAGGGGCCTGTTTGTGCCTAGAGTTGAGGGTCTGTGATGAGACTGATTTTCTGAGCTCATCCGGGACCAGAAAATGGGGGCGGGAGGAGAGATCCCTGTCCAGCCCTGAGCAGATGAACCCTGTATCAAAAGCATCTGTTCTCCTTCCCCTTTATCCCTACCTAACAAACACACAAATGCCCAGCTTTTCTTTTTTTCTATTTTTAGTAGAGATGGGGGTTTTGCTCTTACTCAGGCTAGTCTGGAACTCCTGAGCTCGAGGGATCCCATTGCCTTGACCTCCCAGAATGCTGTCATGACAGACATGAACCACCATGCCTGGCCCCGTGAAATAATTCCGAATGGCTTCTTTTTATTGAAGCTACTCTCCGGTGTTTCTGCATGCAAACTGAGAGAAACAGGTGAACCAACAGATGAGCAGACAACTTTAAAAATAGGTGAGATCTTTATATGTGTGCTTCTAATTAAGTAAAAGCAAGTGTTCTATTTAAAACTCAAATGTGTTTCAAATATACAGATTAAAGTGTCCCAATGGTTTTTAAATAATACATTTTTTTTTCAAATCCATTCAGTGGAACTTGCTCACTTCAATATTAATATAGATAGACTAGGTAATATGAAAAAAAAAAGTTGCTTAGATGGTGAGAGCAATGTGAATGAAAACTAAAAGGTACTAATCCTATTGTTGTTTATAATTTAGAAACTGACTCTGAAACTGGAATGATCATACAAGCCATCTGGAAATCTGTTAAAATGCAGATCCAGACTCAAAACCTTTAACTCTAACCTCAGCCTGAAAACTGAGGGTCAAAGAGCGTAAAATGTATACCAAAAGTCACTTTTCTGCTTGGCTGCAAATAGGTGTTTGAATCTAGGCCTATCTGTTTGTAAGTGTTTTTTCTATTGTGTAAAGTCTCCTAATGCTTTGTTCTGAAAAGCCAATTGTTGAAAGTGATTAGAATTAAAATCTATAGCATCATTAAATTATGCATAAACTGAAAATGTCACAAGAGTCCATAAACTAGGACAAAGGGTTACCTTAAAAAAACCAAACAAACAGAAGTTACATAGAAAAATCAAATCAATGGGATTTTTCATATAATATTTGGATCAAGGAAGATCTAAAGAAGATTCCGACCATTTATGAATGTTGCAGTAACAAATAAATTAGTAAAAACTGAATATACCTAACCTTAGCATCAGAGAACTTTTATAGCCAATCCATAAGCCACAGCCTTCGTGCATTTGCTATATAAAGTATTTATATTTTTATTTTTAAGTTATAAAGTCTAAAGTACACTAGATTGTACAATGAAGAACTTTGTAGCACTTTAATTTTTTATTTTAAGTTAATATGAGGGTAAAGATGTTTGGGTTACATTCCTTTTAGTTGTAAGTAAAGTTCGAGTTGTTGTTGAGTCCCTTACCCAGGTGCTGAACACCATCACTCTGTGCTCATTAGGTGAGAGCCTTCCAATCGCCCTCCCACCTCCACACCTCTCCTGCCTCTTTCCCTTTGCTAGATGATGTTTGTATTTTATCTTTCATGTAGGCGTGTAGTTATTTATATATTGGTTTCTTATTAGTATTGAGTACATTGGATTTTCTTTTCATTCTTGAGATACATCACAAAGAAGAATGTGTTTCAACTTTTTAATGCTTTAAATGAAGGGAATTCTAAATACTAAATTTGCTGTCATTATCTTCAACATGGAGGAAATGGAAAAAATCATTGAAAAACATAATTATCAAAATTGGCACAAGAAGAAATAGGAGATCTGAATAGTCTACTATCTATTATAGAAGCTGAATCTGTTATCAAAAACTATCTCCACGGGCGGCGCCTGTGGCTCAAGGAGTAGGGCGCCGGTCCCATATGCCGGAGGTGGCAGGTTCAAACCTAGCCCCAGCCAAAAACTACAAAAAAAAAAACAAAAAAAAAACTATCTCCTAAAGAATATTTTAAGATAAGATGGTCTCATTAGTGAATGCTAAAAAAGTTAAAGGAAGTAATAATGCAGTCAAAACTTTTTTAGAACACATTTCACAAATGCAAAAAAAGAAGTTAAACACAGGAGTAAATACTATATTATTTACATAATGGTAATATAAATCAGAGCAATAGTCAACTATGTATAAAGGTTTTGGAATGAATGGGAAGAGGGATGAAAGAACTTTTCCTTTATTTTTTCCTCTTTTTTTTTTTTTGAATCAGAATCTCATTTTGTCTCCCTGGGTAGAGTGCCATGGCATCATAAATCATGCCAGCCTTGGACTCCAGGGTTCAAGTGATTCTCTTGCCTCAGCCTCCCAAGTAGCTGGGACCACAGGCGCCTGCCACAATGCCTGGATATTTTTAGAGACGGGGTCTTGCTGTTGCTCAGGCTGGTATCAAACCTATGAGCTCAGGCATTTCACCCACCTTGGCCTCCCAGAGTGCTGGGATTACAGGCAGGATCCTCCAAGCCTAGTCCTAGGGAACTTTTCTTGAATGATGCAAATGATTAGGTGGTTGTTAAATTTCCCAGAACTCAAGAATTTGTATATTTCCCAAACTGAGTTTTCTTAAGGTGAAAAGGAAAATAATAATAAAAAAGAGCCTAAAAAGGTCATTGGTTCTCAAACCAATCAATTTCCAGAGTAAATTAATAAGGTAGCTTTAGGTTTCAGGAAAAAATGATTCTATGGAGAATATTCAGGTAACAGGATCAAAACAAGAGGTAAAAATATTTTGAATGATGAGTTGTGATTGACTAAGTATTTAATTTTGTAATACAATGAATTTGAAGGAGATAATGCATATTTGGATATAAAAGTTTTATTATTTTTACTTAATAGTTGTGTTACTTGTAATTGCAATTATCATTGTGGTTTAAATTTTTCTCTAATTTCCCATGTTTAGGAATTTGAGTTTTCCTCACCCAAGTGTTCATTCTTCCAGAGTGGAAATAAAATGTTTCATCGTGCTGATTCTTGCATGCTTACTAAATATTTACAAATTAAATCTTGATGTCATTTACATTAAATGTCCACTTCTAGTATGTGGTTTTTATAAAGAACACAATCCAGTCTGTAGAAGCAGGTGTATATTTTATGGTAATTTTATGTGAATGCTAGTGTGATTCACTCCTAAAATCATTTCTTGAGTGTCTACTAAGTTCCAGGAAAGACTCAGTGTCATCAAAAATAACAAAACAAGGCACACGCCTCAAGTCTCAGTGTTCTTAAGTTAGAACATGGACCTGCCAAGAGACAAGAATGTTTCTGTGGTTAAAATAATTGGAATGATACCCTGCTTTGAAAAACACAGCAAAGATGTAGTCATTTCTTACTGTGTAATGTGAAGTATACATAAGAATGAGGAACCAGACCCTCTTTCTACATGTTCAAGTAAGTGAGAAGCAGAAAAATGCTTAGCAATTGTTTATGGATTCTGTGCTTTCATGAATTATTCATTGTTTTTACAACATCTCTAGCAACACATCAATAAATACAAAGATCTTTTTTTGTTTCACCAATAACATCCTTGAAAATTGCATTTTGTCTCTGCAACCAAATAGATGATAAAACTATTTTCTAATAAATTAGTATATGAAATGTTCATATAAATATGAATTGTATGTTTTTCTGATATATAGGCCTAAAAAAACGCTATTTTCAATATTAACAAGAATACCAGAAAGAGTGATTGACTTAAGAACAATATACTAAAATACAAATTGTGTAAACATTGTTTCTTTTTATTTTAGATTTGTCTTAAGTAAAAGTAGATTTATATTTGGTTGGTCATCATCTACTCTTTGAAATAAATGTGGACAGAAAAATCCAAAGAAATGTAAGATTAGAAGCAACTTTTCAACCTTAGGCTATGAAAGTTATGAAAATATAAAAGAAAAATTGTAATAATATTCTTTTTCAATTACTAAAGAAACCCTTCTTGTTTTATCTCTCTTATAAATATTATTTATTTAATAGCTTTATTGCCTTCTTTCTATTTATTGGATACTGACCACTCTTGCGGGAATTGTCATAAAATACCATACGATCAGAAATGGAAGTTTATTGTGATAGTATGTCATATGTGTGAAGTATTGGTTCTCAAGAGATTTTTGTAGTGCAAAAAAAAAAAAAAAAAAGAAAGCAACAGTGAAATGTTACAATCATTAAGAAAACCTTTTCTTCCATGCTCTTATTGTGCGTATATAACAGCATTTAAAGTTACGTTTCATGTTCTCTGGTGAAATATTACTACCAAACACACGTACTTGACTTCACCTTCATGATTTGAAGCAGCTTTTATTCCAAGTAAGACATACTTTACTTTTGAGGAGGAGCTTCTTGTTGGTAGAAAATATATTTATCTGACATTTCCAGATATATAGACAGAAACGTGCAAAGCACAAATTTATATGCACACTCGAATGCTCACTTTACCTAAAGAATACTGAACGTGATGATAAATGAAATTTGAAAATTCCAGATAATCTCACTATGTTCAAATTTATAGCCGTTTAATATCATAAGATACAAAACATTGAGAGTTTTTAAAAAGTAGACAAGTCACCTCAATGGTGTTATCTTATAGATATCATGTATATTCACACGTATATTAGACTTTTATGTCTACCGCAGTATAACCTATGATGGGTAAAAATACTTCCTAATACTTTCCACAGAAGGTGCAGTGTGCAAACCAATTGCAATCTCCCCCTCCCCGTACATAGGAGATTAAAGGAAGGAAGAGCCCCATGGAAAGGCTTCTGTATTTTCCAATTAATGACAATTGCAGCCCAATTTGTATTTTTGTTTCTTTGAATCATCTACCGTATTTTTTCTTTAAATGATTGCTTATTTAGCTGGTTCTCCCACTGATACCGGAATTTCAGGTACTTGGTCTCGGAGATTTGAAGAATAAATAGACAGACCACAGGATTAGTGGTAAGTCAGGATTTATTTACAGAAACAAAAATTACAACAACTACAAAAACCAAAACTCCTGGCAGAGAGAACCCAGGAGGGGAACAAGCTCTCCCGCTCTTTCCTGGAGGTCTGTCTTTGGGCTCTTTGCTCAGGGGTTTATATAGTGGCAGGGGGGTTGTTCGGCTAGGGTGTAACTGGCTTTCCAGACACCCCCTGTATAGTTACCGATTTGGGGGATAAAAGACCAGGGTTAGAGAGAAGTACAGAAAAGGTTGCTCCAGTGTCCAGAGGAAATTCTATCACCTGGGCCTCCACTATAAGGCAAACCAGGGGCTCCTGAGGGGTGATGATACAAGCTGGAGCCATAAGACGCCCTGGGCACCCTCAGTCCAGTTTGGGTGCGGATGGGATCACTGTCCCAGGAGGCCTTCACCTCTGGGGACAGGCCACCCTTCAATGGTTACTCTTACATTCTGGACTAGGGCCAGGTGGCTTGCCCAGCCGGCGGTACTGCTGGGGGAAGTCCTTTCTAAAGTGACCCGACTGACCACATTGAAAGCACTTATCCCTATCACCTCTGGCTTCCCCCTGCCCCTAGAAGGTGTTCATTTGTCGGAGTGCCATTACTAGAGCTGTCATTTCTTTTTTTTTTTTTTGATTCCTTCTCTCTTTTTCCTCCTTTTTCTCCTGATCTCGGTTATAAAAGACCACAGTGGCTGGTTTAAGAAGATTCTCCAGATTATGATCTGGGCCTAGAGCCAATTTCTGGAGTTTTCTTTGAATGTCTGGAGCCGCTTGAGTGATAAATTTGTCTTTTAAAATAATTTGACACTCTGTGGAGTCAGATGTCAATTGGGTGTGTTTCCTCATTGCCTCCTAAGTCTCTCAAGAAAGGCTGAGGGACTCTCATTTTGCTCCTGGCAAATAGTAGACAACTTGGAATAATTCACAGGTTTTTTCTTGGACGGACGTAAACCCTCTAGGATACATGTTAAAAAATGTTTACGCCACCAATCACCTTCCTTCTTAGGGTCCCATTCGGGATCCTGAAGGGGAATTACCTGTCTTCCTGTGGGGTATCTGTCCCTGTCTCCAGGAGACATACTGCCATCAGTATTGGACATGAACCACAAATCACCCCACCTCCTAGCTTCATCCAGAACTTCATTTTTTTTTATTAAATGTTAAAGTTTGATCTGATAGTAACATTATATCTCTCCAAGAGAGGTTAAAACTTTGTCCTAACCCTTGGAGAACATCTATGTAATTATCAGGGTCATCAGAAAATTTTCCTAAATCAACTTTAATTTTCCTTAAATCTGCTAGAGAAAATGGAGTGTATACTCACACACTTCCCCTTTCACCACTTGCAGTCTCAACCAAGGGACACAAAGAAGGATATGGTTGCCGCTTGGGGGTTCCAGTAGGACCAGTAAAAACTCTTGGGACAGTTTCCCTCCTGGCGTTTTCTGAGCACATGGAGGAGGAAGGTGTGGGAGAAGTAGATGGAGGGTCTGAACTAGGGAGTGATGGTGTCTCCCTTGAGAATCCCTCACTATTTGGGGAAGTTACTACAGTTAAGAGAGCAGAATCTATCTGACAGGTCTTACACAGCTGGGGGTTGTCCCTGAGGGAAAAGAACACTTGCACATAAGGCCTCAGACCACCTTTCTTCCTGTTTACAAAAAGCATCTAGCTGAAAAATGGTGTCATAATTAAGAGTACCCTCTGGGGGCCATTGTTCACCAGTGGAGAGTTGATACTGAGGCCAGGCCTGGGTGCAGAAGAAAACCATACATTCTTGTTTCAGCGTCTGGGGATCAAACATGTTCCTGTGCTCCAGAATACAGCCCAGCGGACAGGGAATCCCACCCCGTATTCCTGAGTCGTCAGAGCGTCCTCTGACCAACCCAAGAAGCATTCCGACCAAACAAAAGGAAGTGTCCTTCCAATGCTTGGGGACGATCCCTGAGGAGAGTGGCCCCCTCAGCCCCTGTGCTTGTCTGGAAATTGCCACTCTTACCAGTGCAGCGCTTAGTGCCCGCTGGTTCTCCTGTGCTTATAACGTGCCGGCAGCACAGCTCCGAGAAATCAGGTATCAGGGAGCCTGGTCCCACCTGATGCATATATTCTACCCCTGTCTGTCCCTTCCCCACACTAGCCTCAGAGTATCAAAGTGGGGATGAGCCCCATCCTGGAGAAAATGGCTGTGATGTTTGCACATTTAACTCTATAGAATCTGTACAAGCTTTTTCTAAACTCCCCGTAACAAAAAGGAAAGTAGGCTTTCCAGCATGAGCACGTCTTGGTGTTAAATGCTATGCTTTTCTAATTTCCCCTTCTTTCTCAAAGGTTAGCAAGGCAACAATAAATTAGGGTTGAATTGAGAGACTCTGTGAAACTTTTTGTAGTACAATTAGTTGCACAAACCTAGAATTATCTTAAATTTCCCCACACCAGAAGAAATCAGATACCCAGGTCGTCCTCAATGCTCTTCTTTATTTTCAAGAGACTGAGCAGCAGCCAAAGTTCAGGGCTAGTCCTACGTTGGGGAGTCATCCTGGGCTTCCCTTCACAGGCCTCCGGTTGCCCAGACAAACTTTGGAGGGGAGTCATGTCGCCTCTTGTTTGGGACTGACTTCTCTTTAACAAGGTCCGCCCTTGTGTTTTTAGTGACATAAAACCACTAATGAACAGTAAAAACTCTCAACCCACCTACAACATTTGAAACCCCCTTAAAACATCTAATACACACTTCTAAAAAACCAGAATAGACTTACAACATTATCTAAATATATAAACAATTCTTACCTACATTCAAACAAAGCATATTGACTATCAAGGAGAGGGAGAGAATGAGAAGAGGTCTACAGAAATAGAAAAGATTTGGGACCAAGGAAGAGAAGAGCAGATAGGAAATGCTGGGAGAGCATGAGTTTTCGAAGGCCTTCCCCAGTCCTGGGTTCAGAACCATTGCTGGGGACCCCAGGGCCTCTGGGTGCTACCTCTTTACTCAGCTCTCGACCAGGGAAAGGGAATAAACAGAGAATAGATTCAACATTCTTTCAACAGACCCTCTGCCTCCTTTCTGAAGCCAAGGAGAATGAGAAAGTTTGCTGGTGACCTGGAGGTCAGCATCTACACTATGCACAGTTACATGCTGGGGGGCACTGAATTTATTAATCTCCAGTAGGATAGCTATAGAGAAAAACAAGATAGAGATAAGCGGTCCCATTGCTTACCACAGATGTCTTCTTTCCGTCCCTGTAAAGGCTGGGATCTGATCTTCTCTCCTGGCTGGCTCGCCAAATATGATACCGGAATTTCAGGTTCTTGGTCTCGGTGATTTGAAGAATAAATCGATAGACCACAGGATCAGTGGTAAATCAGGATTTATTTACAGAAACAAAAATTATAACAACTACAAAAACCAAACCTCCTGGCAGAATGAACCCAGGAGGGGAACAAGCTCTCCTTCTCTTTCTTCCAGGTCTGTTCTTGGGCGCTCTACTCAGGGGTTTATATAGTGGCAGGGGGGTTGTTCTGCTAGGGTGTGAGTCCTGTCAGTTACAGCCAGCTGTCCAATGAACTCTCAGGCCATGAAAAGTGACAGGAAATCTACCAGTCAGAAGTGCACTTGGAGGAGACATCAAGGCACCATCCATGAAACTGACCAGTCAGAAGTCCACATGGGGGAGACAGTAGTTGCCAGCATCTCCCTGCAGGTGTCCGGCCCTTTCAGCAAGCTGGTTCCTCTATCCGCAGGAGCGGGCTAAGGCAGCAGGTCGTGGTGCTGCCTTGTCCTGCATCACCACCGTCCAGCCACGGGGCTCAGCAGGGAGGGGCGGGAGGAGTGGCAGCGCTGGGCAGGTGGCACAGCTTCGCCAGGGCTCCCGCAGTCACTGGCCACACATGCCCAGCCCCTGCTCACACACCCTGCCCCGCTCGCCACCTGCTGGCTGCCCAGAGGCCCAAAGCAAGGTCAGCTCCGCCCAAGGCACGGGGAAGGAAGAGCCAAGAGGAGGTCCACCGGTGGTCAGCTAAACCTGCTCCCGCAAAAGTGGAAACGAAGCCAAAAAAAGTAGCAGTGAAGGATAAATCTTAAGACAAAAAAGTGCAACCAAAAGGGAGAAGGGGAGCAAAGGGAAAGCAGGCCGAAGTGGCTAACCAAGAAACTAAAGATTTACCAGCAAAAACGGAGAAACCAAAACTGAGGTGAATCCAGGCTCTGATGAAGGGGAGAGGAAGAAGCCAAGTCTGATTAATGTCTTGTATCAGGTCTCATCAGTGGTCCCTGTCTCCCTTCATGTACAATCTCACTATGTCGCCCTGGGTAGAGTGCTGTGGCGTCACAGCTCACAGCAACCTCAAACTCTTGGGCTTAAGTGATTCTCTTGCCTCAGCCTCCCAAGCGGCCCCTCCCATATGGCCCCATATGCCAGAGGTGGCGGGTGCAAACCCAGCCCTGGCCAAAAACTTAAAAAAAAAAAAGGATTGCAAGCTTTTCATATACTATCTAGAAAAAAAAAATACAACAAATCAATAAAGAAATAGAATGACTAGATTGCCTGCAATACACACTGCACAGTTTTAGGTGCTATGGTTGAAAGTAAGAAGTGAAGTAACAGATAATGACCATGTTATCTATCGCAAGAATCGATACGCTCCGTCAGTCAAGTTCAAGTGAATCTGTGGGGCTCAAAGTGCAGAGTTTGAAATCAGTGTGATCTTGCACATTCTAGAATATCTTCACTGAAAATGTAAGTGACCTCACAATTTAACTGGCAGACAAATACAGAATACAATTATTTTGTGGTATATTCATTGCCTACCCTTCCACCTTAATTTACGAGCCCTTTCGTCCTTACGGTTTATCCTCGAGCCAAAACAAATTAACTCCAGGTCCCTGTAGGTGTCACACTGCTTCCCACTTCTTTGCCTTCGGACATCAAAGCCCTTCATCACCCCCATCAACCTGGTGAACTCCAAGTCATAGATTAAGACACAGCTCAGCGATTCTCACTGCCCCACCTCAGATCAGATGAGAGCCTCTGTTCTGCCCTCCACACCTACCTGCATTCCAGCCTTTGTGGAAACAGAGATTCTCTTTGTTTCTATTTGGTTTTTCTTCTATTCTTGACCTGTTCGTGGAGACAGAAACAGAGGACTATTATGCTCTGTATCTCACATGTATAGCACTAGGCCTGACACAAATTTAGATGCTTAACTAGGGAAAAGCGAATAATTTTATTATAAAACAAAAACTAAAATCATATTTTAAGACAAATTGTGTATTACTCATTATAATTGCTGTGAAGATTCATAGAAAGAGGAGGAAATGGAAGATTATTGCATTTAGCGTAAAATTAAGAATAGTTGCAGTTCAAGGTATTTCTTGAATATACTACGAATTAGAGTAGGCTTAAAAGAGAGTGTAGGGCATTCAAGATGAAGTAAACAAAGTGATCATGGCAGTAAAGTCAATTTTGTGCTACACATTTCATCCATTATGAAGTTCCTGGCAGCAGGTAATAAGGAAGTGACCTGGGGAGTGTGAAAGAAGTGGGTTTGGTGTTTCATCAAGTTCTGAGGTTTGCCTCATTTTCCACCCATAAGGCGAGTATGTGGCTTCAGGTTAACTCGTTACAAGATGGCAAAATTCCTGACGCAGGTCAATGCATCAGGTCCAAACGTAATCCTATTGGCAGATGAGAAGGGGCAGATTTTCCAATTTGCTTTTTCTTCAGTGAGAGGAAATATTTTAGATTTACCTCAGCATACTTTTCTTCATTGTCTATAACAAAGTGACAACCACACTGGATTTGGTCACATGTTGAACCTAACTGAAAAATATCTATAATTTGCCCCTGTGTCACCCCAGGAGGGGGAAGAAATCTGTGAGGAAGAAAAAACAAGAGAGAACAGCTGTTAAGTAAGTTATCAGCAGTTTTTGAAACATTATCATCATTCTACTTATTTTAGGCTATCCATTTTGGGGGGATGATGTATTTTTTTAGAAAAATATAAATTAGGTTTGTGTGAGTGTGGAGAGAACAATTGAGAGAGGAATGTAAACTTGATGCAGTAGGAACTAGGGCATTGAATGTTTCAGATATTGTAAATAACTTCTAGTGAGGTCGAAGATTTTCCATGAAAACAGCTGCACTGGTCTCTTTAAGCCTTGCCACAAATTTTTCTCACCCTTTGGGAAATCAACTTGTTTTATTCAGAAGAACATATATTCTGTTGTCGTGAAGCTATGGAGTATACTGTGAGATGGACATTTTTATTTTCCAAATACTTATGCAATCCTCTGAAATGTAAATATAAATTCATGTAATAGTTTTTAAATATCTGTAAAACAAAACATTATATTGCAATTTGCTTTTTCGATTACTCTAACATATGTTCTTCTTAATTTCTCAGTAAAATGGAAAGGCTGACTTTTCAAAGAAATAAATCCCTTTCTTGCAATCTCTTCAATATGTTTAGTGCTTTTATTGAGTGGGACTCTTCAGAATTAATTGTGAAGCAGCAACCTCATTAATTTCACAAAGAACTATCCTTACTTCAATAAACAAGAAGCAGAGGCAGATGTGTGGAAAACATTTCTCAATTTTATTCACCCAAACATATAACTTTAACGATACTTTCCCTATTTGCCCTTCGTTTATTTTCCTTTTTTCAGTTAATTCGTAGGTTAGGAGAAAACATTACAGATTTGTTTCTCAGAAGTTTCAATCCTCATAACTAAACAATGACCTCAGGATGATGTCATATATTCTTATTGATTTTTCTAACACCAACAATTGTAATAAACCACTATAAGGTACCACATTGATGTTCCTCATCTGTTTCCATTTACTTTCAAATTATCAGGTTTTTATAAATCAGGTTTCCTTAAAAATTTATACTTACCTTCTGTGTTAAAAAAGTTAATAAAAATCGTTTTAATGCATCGCACTTAGTGTAAAAATAAGCACACTGAGCCTTTCACTATGTTAGCAAGCAGGTAGAGGTCTTATCAATTATTTAGTAGAAGGTATTTATTAATATAATGGCTTGAGACTAACAGTTGTCACATATCAGAGTCAATGCTTCTTTGAAACCAATATTTGTAATATCCATTTTATTAAACTGAAATGAAATCCGTAGGTGATATAACCTTCTTACCCACACAATTTTTAAAAATCAATATAATAAACTAACTGTAACATAAAAGAAAAATAAAATGAATGCAGTCTAAACTAACATTCATGATAAGTTGGAATGGAAGAATTGGATTTTTGCTCCTACATGCAGAATCATTACACAGGTGCTGCGCTGCCAGTATCCAGGGTGTCTAATTGTGGATGTCTCCAGGGTCTAACAAAGCAAATAGTTAAAACGTACCTTCAGAGAGAACAAGTGCCCTGCGTTGTTGCACTAAAGTGCAAGGAATGATGTAATCAGGGAATGAATTAATAGCAAGGACATATATTTCCAAATTCTTTGGCCTGATCTCTCTTTATAAATTTTTTGTTACAAAGAAATAAAAGACACCATTCCAAGTGTTTTTCCAAAAGGGACAGAAGAAGAGATAAGTGTAACATGTACTTTCTGAGAGAATGAGTGAAAAATATGACTAGAATATGCCATTGTATAATTAGTATGATTTCATACAACATGGAGGGGAATACGCTAAAATCTCAGCAGTGGTTAATTCTGGATTTTAGGAACATGGTGATTAAGTTTCTACATTTCCCCCTTTATTCATTAGGATTCAGAAATATTACAATAAATCATTTACGTGGGTTTGAAAATATTTATATATGTATAAAACATTAAATAAAACAGAATTCACGTGGGTTGTTATCCATCAATTATTTACTTTTTACATTTTTGATCTCCTCTGGTCAACAGATTTTCCTTCTCCTAAGTTTATTTCCTGAGTTACTTCTGTTATTCATCCTTCTTTTCCTATTAATTAAATTTGGATGTTCCCTTATTGTCCCTCCTCAGCTCCTTTCTTCTTTTCTTTGTCCTACTAGTGTGATCCAGACCTGTTTCTTCTCTAAACTCTGTAACCAGATGTCACTCGAGCTCAGGTTATTTATCCTTGTGACTAATTTGAATGTTCTGTGGTATCAGTTGGCACTTTGAATACGTTACACCTCATATTAAGTTCATCATCATGTAGACACATTCCATTTTCTTTCTTATGATCATTCCAACCTTTAGGCTTCAAATGCCAACAGTCTTTGCAAATCTCACTTTCTAACTAGTGTATAAGGGGAATTCTCTTCACAACCTGGCTCCAGAATTTCTATCAGAGGAACTCAGGGGTGGCAATTTTGTAACGAGAGAGAAAGTTATAATTGAACAATAGATACAGAATTTTAGATGAGAAAACATTAATTGTTTATACTAAAATGAGGAGACGTGCATTAGTTGGGAGGAAGTCAGTGGTGAAACTGCACCTTCTGAGCTTTGCCAGGTCCTTGAGGCTCCATGGCTGTGCCTGCCAGTGGGGGTCTCTCTGAGTTCAGAGCCCTTTACCTGAGTCTCTGTCATTACACTGCTAAACTCTTTTATCTTTATTTCCTTAAGAGTTTATGGGGCTCCTATGGTGGCATTATTCCTTTGTCTGAAAGATAGATACTTACAACTGCACTCTTTGCCAATGAAATAGAGACCCATTGCTTACCATTCGAGCACTCCAAACACTTAGTAAATATTATTTTTCTGCTCCTCCCCTGTCTGTGCTACACTTGGGCCCAAATGGAGTCCCTGTTCCCCATGGATACTTTCATCATTTCCTATCTTACAATATTCTGCTTTCCTGTTCAAATCTGTGGAACCGTCTTTCCAGCTCTAGACTCACTTTCCACCTGTGGTAACCTTGACTTTTCTGACAGTGCAGCTGATGGTCTGTTGTGTGCTTACCTTCGGTTTCTCTCTGCTCCGCACTGCGTTATTTATGCTCAGATACTAGAAATTCTATTTGGCTCTGGGTGATTTAGGGCAGGTCTCTGGATGATTATTTTAAATGTTTGCCGGGCATAGGTCATTGTCTTGAACGTAAGCAGAAGTTCACTAAGTAGCAGAAGTTCACTAAAAGTTCCTTCAGTAAATCCGGAAATAAATACAGTTGATAATATTTGTGTTTTTTAATGTACTGTTAAGTTTTGTTAACTGACTTTACCTTTACATAATGTAAAGTTTTGTTAACTGACTTTACCTTTACATAATGTATTTTTCAGACAGTTGAATGTTTTTCTATAAAGTTTACCTCTTTGTTCTTAGCATGTTTTATTTTTATTATCTTTTTCTTCTAGATTTCCTTTTTACATATAAATAAATTTACCTTTTGTCTTCAACATTACCTGATAATTTTTCTGATTTTCTAGTGAATTGGTAATATTGTGTAGAAGTCTAATTTTAGTTTGAAGGAATAGGGGAACAAAAGGACTCTTACATTTTATGAATCACTGAATTAAAGAACTTTGTAATTAAATGACTTTGTAGAATCTCTTTCATTTGTTTTATTTGCCACTACTTAGCCAAAACATTTCCAATTTTTCTCTCAAATAATTATATATCCAAATTCTTCTTATCACAATAAGCTCCATGTTTTCTTACTAAGATATGATTTATCTTTAGTAATGAATCAAATAGGATATAATTGTGGCAAAGCTTAATCTTCATTTTCACACTGTGTCAGGTGGAAAAGAGGAGTTGCTAAGAAAGTTACTTATGCAGGATCAAGCAAATAAAAAATTTGTTTTGTACGTTACGGTCATTAAATTAAAGATTATGACTCAAAATTACATTGCAGCTCAAAATTCTGAGTTTTGTTTCATTTGTAAAAATTTAGAATAATCACAGTAAAAAGATTGATTTGTATTTTTGTTCTAGTTCTGAAGAGGTTTTGTGAGTCATCAAATGGGAATTAGCTTATTCAGTGAAGCAAAATGTAAGTAGATTCAATGCAGTTTTTAAATAAATGTTGGTATTGTATTTGGGCAGTCAGAAAATTTTCTATTTGTAAGCTCTGTTTAATTTAGATACACAAATACTGAACACTGTATTCCATTCAGTAACATGCTGTACAGGTTTGGAGCCTAGAGGCAACAGGTGCACCTCCCGCCACCATACAAGTGAGCAACAACAGTCCCCACCGTGGAGGGTGAAGTGTGGGACAGGGCACAGTGCCATTTATGGTTGTGTGTTTGTATGGCTATCATCCTTGATTAATTTTTATTTTTGAATAATTTGTATTCATGTATTCATCCACTTTCCACTCAGAACAGGATGCTATTCCATTATAGCATAAACCCACACACACACACACACACACACACACACACACACTCATTCAGACCGGGACCCTTTGGACATGCCAGTGAAGCTCACTGGCACATCTTTGGGCTATGGGGGTAAATTAAAGTACTGGGAAAAAATCCCTGCAGACAAGGGGAAAATGTGCACATTACACACAGTGGCTTCCAGTGAGGATCATTTTTCTTCATTAACATTATAATGAAGCAATGTTGAACAAAAGGACATTGTTGTAAGAACTGCTGAACTTCATCCAGGGATACGTATACATGAGCTGTAGAGAGACGTTATTGATAAGGAAGCAAGGGGTACATGTGAGAGCGGTTTTCCTGGAAGCAGCCATAATGCGGGAGTCGAAGAGGAATTTGAGGTTTGATCCTCGCCTAATTAAATAATGAGGTGACAGCATTAATAATAATTTCAAAGACTATAAAATATTCACCATATACCAGATGCATTTTCATAGTATTTTACGTATGTAAATGAATGTAATGTTTTGTCCACGTTTCCTACATGAAGAACCTGGGGGCCAGAGCATTTAAGTAACCTGAACATAGTTACCCAGTAAGTGGAACGCTTGATTTTGAGCCCACACAATCTAGCTGCAGAGCTTGTGTTCCTTTGTATTACACTACAAAAGAAGATGATTAGAGAGAAATTTACTCCTGTAAAGAATTTAGAATTAAGGTGATGCCAACCACTTACAATTAGAATACGCTATTGCTAATTCTCACAGCAGTGTTCACAGTTTTCAACTCTTGTGCTGTTAAAGAATAAAGAATATACGTTTCTAGGCCAGAAAATAAATGAGAGTCAGAGCTGGAATTCAAATTTAATTAGCAAGTGGTTTAAAAGTCCATGTTTTTCCTACCAGGCATAAACTAAAAGATGCATAATTCTGATAGGATTCTTTTCTGGACCATTTGTTTACTGATAATAGAAGCACATTGAAAGTTTCTTATACCCCAGACAGAATGTGAAGTATTGAGATCATTGTGATAAATAGTACTTGAGGACTCTTGGGCAAGGGAGAAGCACAGAAACATTTGCAGTGGTGTAGAAGATGGTGCAAGCCCAATGTTCACACTCGATTACAGCATTTACCACAGTCAAGGTTTGTTTCAGGTGGTTGTATACAATCCTCTTTCTAATACACTTGGACATCCTTTAGGACTCAGAGTACACCTTTGCCTTTTCTAAGAATATATGTGCCCCCATACAAATTACTCCATAAATATTAGCAGTTGTGTATTCAATTCATTGCAAGCCATATGAAATAAATTACAGTTATGTCTGTTACTAAGGCTGAAAAATAACAAGGAACTTTTCAATTGAATTAAGAAAATAAAGAAATTTTATTTTCCCAAGACAGACTAACTCTTCTTCCTGAGCAAAAACAACTTCATGGAACTGCAGACTATGTGGTCACACAGGAGCTCCATGCGTAGACGCCCCCAGCGCTTGGTTTAAGGCAATACTGTCACTATCTTGAAATTCTTAACGACTTTTGGACCATTAGTCCTGACTTTTTATCTGGGACTAGACCTTGTGAATTATATGCCAGTCTTGTTCCTGTAACTTCCTTTCTGACTAACACCATGTGGAAGATATGAACAGCTTTTTGGAAGAGAAGGTGCTGAGAGGGAACAAACACCTGTGTTAAGGAAATAATAAACCCTGACTTCAGATACAATCACGTCACCTTTTTTTAGAAATGTTCCTGACACAGAGAGTTCTCAATGTTTCTCCTCTCTGGTCTTTCAGCGCACCCACCACTCGTTTTGTGTACGCATTACGTGTATCCTTAGCTGCGCCCTGGTAGTACCAGCATGGGGTGTCTTGGAAAGCAATCATTGCTATTAGAGCATTGGCAGATATGACTATAGGCTATTAAGGAAACACTGGTTTAAAAATCCAGGTAAATGACCTGCTAAGAAATTCTCCCTTTGACCTTGAGACCAAAGTTGTGATTTTTTTTTTCCTTTTTTTTCTTTCTTTCTTTCTTTTTTTTTTTTTTTTTTGAGACAAGAGTCTCACTTTATCACCCTTGGTAGAGTGGTATAACATCACAGCTCACAGCAACCTCCAACTCCTGGGTTTAGGCGATTCTCTTGCCTCACCCTCCCCAGTAGCTGGGACTAAAGGCGCCTGCCACAACGCCCGGCTATTTTTTTTTGTTGTTGTTGTTGCAAAGTTGTGATTTTTAAGAGCTCTGGACACATCCTTAACTTCTTCTCAGGTGTCCAGAGCGGTGGGAGGAACATAAAAAGAAAATGTGAATCTTGAGTGGGGAATGCTGATTTTTAAGAGGATGCACCTTGTGATAAAAGTTCACTGTGGGTTAAAGGAATGTGTCAGGTGGGAGAAATGTAACAGTAGCAGCCGCCACAGAAATTATTGAAAAGAATGACCATCAATGAGAGAGTGGTAAATGGTATTTTATATATTATCTGTACATTGAAGCAACCTCAAGAGTCTAGGGCTCCAGCAGCCAATCACTAAGGACTGGTGGGATAAAAAATAAATACCAAAGTTAATATAGAAGAGGATGAGGAAAAAAGAGGAGTGAGGCCCCAAATTTAGCCACGTTTCCATGTAGGATGTTTGTGATGATGTTTTAAATTGTTTGCTTAAATAAGGAAATCAATGTTTATCAATTTTCTACTCAGTTTCAGTGGCCGAGCTTACTATTAATACACAAAATAAATATATAATATACTTATTAGCCTCTTGGATGGGTATTAGCAAAAATAAATCACAAACAAACTTACATTAAAATCTTTTTTTTTTTTTTTAACTTTATTCTTCTTCTTCTTCTTTTTTTTTTTTTTACTGTTAGGGATTCATAGAGGGTACAATAAGCCAGGTTACACTGATTGCATTTGTTAGGTAAAGTCCCTCTTGCAATCATGTCTTGCCCCATAAAGTGTGGCACACACCAAGGCCCCACCCCCTCCCTCCATCCCTCTTTCTGCTTCCCCCCCCATAACCTTAATTGTCATTAATTGTCCTCATATCAAAATTGAGTACATAGGATTCATGCTTCTCCATTCTTGTGATGCTTTACTAAGAATAATGTCTTCCACGTCCATCCAGGTTAATACGAAGGATGTAAAGTCTCCATTTTTTTTTAATAGCTGAATAGTACTCCATGGTATACATATACCACAGCTTGTTAATCCATTCCTGGGTTGGTGGGCATTTAGGCTGTTTCCACATTTTGGCGATTGTAAATTGAGCTGCAATAAACAGTCTAGTACAAGTGGCCTTATGATAAAAGGATTTTTTTCCTTCTGGATAGATGTCCAGTAATGGGATTGCAGGATCAAATGGGAGGTCTAGCTTGAGTGCTTTGAGGTTTCTCCATACTTCCTTCCAGAAAGGTTGTACTAGTTTGCAGTCCCACCAGCAGTGTAAAAGTGTTCCCTTCTCTCCACATCCACGCCAGCATCTGCAGTTTTGAGATTTTGTGATGTGGGCCATTCTCACTGGGGTTAGATGGTATCTCAGGGTTGTTTTGATTTGCATTTCTCTAATATATAGAGATGATGAACATTTTTTTCATATGTTTGTTAGCCATTCGTCTGTCATCTTTAGAGAAGTTTCTATTCATGTCTCTTGCCCATTGATATATGGGATTGTTGGCTTTTTTCATGTGGATGAATTTGAGTTCTCTATAGATCCTAGTTATCAAGCTTTTGTCTGATTGAAAATATGCAAATATCCTTTCCCATTGTGTAGGTTGTCTCTTTGCTTTGGTTATTGTCTCCTTAGCTGTACAGAAGCCTTTCAGTTTAATGAAGTCCCATTTGTTTATTTTTATTGTTGTTGCAATTGCCATGGCAGTCTTCTTCATGAAGTCTTTCCCTAGGCCAATATCTTCCAGTGTTTTTCTTATGCTTTCTTGGAGGATTTTTATTGTTTCATGCCTTAAATTTAAGTCCTTTATCCATTTTGAATCAATTTTTGTGAGTGGGGAAAGGTGTGGGTCCAGTTTCAGTCTTTTACATGTAGACATCCAGTTCTCCCAACACCATTTATTGAATAGGGACTCTTTCCCCCAAGGTATGTTCTTGTTTGGTTTATCGAAGATTAGGTGGTTGTAAGATGTTAGTTTCATTTCTTGGTTTCTATTCAATTCCAAGTGTCTATGTCTCTGTTTTTGTGCCAGTACCATGCTGTCTTGACCACTATGGCTTTGTAGTACAGACTAAAATCTGGTATGCTGATGCCCCCGGCTTTATTTTTATTGCTAAGAACTGCCTTAGCTATACGGGGTTCTGTTAAAATCTTTGATTGAGGGAATAATTATTGTCTTAAAACTGTTAATTCCTGGCTCGGTGCCCATAGCATAGTGGTTACAGTGCCAGCCACATACACTGAGGCTGGGGTGTTCAAACTCAGTCTGGGCCTGCTAACCAACAATGAGAACTGCTGCAAAAAAATAGCTGGGTGTTGTGGCGGGTGCCTGTAGTCCCAGCTACGTGGGAGGCTGAGGCAAGAGAATCCCTTAAGCCCAGGAGTTTGAGGTTGCTGTGAGCTGTGACGCCACAGCACTCTACCCAGGGTGACATAGTGAAACTCTGTCTCAAAAAAAAAAAAAATACTAATAATTCCTGTGTATAAACATTACTTTAAGACATCAAAGATTCTTCAAGCCACACACAATAAGAGTAAATTCATGAGAGAAAGCTGAAGTTATACTGTGTTTAACATAGCAAACGTTTTGTTTTAAATCTTCGTTTAAATGATAGCAACATAAAGCTAATTGCAATTTCTGTACCTAAAATGCAAACATTATGTTTTCTTTGTTTTTGAAAAAAATTTACTAATATTAGGTTACTATATTTACTAATACTGGTTACTAAATAGTAGGTAACTAAACAGTAAACTTCCTTATACAAAAGAAGTATCGCAGTAATACTTCTTTTGACTTAAGAAACACTTTATATAGGTCATTACATGTAAGCACAAGCACTTTACATAAATCAAGTCATTTACGCTCATGTAACCCTTTAATCCTGTAAGATGAGCTTTATCAGTGTCATTGTTTAGATGAGGACATGGAAGAATAGTGTTTCCGTGATTTGCCTTGAGTTTTGCAGCTAGTAAATGACAGAGCCAAGACTTAGTCTCAGACAGCAGGGGTCCGGATTCTGTGCTTTTAGCGACCTTGTAATATATTATTGCTAAAGAAAGATATTTAACCTTAAACAAGTGAAGTGTGGTATCAGCTAGCAATTAGTAACCTGTGTTATCATGTTATTATCAGAGATACATTGCCAATTTTAGAGTAAAGTATTTATGCATATTTTTTAATTATAATGAAGACATTGAGTAAAGCTACAAACTCAACTACATATATATTTATATATAAAAATAAACATTTGACATGTGTAACTTTATTTTTTACACTAAAAGAATATTACAGTTTTAAATCTCAGTTTCTGCATTTAAGCAGAAATTAACTTCACAAGTTATGACATGATCTAAACCAGCCTTGTCATTTGGCACAATATGTTTGCTTGAAGATAGGCTTGATAGGTGCTTGTTGCTTGTAATGACTGAATGCTGGTTTTTCAATGCAGTTTCTCTACCCATTCATTGAAGGAATGGATGGCCATTTACTACTATGAATTTGAAACATATCTCAGGTAATTTACCACTCTTTTAAGTGATCCCATTTATCTTATTGGATTCTAATTCCTTGGGATATAATAGGTGCTCAATAAATAATTATAAAAATTATTGTATTTACATTAAATAATTGTAAAAGTTCAGGAAAACTCACAGCCTCAAATATCTTTTTCATTCCCAGGAAAACTCACAGCCTGAAATATCTTTTTTACCATGTTGCTAATTCTGAATTTTGGGTAAGAAAAGGCAATGGAGATGTTTGTGGCCAACAAGAATTTTTAAATGCAATTATAATTTTCTATTTTTAAATGAAATCATAATTTTCTGCTTATAGTGGATGGCTTATTGGGCACTAAAGCTAGACCAGCAGCCCCCAAAAGTTAATGTGTGCTAGTTCTTGTTTATAAAATGGGAAGGAGGAAATGTGAATGCAAAATATTTATTAAATTTTACATTTTTCTCAGCACTAACTCTGCTCTTTGCTGTAAGTAACATACATAACTTATTAATCATGTCACTCAGTGAAAGAACTTATAAAGATCCAAAATTATTTGTATGTCAGACTTTTTTTCAGGGAGACTGAGTGATGGGACAGAATAGTAGTAACAGAAAATGAAATGCACAAACCCTTACCCTTAAGTATACACGCTGTGAAACATTGTGTATTAAAGAACCTTAGTTATTAAAGAAAGAGAAACATTATAGCTCAAAAACTGCACCACAGGACAATCTCCTTCCTCCTTCAGAAAGCAAGAAGGTGATTTCTGAAATATTCTTCTAACCCAGTGAACGCCCGATGACCTCCCAAGATTCCTGACTTTGCATGAAATGTAGGACTGTACATGAATCTGCCTTTCTATGTTGAAGGATTTATAGACCGAACAAATAATTCCCCCCATTGGTGGGTCTATTGCTGTTACCCTGGTCAATTCCTGTGGGGAATGGGCTGTGTGGTGGCAGGGCCCCCCCAGCCTGGGAAATGCTCAGGGAGCGACCCCCAACACTTCTCCTCCTTTAACAACGTTCTTTTCTCCTGCCAGAGTCATGTAGCCCATGCATACTTCCTTATTAATGGTGAACACAGTTTTTCCTCTTTAAGGTTGATCTCTACCCCATGTGCTAAGATTTATGCAACCTTGTTAAGATGCCGTATAAAGAAATCTGTTTCCACGGTTCAGATGCTGGCTGCAGCCGTCAGCTGCATCAGCCCTCTCCATCCCACCCGAGCCCTCATCTCGTGTGTGTTTTGTTCTCACACGTGTTTCGTATCCTTCTTGTCCCTCTTTTTCATTTCCCACCATTTCCACTCAGATTGTTTCTCCCTCCTCACACTGGCTCATGAGAAATTCCTCCTTTGCTGTCGGATTAGCAGCTACATTAAAATTCCTACATGAAGAAGTAGAACAACACCACAAATGAGTCTAGGTAGACGAGCACTTGGTTATTGTCTCCACTCATTGGTCTAGTTAGGAAACAGAACCCACCATCAAATAGTTTTGTGTTGCCAATTTCCTATTTGGACCCAATGACAGAGTTGTTGGAAGATTTGAAAGTCAAGAGAAACCCAGAGATTCCCCGAGTATGAAGCTGTTCCCACCTCTAAGGCTGGAGAGTCAAAGGGACGAGGGGCTGTTACTGAGCCCTGAGGCAGGGGCCAGTTGGTGGGACCCTGAACCGTAATGAGGCTGCCTGTGGCAGCATCACCCACCAAGGGAGAGGTGTTAGAGTGGGAGCTGAAATCAGAGAAGAAGCATTTCAAATGTTAGAGACATGGCTCAGAGCAGATGGGAATTTACCTTGGATCCTTTTTTTTTGTCTATCCAATACCTTGCCAAGGATCCTACTGGCTAGAGGCTGTTTGGTAACAGAACACGAGCAAGGGTAGTTTGTAGGGATCGAATGTGTAATATGGGATAGAGCAGAAGAAGGACAGAAATGGACAGGAAAAGAAAAAGACACAGGCCTGGGTGGCGCCTGTGGCTCAGTGAGTAGGGCGCCGGCCCCATATGCCGAGGGTGGCGGGTTCAAACCCAGCCCCGGCCAAACTGCAACAAAAAAAATAGCCAGGCGTTGTGGCGGGCGCCTGTAGTCCCAGCTGCTCGGGAGGCTGAGGCAAGAGAATCACATAAGCCCAAGAGTTAGAGGTTGCTGTGAGCCGTGTGACGCCACGGCACTCTACCTGAGGGCTGTACAGTGAGACTCTGTCTCTACAAAAAAAAAAAAAAAAAAGAAAAAGACACAGGCCTTTGGGAAAACAAGGTCTGGATGATGGTGAATCTGTATATAACATGGTGGACTGAATATTTCAAGTCCACTGTTATGATCTGCTCAAAAAAAAAAAGTTCCTTTAAGATTATTACTGCTTGTTGACAATGCAGCTGTTCAACAAAGCGTTCTAAGGAAGGTGTACAAGGAAATTAATGTTTTCAAGTCTGCTAACACAACATCCATTCTGCATTCAATGAATTAAGAAGTAATTTTGACTTTCAAGTCTTACTATTATTATTATTTTTGGTGATAGAGTTCCACTATGTCACCCTCAGTAGAGTGCTGTGGCATCACAGCTCACAGCAACCTCAAACTCTTGGGCTTAAGCGATTCTCTTGCCTCAGCCTCCCAAATTCTAATTCCTTGGGATATAATAGGTGCTCAATAAATATTTTTAATTATAAAAATTATTGTATTTACATTAAATAATTGTAAAAGTGCCTGCACAATGTCTGGCTATTTTTTTTGTTGTTGTTGCATTTGTCATTGTTGTTCAGTAGGCAAGAACTGGGTTCAAACCCACCACCCTCGGTACATGTGGCCAGCGCCATAACCACTGTGCTATGGGTGCCAAGCCTCTAGTCTTATTATTTAAGTAATTCATTTCATACGGCTATAGCTGCTAAAAAAAAAAAAAAAAAAGAAAGAAAGAAAGAAAGGCTACAGTTGCCTAGATGGTGATTCCTCTGATGTATCTGGGCAAGGTAAATTGAACACCTTCTGAGAAGAATTCACTATTCTAGATTTCATTAACAACATGTGTAATTCATAGGATGAGATGAAAATATTAACATTAATAGGAGTTTGGAAGAAGTTGATGTTAACCCTTATGGGCGACTTAGAGGGGTTCAAGATTTCAATGAAATAAGCAATTGAGGATGTGGGAGAAATAGCAAAGGTAGGAATATTATATAATTATATAATATATATATAATATAATATAATTGTATAATTATATTATACAATTGCTGCAATTTCATGATAAAACTTCAGTGGATGAGGAATTGACTCTTTTGGACCAGCAAAGTTGTTTCTTAAGATGGTATCTTCTCCTTGTGAAGATGTGAACATTGTTGAAGGGACAAGAAAGGATTTAGATGATTGTATAAACTAGTTGATAGAGCAAGAAACAGCAGGGGGAGATTTTGAGAGGACTGACTTCAGTTTTGAAAGTAGCTCTATTGTGGGTAATATGCTATCAATCAACATCGCATACTACAGAGATAACTTAAATGGAAGAGTCTTCCAATACAGCAACTTTATTGCTGTCGTATTTTAAGAAATTGCCACTGCAACCTTCAGTAACCACCGTCTGATCAGTTGGTAGCAATGAATACTGAGGCAATACCCTTTTGTGACTTGATAAAGGCTCATATGTTAGTATGTTTTAGTAAAAACTTTTATTTTATTATAACGAAGCTATGTACCATTATTTTTTAGACACAATGATATGGAACACTTAATAAATTACACTGTAGTGCACAGAAAAACTAAAAAAATTGTGTGACTTAATTAATGCAGTATTCCCTTTATTGTGATGTCCGTGAGCGAACCCATAATGTCTCTGAGATATGTCTGTAGTTTGGAAGTATAAAATATCTTGGAAGAAATGAGAAGCTTTAATACAGAAGTACTCTGTGTATTTTCTAAATATCTGAGTTTATGTATAACAACAGCAATTTTTATATGGAACAAGGAGTTAGTTGCTCATATTTATGAATAGATGTTAAAATAAATTGTTTTCATGCTACAAAATAAAGTTTCAGAGTTTATTTTGATCAGTTATAGGAAATCATCTCATAACTGGACAATTGAAAGAATGTATTTAAAAATAAGCACAATGAATCACAACTTATAATATCTGAATGATACTGGAATCATCTTTAATATCCATCAATTTAGGAACCAGTTAAATAAATTATTGTTTAATTTGAGTATGGAATATTATGACATTGTTAAAATGATAACCTACATTTAAAAATATTGAAGCTTTTATATAATATATAAATAAGCATTTTACGAAACAGCATGGTATCAATTTTCTTATGGGTATGTATATTCAAGTGCAGAAAAGATACACAGGGGGTGCCAAAAAAATTATACACATTTTAAGAAAGGAAAAAGCTGTATTAAAATTATAAAATATATACCAATAACAGAAGATAAATACAAGTGATATTGAGCACCTCTTGTAATTGCAGAAGTGAAATATGACTTGGGTATTACAAATTTAATACAGTTGTTTTCCTCTCTTAAAATGTGTATATGTATTTCTGGCACTCTCTGTATTCAAAATCTAATGATAATTGTAGGTATCTCTCGGTGGTGTTCTTGTAGGTAGGTTGTGTGAACGTCATCCTGTGTATGTTGCAATACTTCTTATTCACTTAAACAACTCGTTGCAATTATGGGTTTTGTTTTTTATTTTGCAATGAACTTGAAAACAATGGAAATTTTTACTTTGAGAAATTGATCCTCCAATTTTTGTTACTTCATTACTTTTGGAATTTTAAGATAAATTATTTATGTGGAATTTGTATTCTAAGTCATGTAAGAGAGAGTTGAATGAGAGAGTAATATCAGGAGGAACCTTAAAAACTTTGTTCATTGATACTATGGCTTAGAAATGAATGGAAACAACTTTTCTGTAATTTAAACTTACAAAATTACACATATACACAGAAGTAAAAGTCAAAAGCTGTTTTATTGTTTGTACAATCTCCGTGATTGATATTGGTCTGTTTAAGAGATCTGTTTTTTGCTTGGTTAAGTCTAGGAAGAGGTATTCAGGTATTGGTCTATTTCCTCCACATTGCCAAATTTCTGGGCCTAAAATTTTTGATAGTGGTCAGAAATAATCTCTTGTATCTCTGTGTTATCAGTTGTTATTTCCCCCTTTTCATTTCTGATTGAGGTTATTAAAAAGTTTACTTTTCTATTTCTGGTTAATTTGGAGAATAGTTTATCAATTTTATTTATCTTTTCAAAGAACCAGCTTTTTGTTTCATTAATTTTCTTAATGATTTTTTAAAATTTTCAATTGCATTTATTTCTGATTTAACTAGATGGCTTCACATCAGAATTCTATCACAACTTTATAGATAGTATAGATAGTAAAGTATAAAACTTTACAGCTTCTAGCTATACTGAAGAACCTATTCTACAACATTGAGAAGAAAGAAATCTCCCCCAACATGTTCTATGAAGCAAATATCACTTTGATTTCAAAACCAGGAAAGGACCCAGCCAAAAAGAAGAACGACAGGCCAATTTCCACTAATAAATATTGATGTAAAAATACTCAACAAAATCTTAGCTAATAGATTGCAGGTACTCATTAAAAAAATTATACATCATGATTAAGTAGGCTTCACGCAATGAATGCAAGGCTGGTTTAACATCGCAAATAAATAAATGTATTACATCATTTCAATAGAAGCAAAAACAAAGACCATATGATCCTTTTGATAGATACAGAAAAAGCATTTGACAAAAGTCAGCATCCTTTTCTAACAAGAACACTTAAGAAAATAGGCTTAGGTGGCAAATTTCTTAAGCTGACTGATGTCATCTATGACAAAACCATAGCTAACATAATCCTGAATGGCATAAAACTGAAAGCTTTCCCACTTAGAATAGAAACCAAACAAGGATGTCTACTCTTGCCACTGTTATTCAACATAACTCTGGAAGTTCTAGCCAATGAATCAGGCAAGAGAAGGATATAAAGGGCATCCAAATGGGGGCACAGGAGGTCACACTCTTCCTCTTTGCTGATGATATGCTTTTATATTTAGAAAACCCCAGAGACTCAATCACAAAACTCCTGTAAGACATCAGAAAATACAGTAATGTCTCAGGGCATAAAATCAATGTCCACAAATTCAGTAACCTTTGTATACACCAATAACAGCCAAGTTGAGAAGAAAATCAGGGACACAATTCCCTTCACAGTAGCTTCCAAGAAAATGAAATACTTAAGAATATACCTAACAAAAGAGGTGAAAGATCTTTTGGAAGAGAATTATGCAACTTTAAAGAAATTGCAGAAGACACTTATAAATGGAAGAACGTACCATGCTCTTGGCTGGGAAGAATCAACATCGTCAAAATGTCTATTCTATCCAAAGTAATCTACAGATTCAATGAAATCCCCATTAAAATACCAAAATCATATTTTGAAGAACTGGAAAAAATAGTGCTTTGTTTCGTATGGAACCAGAAAAAAACCCATATAGCTAAGGCTATTCTTAATGATAAAAACAAAGTTGGAGGCATTACCTGTAGCAGCCCATATAGCTTGTGGCTAAGAGGAGTGAGAGTTATAGAACACCTTGGTGAAAAGGGCATGGAGAGGGATTTAGCTCTCCTAACAAGAATGAGAGCTCATGAGATGAGAGCAGTGGTGAATTGGCAATCGCTACACCTGTGCTTTTGAAAGGCACAGGATCAGCCTTATATTAGGCTGCAGGTGAAGGAAGTCAGGGGCATGTGCATTCTATCACGTACTCGCTTACTCTGACTCTGTCTCCTCTCCTGCCTGCAGAACACCAGTACAGAGTCCCTCTGCCGAAGATCACTAAGCTCTGCTAAGGACTAAGATCTGTCTATTCTAAGACTGCTTTACTCTCTCTAAGACTCTTTCTCTCTCCCTCTCTTCTGCTAAAGTAGATAGCTCTCGGCACCTAAGAGAAATTGTTCTTGAGCAAGGTAGCTTAGCGGTCTGTGTCCAGAACCTAGTTAAGCCGGGCCAAGACCTGGGCCGTCCTGGGCCCTGATGAGCGGTGGTAGCGGTGGGCTGTGACAATTACCCTACCAGACCTCAGGCTGTATTACAAGTCCACAGTAATCAAAACAGCATGGTATTGGTGCAAAAATAGAGACATAGGGGTGACCCCATATACCGGGGATAGGGGGTTCAAGCCCAGCCCTGGCCAAAACTGCAAAAAAAAAAAAAAAAAAAAAAAAGACATATGGAACAGAATATAAAACCAAGAGATGAAACCAGTCTCTACTTGTCATCTGATCTTTGATAAGCCAAACAAAAGCATACAGTGGGGAAAAGAATCCCTGTTCAACAAATGGTGCTGGGAGAACTGGATAACCACATGTCAAAGACTGAAACTTGAACCACACCTTTTACCCCTTACAAAAATGGACTCCAGATGGATAAGAGACTCTAAGACATGAAACTATAAAAATCTTAGAAGAAAGTGTGGGGAAAACTCCTGATGATGATGTACTGGGGAAAGATTTTATGACAAATACATCAGCGGCCATTGCACCAACAACAAAAATTAACAAATGGGACTTAATTAAGCTGAAAAGATAAGCTTCAGAACGGGAAATCTGACAAAGGGTTGATAACTAGAATTTACAGAGAACTCAAATTAATCAACAGAAAAAAGAGTAAACAATTCCATCTCCCTCTGGGCAATAGATATGAATAGAACCTTCTCTGACAAAGACAGATGAATGGCAAACAAACATTTGAAAAAAAATGTGTATTGTTCCTAATCATCAGAGAAATGAAAATCAAAACCACCCTGAGACTTCACCTAACCCCAGTGAGAATGGCCCACATCACAAAGTCTCAAAGCTGCAGATGCTGGCCTGGATGTGGAGAGAAGGGAACACTTTTACACTGCTGGTGGGACTGCAAACTAGTACAACTTTTTTGGAAGGAAGTTAGGAGAATCCTCAAAGAACTCAAATTAGACCTCCCATTTAATCTTGCTATCCCATTACTAGGCATCTATCCTAAAAAAATCTTTTTATCATAAGGACAATTGCACTAGACTGTTTATCACAGCTCAGTTTGCAATTGCCAAACATGGAAACAACCTAATTGCCCACCAACCCAGGAATGGATTAACATTATACATTATATACTATACATGTGGTATATGTATACTGTGGAATACTATTCAGCCACTGAAAAAGATGGAGACTTTAGATCTTTTGTATCAAGCTGGATAGAGGTGGAACGCCTTCTTCTTAGTAAAGAATCACAAGAGTGGAGAAGCAAGAATCCAATGTACTCAATTCTAATATGAAGGCAGTAGATGAGCTAATATAAGGCGTAAGGTAGGGGAATGAGAATCAGGAAGAGGGGAGAAGAGAAGGCGATTGGGGGTCGTGGTGTATGGCACACCTCTTGGGGGCTGCACACATTTACAAGAGAAACTGTACTTAACAACCGCAATCAATGTAACCTAATTCTTCGTACCCCAAATGAATCTCAAACCAAATAAAAGAAATAAAAAGAAGTCAAAGTCAGATTTAATTCTCCTAATGTATCGTTACTATGATTCCTATTGTAAGACACTAGGCATAGATCTTAGAGGATAGAAAGGAAAGAATAAATCAAAGAAGGTAGTCTATGTTGTGTCCTGGACAGCACATCGGAAAATTGAAATTGTGTTGGTACTATTTTTGTTTGTTTTCTTTTTGTTTATTTTTATTTTTGAATGTAAATAGGTGTCTGTTAATGCATAACAGACTCTTCTCTACTTTTAGCATTAACAGTAATCTATGTTGGGGAGATCGAAAGCAAGCTAAATTTACGATACAGGAGATCAGAAAAATAAACCGATTTTAGTCTATGAAGTTGCAAGTTTAAGAACAGAAAGGCAACGTCAGCTGAATGCTATAATTAACAATGGTAAACGTAGGGACAATCTGTGGGAATCATGTCAGATTTTATAGCACTTTACATTTTTCTCAGCATAATATATCATCCTACCCTGTTTCCCCGAAAATAAGACAGTGTCTTATTTTAAGGTGTGCTCCCAAAGATGTGCTAGGTCTTATTTTCAGGGGAAGTCTTATCATTCCTGTAAGTAGGTCTTATTTTCGGAGGATGTCTTATTTTCGGGGAAACAGGGTATTTCTATTTTATATCTCCTAGTAAAGCAAGTTAGGGAAATGCAGGGCAATATAATTATCTTTGTGAGAGACCCGAGGCTCAGAGAATTTAATAACTTGCCTGAAGATCTGACTTTGAAGTCAGTCCCCTTTCTACTGTGCCACATGGCTTTCATGCTAAAGGACCATACTTGATCACTTCATATAAGTACTTAATATACTGGACGTCATTTAGAAATAATATATGATATATAAGAGATGTTAATTGAATTTAGTAGACATATTTCTGACATTAACGGCTTGTATCCAATTAGATATGGTTAGTGGCCCTATTTATCTTTAAAGAATGCTGTTTTAAATATTTTATCACCACCACCATTAAGCTTCTGTGTCTTTTGTCACTATCTGTTCAATATCCTACAGTGATATGTAATTTTTGTTTATTAATATCTATAATCATCATATGAGCACTATAGTGATAATCTCAATATGTGGTTGTCAACATGATACATTGTTGATTCATTTTATTAATATGCCATTATTGTTAGTGGAACTACCCGTCTATAATTTAAATTAATGTGTATGTAAAACATTGATCCAGACCAAGGGAACTTGGAATTCTAATTACAAGTGATTTTCAAATATTAGCATTCAGACCTGAGACTCTTGAATGAGCTTCTAGAAAAACTGAGAATCTAAATGAATAGACAGATAAATAAATAAGTACAGTGGCCCTTCTTGGTAGAAGAGAAACAGTTTCTGGCGGACAACTGACAAGTTTTTAATTGCAAATAAAATCCCAATGTTCAAAGCACTGCTGTGTTGTAAAGGATAGAAATGTCTTATTTCCCATTTAATCTTGCCATCCCTTTACTAGGCATCTTTAAAAGTAAGACAACTCAAGCACTTGGCATATAGAACAGAAGATGGCTGTGGCAAGAAAAATGAAAAAGTTACACAAGAAGAGAAATAGTGACAGCATTATTAATGGTGAAGAAAGGGATAGCTGTCCAATAGGGCTACTCATGATTGCAAGGAAGACAGTTGGGCATAGGTAGAAAATCATTTTACACCAAACTGTCCTTCTCACGAGTTCTAAAAAGCCTCCTAATATTAGTACATTAGAGTTATTTGTGTCAGGCAATATAGCAATCTTGAGTGTGTGAAAGAAAACTCATAATAAATAAAAGTCTGCTGTTCCTAGTATACTTACTGATCACAAGTAAAAGTGCATTTCCCACTTCATGTTTTATTTAGTTCCTGTAACATCCCACATTATCATTCTAAGTATACTATACACTAGCTTGAAAAGCTACTCTTAAAACTTTTTATAAAATATGGTTAATATAAAACAAATTCAAGCCTTATCTGTCTAAAATGTCTGCAAGTGAGATGTTTTACCTAATGCGTAAGGTTTATTTAGGGGCTTGCACTTTTAGCACAAGTATTTGAATCATTTATTCAAAACCTTTATGAAGGAGATATTATGTGTTCCTCCTTAAAGAATACATAGCACAAAATAGTGAGGGAGATAGGTGTCGATAAGCAACAATCATGTAATGAGAGTATAGGTAATTATAATTATGTGTCTGTTTAGACGTTACTAATTCATTTGAATGTTAAACTAGCATTTGGTGTGGACCTTCATTGATAAGTAGAATGCCAATAAAAAACAAGTCAGGAATTCCTTAGTCTCCAGCTGATAATACTGGGTCCATGTGCCAGATACCACAAATACACACAAACAAAAACTAAGAAGCATCGGGCAGTGCCTGTGGCTCAGTCGGTAAGGCGCAGGCCCCATATACCGAGGGTGGCTGTCTCAAACCCGGCCCCGGCTGAACTGCAACCAAAAAATAGCCGGGCGTTGTGGCGGGCGCCTGTAGTCCCAGCTGCTCGGGAGGCTGAGGCAAGAGAATCGCTTAAGCTCAGGAGTTGGAGGTTGCTGTGAGCTGTGTGAGGCCACAGCACTCTACCGAGGGCCATAAAGTGAAACTCTGTCTCTACAAACAAACAAACAGAAAAAACTAAGTAGCATGTATCAAAGAAATAACATATGGTCCCTGTATATTAAAGGAAATAATACCTAATTCTCACAGGCATACAGTGCAGGAAGGGGCCGATACAAGTCACTAACCCACAAGGGAGAACCAAGTAAGGGCCAGATGGAGAGGTAAGTCCTATGCTCTGGGAACAGCAGGAAGGGCACTGGGAGGCTGCAGGGGGCAGGTGGCATCCAGCCCAAACCAGGAACATGACTGGATGTTAATGTGTGTGAGCAGGACCTTCAAGGCTGGAGAAAATAAAGGGACCCAGGACACCGGGCCACAGATGTGCTGTGCTACCTGTTCAGAAGACAGTGATGCTTTTGTTTGGGTAAAAAGATGTAATTTAATGAGAGAATACATAAAATCAGGAAAACCTCACCCAACAAGGGACAGAACAATGCTGGTCTGTTGGTCCCAAGAGCAATTCAGACTATCCGAGGTGGCCTATGAAACCAGCAAGAGAGCAGAGCATCTTCCCCAATGCTGAGGCACCACAGCTTTCCATGGAAGTTAAGTAGCCAAGGATCACCTGACAGCCCAGCCATACTCTGAGACCCTGGGCCCCTGGAATCTTAGTGAAAATACTTTGAATTAATGCCTGTACCAGTTATTGCCATTTCTTTATTAAACTCAAAATTTTGTCAAGTTAAAAAGAAAAAAAGGAAGAGTAAGGGCAGAAAATCACCATAATGATAAACATGGAAGCTGAGACTTAAAAGGCCACTGGCCTCAGGCTAGTTAGAGTGTGGGGAAACTGAGATGCATAAAGTTTGGGGTTTGGGTTCTGTAGGGGTGGAAGGGCAGGGTGCATTAACACGTAAAGTTGGAGCTGTAGCTTGGAGAAAGATTTGGTTGGCAGGCTAAATATTTTGGACTTTATTTTGTAAGCCTTTAGAAGCAATGTACTTTATTTAGAGGGCAGTGACAAGAATCAGATAACCTTTATTGAGAGACATGATTTTTCAAAAATATTAGTATTCATAGTTCTTCAACATAAAAGCAGATCTCATTTATTTTTCATCTATTGTGTTTAAATGAGTTGATTTTAAATATGGTATAATGGAATTCATTCAGTTTTTCTCAAATAACATCAATATTTAAATTGTCTTTAATTTACATGAATGGTTAAACAGGAATATTTTAGTTGAATTAATATCTTGCAATAGCATCAGTGAAAATGCTTTTGTTACTTTGAAAAATGTCTACTAGTTAATGTATCCAACTGTGAAAATAATGTGATAAAAATATCTTAATATATATTAAAGTTCATTGACTTTGAAAAATAATTGGTTTTAGATAAAAAGCTATTAAAATTAGTAAAAATGTCTAATTTAGAATAAAATTTATTCATTTCTATGCAGTTACTTTTGGTTATAAAGGAATGTATTGGTGAGGAAAATAATAATATGACTTTGGTGACAATAAGTAGTGTTTCTGCTTCAGGAAAAATTAAATGGATGAGATTTATGAATTTAATGTATCATAAATTAAAAATAAGCATTTGAGATGAGAAGAATATTCACCTGTTTGCTTTCAATTAGACACATGCAGAATGTAATAATACCTCAGAACTCTTTATTGTGGTACAGATTTAAACGTGTTTTCTATAGGCTATATTTCCGTTGATCCTTAGAGTAATCCTTCAAGACAGGAACAATAAGTCATGAAATAGATGGACATTTTAGCAATTCGACCACGATTTCACGCCTGGAATTAGGTCTCAGTTGGGTTTTTATTTTTCATGTTTTCTTTACCAGAACTAGGTTATCGTTAGACTTTTTTTCTCACAAGAACACTATTTCAATTATTTTAGTGAAGATATTAAAAAAACTCAGTCAACTGAGCAAATAAGAATGGCTTTCCTAATCTTATTGTCATAATAATTAAGTAGAGGTGCATTTAGACTTAAGTTTATTAGATGGCAAACTTTATAATTTCCTTGATGATGTACTTGCAAGTAATGCTTTTAATATAATTTCAAAAGCACTGCAGTTTTCAAGTTAGAAATATAATTAAGAGGAATGTTCTTTGGATATTGTGGATATTATATTTGTTGCATATTTACATGCATTGTTATACTTTTTTGGATGTAACTATATTCTGTGCATATTTCAAAGTAAATTTTCAGTATTAAAATATCTATATCCATTAAAACAAACTACTCTGGTTTTGATTTTGTGATAATCCAAAGACTTGAGTTAGAGAAATTTACAAAGGAAACCATTGGTATATCTTTTTATCTAAATTTTACCTTCTGTCTTTGTATATACTTTGTCATAATTTTTTTAGTGTCAAAGTCCTTGACCGAGATAATACTGGGGCAAAGTGAGATGGACTTGGAGATTATTCATGTTCCATCAGAAAAGAGAAAAAGCAGCAAAACAAAAATGATGAAATATATTATCACTAATTTAATACATGAAAATTCTCCCTAGGAGAGAATAAATTTCACTTAACCTTTAGGTTATTACAAAGATTTAATTGTGATCAACACCATAGGGAATTTTTCTAACATTTTTACATGGTTTTGAAATAAAATGAATAATAGTCTGTGATAGATTACACTATTTTGTAATATCTGGGTAACAAATCTTTATATAGAGAGAATAAATTTCTTAATATTTTTCAGTTCCAAATAATCTCTTTAACCTATGTTACTATATTCTAGGTGAACCAATTTTAGTATGTCTAATAAAAACCTTTACTTAGATCTATATATGGAAACTGAAGCCATTATCAATATAATTAATTTAAGAAATTTATTTTTAGGAGCAGTGTTTGCTTAATTTTAGTAATAGAAATCATCTTACTTTTAAATAATAATTTCTTTCCTAAGTAGGAATAACAGTTTATAATTTATGTTGGGTGATATCTTTCTCCTAAGATTGAAACTTGTATAAACTGAGGCTAACGTGTGAGTTGGCATATTAAGAAGAGCAGTTAGAAAAAGGAAATAAGATTTTCAAAATCAATATAACATTCAACCAGAAGGCTACAATTTCTTGGGAATTTTACTCAGTATATTATTTCAGAGAAAAAAATTCAAATTTTAATATGCAAAACATTTGGTGTATCTCAGTTCTGTTAGAAAATTCAAAATTCTGCATACCTTATTTACTTTGTATGTACCTGAGAGAGGAATAAAAGATTCTTTCTCCAAGTGAATAATGGGACTGACTGCATTTACCAAACCAGACCTAACACACTGATCATTCATAACTTCAATAATACCAAAAGTGATAGACTTTTTGATCAGAAAAATATTTACTGACTTACTTCTCAATGAATGTTTAGACTTATAAACTGGATTGGAGAGGGACATATTTGACAAAGTCGGCCACTTACGATGGTGTAGTCCGAGAAGTACAGGCTAAAGGTCAGCTTTATTTCCTTGAAGCAACCTGAATGAATTCCAGACAAACATATTGCAGGACACCAGAGGCTGACAGGGCTGAATTATGTTAGGGTCACCCACACTACAGAGAACAACCAAATGAAAAGGGAAAAACTGAGGTCTCTGCCACTCGCTTTTAGTTGTCTGATTTCTGACAAATAAAAATTTCTAGTAACTACTGCTTATCTCTGAGGGAAGAAAGCTTAATTACTCAATTGCTTAATAGAAAATATCAATTATCTTATTTATGAATTCTTTCTAAATACAAAATGGGATTTTATGCTTTAATCTTTTATGCACATTTTTTCCTTTCAGCTACTTTGGTTCATACTCACATTCATAGCATTCTTACATTTCCCATAAGTCCCACTAGAAAGTGTTTTTCAGGGACTAAAAGGTTTCCGCAAGAGATACTAATGGTTTCACACTAGTCACCAACTTGATTTTTTCTGCTTCTCAGCTGTCTTTAGTTTCACAGTCCAGAGACCATCTGTCTAGACAGGTGTTATCTCACTGGTATCTAAAAGTAGAAACTGAACATCATTATTTTTGAAATCTATTTAGAAACTGCAAGTCTAGTGGTAAAGCAGTACTGATCTAAATTGTGCACTATTACAAGTCTCTGCGTTAGAACAGATGGGCTACAAAATGGCTTATTTTGCATGGGCCAGCTGTGAAAAGTAGTGAATAGGAATTGTGGGTGTCACTTACATTCTACAGAAAAATCAAGGAATTTAACAAATATATCAAAAGGAGTAAGTATGACATTTATGTGGTGGATTTATTCTCTAAAAAATAACGTCCACCCTCTACAGTACATGGAAAAGCCAATAGAGATCAGTCTTAAAGTTATTACCATAAAAATAAATTCTGCTAAAATGTATTTCAAGGCTACAAATTTATAGGCCTTGAGTGTCCTCCAATCTTTTAGCCTGAATGTCAGTTATTTTCATTCCAAGTTCAAAGTCTTGATACTAATTGATATATGGGTCTTTTTATATTGTAGCATTGAAGAATTGACTATTATGAACATAATTTAAAAGTATTGTTGCAAAGGGTATTTAATTGCATCATAGAGTTACCCTCCCACCCCACCAGTTCCTGTATGCCACACGTGTGTGCACACACACACGTCCACACACTCAAACACACATACACATGCTTACACACATACACCCACAAACATCCCCACATTATATTGGCTCTCGCTGCCTGAGAAATGCAATTTAGTACAGTGGTTACGTACAAACTGCAATCAGATAGCGTTTTATTACACTAGCTATGCTACCTTGGGAAAGTCACAAAACATCATGAATTATCCGTATTTTGGGATAATAATTTTCCCCAAACCGTACAGTTGAGGTGAAGACGAACGGCATGATACCGATAAATCACTCATAAAAGTATTGTCATTTAAAAAGTAGACAATAAGCATTAGTAGTTATATTTGCTGCTGTTAACTTCTGTGTCCTGTGCTGACACTTTTTGTCATAACTCATCTGACCGCAAAGTACATTTTTCCTGAAGGAAAACTAAATATCCAGTTTGACAGGTAAACCTGAATATGTATTCTGTTATTTCATAGTTAAATGAAGTTTATTTTTCTATTTTTGTATTTAAGTCATGATTTAAAACATGGTGTTTTTGAGAAAGTATGCATTTGAGTTATAACTAAATTAAATCGAATATTTGGGAACAAACCATTATAAGTTAATGACAAAAGCAATAAATCCTTTTTTAGTCTGAAGGCAGTAGCCGTGTCCAGAGTGATGACAATCAAAGGGAGTGGAGGGATGGAGAAAGGAAAGACATAGCTCAGATTAGACAGGAAGACTACATTTTAGAATTTATTGCACACCATGGTGGTTAATATTGTATTGTGTATTTCACAAGTGTCAACAGAGTAGATTTTAAACATTCTTATCACACACAAAATAATTAAAATAATCTTTTAACATACGTTGTGGGTTATTTAAAGGTATTATTAATCTCACTTCCAAAGTTCAAACATGATAAAGAGCATTTTTTTTTTTTTTACTGTAGTTTTCTACTACATCTGCAGCATATGGGTAGGCAAGGGTCCAGCTCCAGGGTGGTAGCAGTAGTGGGAAAGGCAGTTAGGTTTAGAGTCTGAGGAACTGTAATTTAGAATAGCTTGGGGAAAATTTATTAATAGAAAGAAAACCTTGAATGAATAGGAAAACCCTAGTATCCTATGAGACAAGGTGCTAAGTAATATGAGAATACACTCGTAATTCCAAGTTAACTTGATGTATGCTAATACTTTCTAAGTTTTTGTAGACCTGGACAGAAAAAAAAAATTAGTTCTATTTGAGGATTTAGAATATATATATTTTTTCTGTGAAAAATCGCATTGTTACTGTCTTACTTATACTCACACATGTAACCTCTTGGAAAAAATGTGGTGGTAAGAGAGACTTTATCTGCAAACTTCATGGTCCTAGAGATTCTCTGTTAATTCTTTTTGAAAATAGTCTGAAAAAGAGAAACATTTGTCAAATGAGTGATTTAGACTATAAGTTTAAAAGGCAAGGTTTAAAGTTTTAATAGATAACAGAAACGATTAGTCCAAAGTCTGAGGGAGATAGATTTTAACGGTGATGTCATATATTGATCAGAAAGACTAAGTTTCTATACAAAGAATGGAAAATATGTCTAAAAATAGGCATAGTGGGTTGGCCACTGTAGCTCAGTGGTTGGGGCGCTGGCCACATACACTGGGGCTGGTGGGCTCAAACCTGGCCCAGACCACTAAACAACAATGACAACTACGACGAAAAATAGCTGGGCGTTGTGGCAGGCGCCTATAGTCACAGCAACTTGGGAAGCTGAGGCAAGTGAATCGCTTAGGCCCAAGAGTTTGAGGTTGCTGTGCGCTGTGATACCACCGCACTCTACCCTGGGCAACATAGTGAGACTCTGTCTCAAAAAAAAAAAAAAAAAATGCATAGAGAAAAGAGAATGTGGGACACAAAGTATATTTCATTAGTAAAATATTTACATTTAAATTTATAATTTAATACTTATGGATAAGAGAACATTTAAATAGTTTGACCATTAGGAGCTATGGGGAGTATTATAAAAATTACGAATATGGACCCTTTTTTTGCATACTATCATTAATAAATATACTACACACTTAACATTACAGAAAATTTTAGATAAAATTTAGCTCCTACAATTATTTTCTTAAAAGTTTGGCTAATATAGGAATACATTTGGATGTAATGTATATGGGCATATTGAGTAATGGCTTCATGATTAGACATGCACAGAGATAAAAATCACATTTCTAAGTGATCTTGAAGGATGAACATATGTTAAAAATAACATAAGCCTGCAGTATTCTCATCTCTAAATCATTTAATTGTAATGTATTTTTGAAAGTTTCAATTAGCAGTATTAGTGTAGAAATTTGTTAGTATGTACTTGTCCTTCATAACTGAAAGCAAAGCACACTATAAGCCTTGAGATTACATGAAGCATCCTCTGAAGACCACTCTGCCTGTGTTCACTGAAAGGTTGTTAAAGTATATGAAAATTTTCCAATAAATTAAAAAAAACAATTTTGTACACATTTTTTATAATAATAATATCAATAATATAAGATTTACTGTGAAAGATCCAAAGTCACTGAGTAGACTATAAAGCAGAAATTTATGAAAGTCAACTGGAGATCAAAAATGTCACTTTAGGGGGAAGTGATTTTATCCATCCAAAATGCTATATGTTATCGAACAAGTGATAGCTATAAATGCTTCTCATTTTTATTATCCATGCCCTTCCTATAACTCATAAAACTATATAGATTTTTTGTTATATGTGCTAGGAATACTGGAAAACGATGCCCCTAGCATACTGAAGAATAATAAAAGGGAAATATGTTGCAACCTTGTTTAATAGGACTGACATTAGTACAGAAAAATAGTCAAATATACATACGTAAGTGGCTGCTTATTAAAGTGGTGTATCTATAACATAAACAGATTCAGACAAAACTAATATTATAGTTACTTGTTTGGTGTTACTTTAACTACACTTTAAAAATATTTCGCTTCTTCAGTGGAAAATATATGAGAATACACATATGTTCTTGCTATTACCTTTAAGAAATCTATATTCCAGATTTTGGTTTAGTCTTTATGTAGATAATAAATATGCTTAGTTATTTCTTTATAGCTCTAAGAACTATAGGAGCTTAATTATTGAGTTTTCATGGGATATATCATTAATTAAGGAACTTTAATAGTAGGGATCAGCTTAAAGCCTACATTGCAGAAAAAATACAGGGTAATATGAATCCTTAAAGAAACTGGTGTCATGATTCTTATGTGTAGAGGAAGGAATGTGGTTATATTTTCTAGAATTGGAGTGTGCATTGTTTGGCTTATACCCAATATTTCTTTTTTAAAGTTTAATTTCATTGTGATTTAAAAGTACAAACATAATTCTTCAGTTATGATGGTTGGTTGTAGATCACCTGGAAGGTGAGGTAACTGCAAAAGAGATTAAAATGACTAGACTTTTTTTTTTTTTTTTAAGAATTTTTATTTGAGAATTTTTTTTTTCTTTTGCAGTTTTTGGCCGGGGCTGGGTTTGAACCCACTACCTCTGGCATATGGGGCCAGCGCCCTACTCCTTTGAGCCACAGGCACCGCCCCTATTTGAGAAATGTTTGATGTAAAAGTTCATCCAAAACTGACTCTGAAGATAGCAAAATGCTAAATGACACTTGGAAAATCTACGTTGGTTTATGTCTGACTCAGACCCTAAAAAGCTGCCCCATGAATACAATATGATGCCATAAGCTGACGATCGGCGTGCTCCCTTCTATGACTATTTTATTAGAAAGGTATAGGAAGATTTACAAGTGGCGTGGATTGAGGTATTTAGGAAGAAAGAGATATCTTCTTAAGGCTGAACCTTTACATCTGTAACATAAGTGATAGTTCCTGGAGGAGTTACTATAAGTGTGGTAAATTATATTTTCCAGATTTCTGAAAAAACTGCACACCTCATGGTGTGGCTAATTTTTATAAACACATAGAATTTCTAAGTGTATAAACAAATACCTTAAAATTCCAGTGTTTGTACTTGTTTTATCTCTCAATGATTAATAGAAATGGTTTGACAAATAAAACTTTCTATTGAATCACTGATTGCACCCTTTTTTTTAAGCTGGTAACTTTTATATAGAAAAGGAAAAACAATCAGAAATTTTGACTTGGTGTTGAAATAATACTAAATGGAAGTTTTAATAAGGTAATTAACTCATTAAATATCTACATGACTGTTATAACTTTCTCCATATTTTAAAATGATTGTACGTATATTTGATAGCTGTAAAATTGTCCTCCAGAAAATATCAACTAGTAAGTAAAACTTACTTAGTATATAAAATATGCATAAATTTCATTCTTATCATGATCCCAACATTTATTCAGCATATAGCAATAAATAAGTGACCATATGTATATGAACATTTGTATATACTCAGGGTGTATGCACATACATATAGGTAGATACACACAGTATTTACCTTTTAGGGTATATCTGCCTATATGTGTCTGTCTGATGTTTATGCATGTGGGTATACTATTCACAAACATATCCATGGTACACATACATCAATCTAGTATATTTAATACTTATATTGTTATACTTTGATCTAGTGTAATATATTTTACAATTTGTCTTGGAGACAAATATTTTTCCTTGAATAATGTAAATTTTTGTATTTTGGTATATTAAGCAAAACTATTTTTAATTATTCTTTATTTGTGAATGACTTTTTGTAGTTTTCACAGTATGTCTGTGTACATTTTTCCATGTGATGCTTGTAATATCTTTGTGGGATAGGTACTATTATTCTTTTGCAGAAAAAGAAACAAAGAATTAAGGTAGATAAGAGACTTTCCAAGGTCACACATCAAGACAGATTCGAGCTTACAGTGGCCTCTTAAAGCCAGACATTGCACCCATTTATCCCGTTCTATTTCTCTTGTTTTCAAAATAAGCAAAATGTGTTTGAAGAACACCAAGTGATTACAGATACTTGTAGATCACTTTCGAGGCAGAGGTAATGGAACCATCAACATTTGAATTATCAGTTTACTTCCAAGCCGCTGCTGGATTTTGCTTCCCTAGGCATAATGGCTTCCAGTAAAACATAGTCTGCATTGCTTATCTGTAACAGAAATAAAAGTGGCCATAAACAATTCCTCTTTCTTTTCGGTTATAACAAAACCCTCATATAAATGTGAACATATAGAATTACATCAAGTTCAGAACACTATTCTCAAACTAGAAATGAACATTTTATTCTATTATTCTCAGGATATTTAATAAGCTGATCTGTTAAAGTCAATTCAAATAATTATTTTGACAAGTCAGGAGTTTTTAAAACTGAACAAAGTAATCAGGTCCTTGGCCTCTGAAGCTCATAGTCCTAATCAACAACAGGAGCCAGTAAACAAATAGTTGAATAGATCCTAAAATGTGTGCTGGGGTAGGAATAGCATGGAACAGTCTGGAATTTCAGAGAGGCACGTTGCCCAGAATGCACAGGCTTTGCCATGACTTCCTCAAAGAAGTAGCATCTTGGTTGAAGCCTGAGAATGCCTTATCCACACACAGTGAGCGTGTTGTGAAGAAAAAAGGAAAGGAATATAAGCCGTGCCCGAGTTTAAAATAACTGACTTACGTCTAATTTGCTCTTATGAACAAAGGCTATGACAGTAAGTCCCCGAGGTAACAACAATGATTTTTATGTAACTTACACATACAAACAGAGGGTATGACAGGGGACAAGTACATGCACCTGTTCCAACTTACATACAAATTCAACTAAAGAACAAAGCTACAGAATCTATTTCATTCATCACCCAGGGACTGCCTGTCCTGGAATATCAAGACAGCTGGGATAGTGCGTGAAGGCAAAAAAGCACAGAATACTCTGAAGAACTGAAACAGGGCCAAGTGGTGGGATGATGGTCAGGGAGAATGGTGATGAGAAGTAATTGGAAGTTACGTCAAATGATTGATCAGTGTGGAACGGTCCACTCTGTCGACTCAAGTAATGATTCCAATTGGAAATACTGAAAGCAATGCTAGCCTTGAGGGGCACACAGCTGTAAGGACCCCACAACACCAGCAAATGTAGTGCATTTGCTATTACTGGACCACAGTGATTCAAAAATCATCTATAATTTAGCATTTGAGACTATTTTTCGACAGCACAGATTTCACTTGAGAAAAAAAACAAACCCTCTAGTCTTATTCACATATAGGCGGAAAACTAATATAACAGAGAAGCCAATGTTTCTCCTTACTGGAGAATTTTTGCCTCCTACTGGTAATGGATTCCAATTACTATGAAACTTTACTCTCTC